>NC_041384.1:460303520-460314963 GCF_002162155.2 Triticum dicoccoides | reverse complement strand
AATAATGGCAATTAATTAGGAAAAATAATCAATTATGATACAGAAGATTCTAGAACAAAGGAGAAGTGCTTGTGTTTTGAGGTTTGTGCATTATGCTTAAGTTCAACCATGGAGTCTTCTAAATTGTACATGTGGCAGATCTGGTGGAATGTTGATGATATCCAACGGCCGGTAGTGCTCGGATTTGCCTATCTCTGCACTGTCGGGTTAGCTTCATCCAGTGACCATCTTTCAAAGTTATTGGCACACTATATAGTTCTTGTGCCATAGTTGCATGTTTTGGAAAAAAGCTACTAGTGGGTTGTACTATCTATTTAGGAATAGAAGATGTATACATGGAAGTTGTAGGGAAAGAGATGACATGGAGCATCTCAATTCCTATGAGTAGGGATTGGAAAAGAGATGTCATTTGGTTCACATCATAGGAACTTTTCTATTGAATCTAGAGATGACATGTTTCTCAATACCTATGAGGAGGGATTAGAAAAGAGATGTAATTTGGTTCATATCATAGGAACTCTTCTATTGAATATACGCTAATGTTTATTTTCCTTTGAAATTAAGGGAGTATAGGAATCCATTCATACGAACCAAGTGGCTCTAAAGCTATAGAAATGATATCATGTTTATTTCCATTGAAATGTGGAGTATATGAATCTATTCCTATGAACCAATTGGCTCTAAAGGAAAAAATCCTATAAAAATCATATCATATAGAGTTCCTATGATATTCCTCGACACTAAAGGATGCTTGAAATTGCTACGGGTTATACGATGATATTTCTTTGTAGACTCCTCACCCAACTTTACAGTTACCTCTCGAAGATGAATGAAATGATATATACATGGTATTCTACATGTGCAATTTGGTACACGCAAACTCGGTAAAAGTTTGCGGGGTTCGAATTTTCAATAAAGCTATATGCACTGCATTTCGGAATGGAGGGAGCATACGGTAGTTGCTAACACTCACATGGAAGATTTGTGTGTAGGAGGAGTGGCTGTTCTGTTAAATGACATGGCAAAACTGACACTGTCGGATGCCGATCTAACGGTCCTTACGGCGTTCGTTGGGAAAAGGCTTGTGGTGAACGTTTGTCGGATAGTGATTTAGGGACACATGCATTGCACTCATATGTGCCCCCTCTCTCTCACGCACACGCACCCTCACGAGTCACGACTCTCCCGAGTCCTCTCGCAGACTCGCACGTCACACCCACCGTCTATCTGCAGGTAGACGTCACGCACATATGTGCTCTTCACACCCTACCCTCAGAACTTCTAAAAAACAAAAGACGGCGCGCACATTTCATTTTAGCTCACACGTCACACATTTGTACTATTACTCTTGCGGCGAATGTTCTTTGGGCATAGTATATTGTACTCTCACGAAGAGAAGCGGTGCACGCACGCACTATTTCTCTCACACCCACTCGTGGGTACACGTAGGAGCGCATTTTTTTGAAGCTGGTACAACAAAATCACTCCACTATATATAAAAGCAGGAGCCTTAGCGCTTGCTTTACTAGGTTCCTCTCGTTCAGTCTCTCATGCTCTCCATATCTAAGCAACACATAGGTGGCCACACTCTCTCTCAGCTCACGGCTGGTCACAAATCCGGCCGGACAACCTCGACCGGGGCAGGGGTGTATGTGCATCGTTCACGCTGTCGTCGGCGGCGAGGAAGGAGACCAACGGCTGCCCGCGGGTCCCGATCGGCGGCTGTGCCATTCTCTCCGAGAGAGCGCCGGCTCGGGAGGGCCTCTGACCCCTTCTTCCTCCCTGAGGTATTGTGGCCAAGATGCGGCCTCCCGACGCCGTCTTTGCGACATGCCGACGACCCTCAGGTATATATTCCTTCAAAACCTGCCTTGCTCTACTGCCCCAGCTCCCTTCGTGTGGATCCTTTTGTACTTTCGTCCGCTGTTCCAAAGCCACCTAGACTTCTACTAAGGCACGTGCTTTGCACGTATGTTCTATATGATAGATACTCATATACCTTCTTTTTAGAGAGAGAAATGGGTACTTGTATCTTGAGTAGATATCATAGTGTGTTTGTTTGCATGATCTAAGGACTACTCTGAAATAAGAAGCAAATCACTTGCACAAATCAAACTGAGTTCCAAGTAAGAATTTGATTACAAGATAAAAGTTGTAGTTTTATTATATGCTGTTTCTTGGGTTCGACTGATGTATAGTTCCAGAGTTTTTTGACGGTTTACATGCATGTTTATGGACTATTTTGTGCAACTAAATAAGTCATTTAGGTCTGACAGACACTCATGTCCTGTATTAGCTTGAGGTATAGCTTATGTATGACTGAAATATAATATTACACTTTTTCTACGAATAATAAAAATATTACATTTCTCGATGAAGCAGAATAAAACTTTAGCTAGCATCAGCCATGCAATGTTATGTTATGTGAATAGTGTAAACTTTGCAGTATAGCGGCATCTAAAAAATCCATTTTTACAGTAATCTAAAAAAATAAGTTAGTAGTAGAGTGTTTATTTCCCAGGTGACAACGGGGAACCAAAATGTTCTAGCTATTTGCCAACTTGTCATACTTGCATGTGAGGAGGTGGCAGCAGTTTCTAGACATTTCTCAACTTTAGTAGGTGCAATCCAGATTCAACGGGGACTTCTTTATTTGTTTACTTGGAGAACAGAGTCGGCCATGTGCACAAGGAGCGGGAGCGAATCCGGTAGCTCTTAGCCGTCAAATCATGTCATCCTTTGTTTGATGGACGACAGTGATATGCATGAGAGGGGAAATGAACGGTGGATTTTGAGCCAATGCTTGTTTGGGCGCGAGAACCGAAGATGGAGTGGTAAATCCAATTTCAAAACTGCCGCATTATAGTAGTAGTAGATAGTAGATTAGAAGTAAAGCTATTTCATACAATCAACTCAAAGCGTTGGTTCAAACAGGGAAGAAAGTGGGAAAGCTGTAGCATGAATCTAGGACTTGGTTCTAAGAGGAAACGGGGGAAAGTAGTAATATCTGTCACTGTTTAAATAACTGTATTTCTTATTTGCGCAAACAGGGATGTCTGTCTCCATATCATTTTGGGATGTCTGTCTCCGTATCATTTCTATCCGCGCAATCAAAAGCACACACCTTAGTTTTAGTACAACTACGCAAAATGAGATGGTTATCCCTCACTGTCGTCGTCTAACCTCTCGTCTTCAAGGTATCCCTACATTGGTAGTAACTAAGGTAGAATGACCAACGCAATCTAAAATAAGTTGATTCGTACGTTTCACTTCCTGATTGCAGTGCAGGGACGAGCGAAAACAACTGCATCCTAGTCCGGAATGCACTTTCTACCAGTTCATCCATGGACCAAGGACTAGCTGGCACGGTTGCACGTCGGTTTTTTGGACAGGTGCGCTAACAAGAGGCATTGTGGTCTGCTTATTTCTGCAAATAGCGGTGCTTAAATTTAGTGGAATGCACAAGCATTTCAGCTGGTCAGTGCACTGCATGGTTCAGTTCAGCATTCCAGCTGAGACCACAATTATAATTGGTTATTCTGGAATGAGAGAACCTAACCCTGAATGGTGGCAACAAGAAAAAACCAGAGTGAACTCCAGGAAATTTAAGCCTGCCGGGAGGCCCTTTGCTCAGAGAGAAGCCTTGCTTGTTTTTTCCTGATTTGTAAACCTTCTCACAACTTTGTCTTTTGCTGTGAACTAGTATATGTTTGTTATGTTCTATGAATCATTGAGATGTATAAAATTGCTTAACTTATGCTTTTCAAGTTTTTTATGAAGACGAGTTTAATGTGAGTGTTCCACATGAGCGCTGGACTAGCGTGTGAACGTTTGGAATTTATTACATTGTGGCCTCAATTAACTGCATGAACCACTGTAACAAGATACATAGTTGCTTATATGTCAGACAGCAGATTGTTGATTGTTAGCTGGTCGATAGCCTAGTGTTGAAGCGAGCTGAGCCAATGTGTCGTGTTTTGCACAACTGCTTACAAGTGGGGTAGCACCAACAGTGTTTACAAGTACTTATGTATACGTCGGCGCATGGTTCTCGAAAGAGTGCTCTATTTCATCTTCATTGGTTGTGGAGGCATGCCACATCATCTTCCTGCGTAAGCTTGACAAGAACAGTATCCCTCACAAACAAAGGAGTAGCTTTGAACTTCTTGTGCTTCAATACACCCTGGACAACATGCCTGACAACAGTGAGGCTGGAATACAACTCTTCATTGGTATAACCGCAAATGGCTTCCGGGATCCAACAGCCTAAGAACTATGTTTTCCCAATGCGTATATTCAGGTCTTCCGCCTCATAGCGAGTGACATGTACAACCACACAATCCTTGTCTGCATCAGGGCTCTAATTGAAACAGAAACAAATTCTGAATTACTTTTCAATATAAGAAACACAGGTTATTTTAACCACTACGTATACCATGGCATCGAAGCTAATAAAATTTTGCATTGTTAATCACCACATACTTCCTTTTCTAAAAAAATCACCACATACTTAGATGAATAACCGTAATCGAGATCGGCAAAGAAGGAAATCACCTTGGGCAGCTCAGCAGGGGGGGACACATCCTCGAAGGGGGAAAACTGCTCCTGCAGTGCCACGGGGGTTGTAACCTCAAACGGCGCATTGACCATCTCAGTATCTGGGGTCGCCTCGGTGGTTGCCTCCATCTTCTTGGAGCTCTCTGTCTCGTGGGGATCAGCCTCCCGCGTCTGCTCCAATATCGGCAGATCTTTGCCTGGTTCTCCTTGGTCCATCATGAAACTGGTGAATACTAGGAGTCCACTGAAAGGAAAACACAATCGCAATGACAATGAAACAAAAAAGAGAGTGAGGATCAGTTACTGCTTTGCAAAAGTTTTTTTTTCTCTGAACGAAAATAAGCTGCATTTTAAATTTCTGCGCATAATTTATATATCATCTTGGAGTACACATTTTGTACTAATATTATGTTCTATGCTCCATGAAGAGTTTCTCCATGGATGACCTATCAATGGTGCTGGATTCTGTCAAGATCTTATATATCCAAATGAATAGTTTTGATCTGAACAAGATTATTGGCTTGCTGCAATGCTTTCCATGTCTGGAGAAGTTGTATATAAAGGTGATAATTTCACGCACATTGGAAGCCCGCATATAGTGTACTAGAATTAACCGTTCAGTTGTTGCCCTTTCGACACTCTTCTTTTAGACCTTAACTGTTTTCAATCTTCATGTCTATTTAGGCAATAGGACGGGGTAAAAAGTTATAACCAATCGGTGGATTCGTAAGCATCGAGATTTTCTCACTTCTCATGAGATTTGATTGAAGACAATAACGCTAGAACGATATGTAGCCAACCGTGCAATCACAAGATTTGTCACATTCTTCCTGCTGAATGCGAGGTTACTATTGTCCATCAGGCTTAAGTTTATCAGTAGCATGGTTTTGACGGATGGGTATGTTGAAGAGCAAAAAAAGGAGTTTCAGGTGAGCAAAAGAGCTTCTGAACGTGTCGGGCTTCTATTTACAACATATTGTGGTCATAATCCAGTAAATTTTACGACCCAGGATGTTCATTCTATGGACCTGACCGATCCATTTGACTGTGACTGCCGAAAATAGTGCTGGAGTTAGATGTTGTTGCCCTTTTCAATCTAGTTTTTTTTGTAAACCTGATGAACAATTAACCCTCGTGCTTTTGTACAGTTTGTAAGCTGGAGTTAGATGTTCCTGCCCTTTTCAACTTGGCTGGACTGTCATATTTTCTTTGAAACAAGGCAAATGGCTTGCCATTCGTTTAATTTAGAGTGAAATATTGTAACAAATCCAAACCAAGGGAAATAACATCACTCTCGCCGGCTGCTTGAGCTCACTGTGCATTACAGAAGCCAAGTGATTAGCCCCCACCAGCACCCACAAACTTATTTTGAACTAGCACATCAAATGGGCTGTAAATTTTCATAGGAAAGGCTGCATGACCGTGACAGATTTGGATTCTGACATTTGGACCCGCGAGGAAATAGCCTATCCAAGATGGTGTCGACTTACTAGCCAGTCAACAAACGATTCTTCCTACCAGCCGTTGGATTGACATCCAACATCTGTCATGTATCTTCTATCTCTTGTCTTCTTCTTCCTCCAATCGCCCAAACCAAGCCACCCCGTCGGCTCCGCCTGCTCCCGCCTCCCATGGCTGGTTGCGCCTCCGCCGCCCTACCGTACGTACCCTCCAACGTTGTCCAGTCCCTCCCTCTATTCCCCCACACGTCATGTTATTCTCCGGCGACGTCAGCCCCAACACGCACCCGCGCTCGAACCAGTCAACCCTCGTACTCCCCTCCGCCTGCGACTGGACCGACGCATCTTCAACGGCTCCTGTTCGTTCCGTCCGAGGCCTCGCCGTCATCCTCCGACTTGCGGCCTTGGTTCGCTCGCTGTGCGCGGTGCGCCGCCCTCTTGCGTTGTCAACGTCGTCAACAACCGAGAGGAACAAGGAGATGACTGTACGTGGAGAGGATGACAGTAGGGACCCACCAACGTCATGGCAGTACGCAAGCAAGTGCCTCTATAGTACAAGCCCAAAAATATGGTTCCTCCTAATGGTTGGACATCCGGGGCTCACGCCGTTATCAACGTAGTCAATAAATGAGAGAATTACACTATGAGCAGCTGACACCAGAGACCCAGCAAGTCGCGCAGTTTTTTTGAGGAACAAGCAGTTGTTATTTATACTAATTTTAGCGATGGATCAGGGTAACAATGGGGCTGTGTGGGGGCTGTGGCCCGTCTAGCCAGGGTTTTATTTATGTTTACCACATCATGAGCCCAGTTGTGTTTTTTTCTTGCTGAAAATGGCTAGCCCAGTTCTATTTTTTTAAGAAATACCCAAACAAGGCCTACTTGCTTTATCAGCCCTGCTGGCCTGCAAATCTTTCAATACGAGGAGAGTTTCATTCGGTTTGCCCAGAAATGGGTTGTACATTTTTAAAACACATCAAACCGGGAATTAGTTTCAATTTTTTTCATTACAAGATCTTAAATTCCATTGATTTTTATGCATGGACAATTATTTGGATTTTATATTTATATAAATTATTTTTCAAAATAGTTTGAATGTGAATCAATATTTCTGGATTAAAAACAGTTGACCGCACCGAAATATGCAAAATTTCGTATACTTTTTAACCATGGCCACAATATGGGGTGTGATGCTAACAAAAAGAAGATGGGCTCCAAAAAAATTCTTAAGAATTAGCAAATGGGATGTACATTATTAGAAATAATGGCAGATGGGATGTATGCTGTTTTCCACAGATTTGAGGCTGACTTGTGCGCCTACTACAGGTTGACGCGTATGCTTTCATAAAAAAAGGTTGACGCACACGCAACGCCCTGTCAACTTAGTCAACACACGAGAGCAGTGACTGTTGGATGTCCATCCAACGGCTGTCGTGCTTCTTCAATCTCTGCTCTTCATGCTCAAGCCGCTCAAACAAGCGCCGGCGGGACTACCTGCTCCCTCCTCCCGCGGCCGGTTATGCTGCCGCGCAGGCCTCACGGCCCCATCGTACTCCCATCACTGGCCTAGCCATCCCTCTACTCACCCACACATGATGTTATTCTCCGACGACGGCAGATGAACCAGTAAACCCTCATACTCCTCCGCGTGGGAAACAACTGCCTAGTATTCCCTGGCTCCGTGTCGTTCCCTTCCTAGGCCTCACCGTCGTCCACCGCCCTGGTGCTCTCGGCGCGGCCTGGTCAACGTGGTCAATGAACGACATCCATCGGAAGTGGACTGTACGTGGAGAGGCTGACAGCTGGGTCCACGGCCGCACACAAGGAAATGCCTCCTTATTACGCGCAAAATAATGATTCCTCCACCTGACTGCTAGGACCCACAGGAAGGGCCTCTGTATTTCGTGAAAAAAAACATTCCCCCCGCCGACAGGTCAGATCCACCAGCTATATCTTCACACGCAAGGAAGTGCCTCCTTATTACGCCCAAAAAAAATGAATACCCCCTACTAGCTGGGACCCACCATATTGTTGGGCTGACTTGTGGGCCTACTAAGTTGACAGGGATGGAGAGCTTTGTCAACTTAGTCAATACTCCAGTGACCGTATGATGTCCATCCAACGGCCATAGTGCTTCTTCAACCTCTGGTCTTCTTGCTCCAGCCTCCCAAAGCAGCGCCGGTCGTGCCGCCTGCTCCTGCCTCCAGTGGCCGGCTGTGCTACCGCGGAGGCCTCACCGCCCTCATACTACTCCCACCACTAGCTAGGCCATCCCTCCACTCACCCACACCCCCTATTATTCTGCGGCGACGGCAGCCTCACACCGCAGCTGAACCAGTGAACGCTCGTACTCCTCTCCGCGTGGGCATCCACTACCGCGTCTAGCACGGCTCCGCGTCGTCCCCTTCCTAGGCCTCTCCGTCGTCCACTGCCGTGGTGCTCTCGGCGTGGCGTGGTCAATGTGGTCAACGACCGACTTCCATCGGAAGAGTACTGTACATGGAGAGGCTGACAGCTGGGTCCACGGCAGCCGCAAGGAAGTGCCTCCTTATTACACGGAAAATAATTATTCCTCCACCTGACAGCAGGGACCCACCAGACGGGCCACCAGTATTTTGCGAAAAAAATTGTTTCCCCCGACTGCTGGGACCCACCGGACGGGCCACCGTATTTCGCGAAAAAAACATTCCCCCCGCTGTCAGCTTGGACCCACCAGAAGTGCCTCCTTATTATGCACAAAAATGAATACTCCCCCGGCTAGCTGGGACCCACCTTGCTGGGAGGCTGACTTGTGGGCCTACTAAGTTGACGGGGACGAAGGGCTTTGTCAACTTAGTCAATATGAACGATTCTAGCTCCAGTGATCGTACGATGTCCATCCAACGGCCGTAGTGCTTCATCAACCTCTGGTCTTCTTGCTCCAGTCGCCCAAAGCAGCGCCGGTTGTGCTGCATGCTCCTGCCTCCCGTGGCCGGCTGTGCTGCCACAGAGGCCTCACTGCCCCTACTATTCCCACCGCTGGCCAGGCCCTGTGGCGACGGCAGCCTCACACCGCAGCCGAACCAGTGAACCCTCGTAGTCCTCTCCGTGCGGGCTTCCACTGCCGCGTCGTCCCCTTCCTAGGCCTCGCCGTCGTCCACCGCCGTGGTGCTCTCCGCGCGGCATGGTCGACGTGGTCAAGGAACGACTTCCATCAGAAGAGTACTGTACGTGGAGAGCCTGACAATTGGGTCCACGGCCACAGCCCAGTTTTTTTGTGATTTGCCAAGTAAGTCGCTTTGTCAGGCCTGTTGGGCTGTAAATCTTTCAAGACGAGGAGAGCTTTCGTTCGGCTGGCCGAGAAAATGGCCCATCAGTAATGAGAAATGGGTTGTACATTTTTAGAACACATCAAACTGGCAATTAGTTTCAAATATCTTTTTTTCATTTCAAGATTTCAAATTAATGTTTCTGCGTGCAGAATTTGTTGGATTTTATATTGATATACATTTATTTTTAAAATCAGTTTGAATGTGAGTCGAAATTTCGGGATTAGAAACAGTTCAGACCGCACCAAAATATGCAAAATTTCATATAATTTTTAACCATTGCCACAATATGGGCTGTAATGCTAACAAAAAGAATATGGGCTCCAAAAAAACCTTAAGAATTAGCAAATGGGCTGTAAATTATTAGAAATAATGGCAGATGGGTTGTATGCCATTTTCCACATATTTGAGGCTTTCCTAAAAAGAGGTTGACGCACAAGCACTGACTGTTGGATGTCCATCCAACGGCCATCGTGCTTCTTCAATCTCTGCTCTTCCTGCTCCAGCCGCTCAAACAAGCGCCGGTGGGACTGCCTGCTCCAGCCGCTCAAACAAGCCCGACCGTACTCCCATCGCTAGCCTAGCCATCCCTCTACTCACCCACACCTGTTGTTATTCTCCGGCGATGACAGATGAAACTGTAAACCCTCGTACAGTCGTACTCCCCTCCGCGTGGGAAACAACTGCCGAGTCTTCCCTGCCTCCGTGTCGTCCCCTTCCTAGGCCTCGCCGTCGTCCACCGCCCTGGTGCTCTCGGTGCGGCGTGGTCAATGTGGTCAAGGAACGACTTCCATCGGACGTGGACTGTACGTGGAGAGGCTGGCAGCTGGGTCCACGGCCGCAGCAAGGAAGTGCCTCCTTATTACGCGGAAAATAATGATTCCTCCACCTGACAGCTGGGACCCACCGGACGGGCCACTGTATTTCGCGAAAAAAATGTTTCCCCCTGACTGCTAGGACCCACCAACTACATCTTCGCACGCAAGGAAGTGCGTCCGGGCAAAAAAAACGATTCGCCCCCTGCCTGCTGGGACCCACCAGCTACATCTTCGCCGGCAAGGAAGTGCCTGACAGTCGGGACCCACCTGGTCGAAGCGTACATAGCGTTGTCATTCTGGTCGCGAACGTGTACGTACATACTGGTCGATGTAGAGGCGCGCACGTGTCGTAGTAGAGGCGTGCACGTGTCATAGTAGAGGCGCGCACGTATCATGTACATGTACGTACAGCAGATAGGGTGCAATAAAGAAAATATGGCCACGTATGTGTACATACGGGCGGGGTCTCGAACGCCTACTCGCGCATACGTACGGCCAGAGCTCGTGTACATGGCTAGGTCAGAACGGAGAAACAACATCGTTGTCGTGTTCATGGGGAGGCAACGGAATGCGTCGTGTTCATGGGGAGGCAACGGAATGCGTCGTGTTCATGGGGAGGCAACGGAACGCGTGGGAGCCAATCGGCTGGGTCGGAACGGAATGTGTGGTTGTGTTCATCAGGAGGGCTTGGACTTAACAGACAATGGAAACGAGGCATGGCGTACTGCAAAACGGAGGAAACGGCCTTGTGTTCGACCGGCCACGTTCGAAACGGGATCCTGTTCATCGGGAGGGGTCTGGCTTACCGCAAAACGGAGGAAACAGACCTCCTACGGTCCAAACGGGGGTCCTGTTGATCGGGAGGGGTGTGGCGTACCGCAAAACGGACAAAACGGACTTGTGTTGGAGCGCTACGGTCGGAACGGGGGTCCTGTTCATCGGGAGGGGTGTGGCGTACCGCAAAACGGGACTCCACGGGATACTGTTTATCTCCACCGTCGACCCCCTCCAGCCTCCACGAGCTACTGTTCATCCACCGTTGACCTCCTCCAGCCTTCACCTGCGACTGTTCATCCACGGGCTCCTGTTCATCCAGCCTCCACCGTGCGCTACTCCACCGGCTACTGTTCAACCAGCCCTCTCCACGGGCTCCTGTTCAACCACCCCTCCACGGGCTACTATTCATCCTGCCCTCCACCATCTACTGTTCATCCTGCCCTCCACGGGGTGGTCCTGTTCATTCAGCCCTCCACGGGGTCCTGTTCATCCAGCCCCAACCGGCTCAATCGATCGGGGTCCT
>NC_041384.1:460302539-460303239 GCF_002162155.2 Triticum dicoccoides | reverse complement strand
AACGCTCACTATTCATTCAGAGGCAGCATCGATCGGCTTCAGTTAGCAGTAGTAGCGAAGGAATCGCTCGATCGGGTTCAGTTAACAGCCAACGATCGAGCGCTCGGGTTCAGTAACGTGTAGCCTGCAGTGCAATCGCTCGGGTTTAGTTAAAGCCCAACGCCTTGCTCGGGTTCAGTTAGAGCCAACGCCTCGCACACACGCGCGTACGTGTACGAGAGAAATGCGCATCGCTCGGCCCCCGACCTCCCACCATAACCGGGAACTCCCTGAAATTTTCCTCGCCCTCGCTTCTACCACGGTTTTTTCCGTCATGGACGGCCCAAAGAATGTCATGCAGCTGCATCTCCGGCCCACCCAGGACGAAAAGCCCATTTTCTGTCATGATTTTTTGTCATAGAAGTAGGAGCCCACCACATCTATGATGATACCGGGTTTTGTCACAATTATCATCATAGAAGTGTCATATGTATGACGGAAAAAAAATTGTTCGGCCCAAAATGTCACGGATGTGTCTTTTTTTGTAGTGAAGACGACGGCGTCGTGGCGTTGCGGTGGCTCGGAACTCCAACGGAGTGCACCAGTCGAAGCAGCGGACGACGGCGGACCTTGGGGACACAGTGGGGCGGCAAGGCGGGCGCAGTGGCCGTGGCTAGGCCAGAGCCATGGCGGCGGTGGCGTTCGGCGGTGATGGGGAAGG
>NC_041384.1:460256864-460302306 GCF_002162155.2 Triticum dicoccoides | reverse complement strand
GAGAGAGAGCGCGGGGGAAGTGGGAGGCGGGATCAAGGAGGTAGGGTGTGGCAGCCTTATCCCCTCCCGGCGTCGGTGCCGGCGAGGCGGTTAGGCGGGGGCGTGCCCCTGTTCCGACCCGGGTCGGGGGAACAGGGGAAGGGGACGAGGTAGGGGAGCCAGGCCAGTTGTGGCCAGCTGGGCCAGGTGGGCTGGTCTGGCCTATGAGCTGGGCCGGTCTGGTCCAAAGGGGCTTTCTTTTCCCCTTTTTCCTTTTTTCTGTTTTGTTCTTTTACTATTATTTATCTTTATTTTTTGTTTTAAGTCATTTTAAAATATTCATGCACTTTCTAAAAATATGTTTTATTTACTATAATTACCCTTGTAATATTCGGCACCCACTGAACATTTTTGTTTCAACTTTTGAAAACTTTTGTTGTTTGACATATTTAGAATTTAAATTTTGAAACGGTTTCGAATCATTGCGAGGTTAGCAACAGTAACCGAGGTGACGTGGCATGATTAGCATGGGATTACTGTAGCATGATTATCTGGGTGTTACACGTAGGCAGGTCCATGTATATAGAAAGGGTCGATGAGGATTGTGCGTGTGTATGTTTGCGAGAGGAAGAGTGCTTGTGATAAAGGTTAGTGGAAACAGTTGTAAATGGTTACGAGAGGGAGGGAGGGAGGGTTATATCTAGAGCATGTGTGCGAGAAAGACACCTCGGGAGAGAGTGTGTGAGCATGTGTGAGAGACCACCGATGGAGAGTGAAACTACACGTAAAAGACTGCTCTACACATTGATTAAAGATATAAATTGTATCCAAATATTAGGATGGGATCATGATATTTGCAATTCGCGTAAGGAGCGGTCATTGATCCATCAGACATCTAGATTCTATCGAATTTGAGCATGTCTATGTTATTATTCAACACAATTGATCCACATAGTTAGTATTTTGAACTCCAGACAATGCATCACTTTAGCAATCGAATATAAACGTGAGTATAGTTCATGTTGTGTGTGTAAAGCACATTATACATACGAAAGTTACACAATGGACATTATAAATAGCTACCTATGAACTAGCATACATTTGAATTCAACTTAAGGTGGTTTAAAAAAATCGAATTCAACATGAAGTCCATTCAATTATTTGAATTTGATATCATGGCATTTGTAAACCATACCTAAATTATGGGAGCACCAATCTTTGCTCTGATTTTGTACATAATAGCATATGTAGTCATGTACAAAATAGATTCAAATTTAGCTCCTCCATTCCAATATAATCGTAGTTATAGGATTTTCAAGTGTCATAATTTCAAAAAGAAGCAGATAATTTAATGAGGTTTTCAAACATACAAGGTCAAATATAACGTTGTCTATTTAGGTCAATCCTCATAGTTCAAGAGTACTCAAAACGTGAATGCTTGTGTTTCAAAATTTTGAATGAAGCGCCAAAAGAGCCTCTACTCGCCCGAAACCGCGTGAGCCCAATGTTTGGTAGTACAATGAAATTACTTTTCTAATAACTCCGACCCATGAAACCTACCGGCCCGACGTCCAAAGGTCTAAACCGGGGTAGGTTTGTAGCTTCATCTAGACACCACGCAACCGCATCCGAAAAACATTCATACACAGTGGCCGCCTAAGCACACATGCGCATGGCCGAAATCGCTCCCGCCCACTATTTGGGACACCTGGGATTACCATCCTACCCCCGACCCGCAGTAGGACCAAAATTTAAGAGGGGGGCAAAGTTTGTACTTTCCCAAAATTTCAAACAAGCGTGTCCAATCTTCTGTTCAAAAAAGCCAAAAACAAGCACGTCCCAGACCGAAACATGGTCCCCCCCACCCGTCTGATTCCCCATTCGTACTCCGTGGGCACCAAAACTACCTCTCCACCAGCCGCGAAACCCCAGCGTCCTCCGTCCGCCACCCCATCCCACCCATCAACCGTCGCCCTCCTCCATCACGCCGGAGCCGATACCCCAACGTCGTCGTCCACTGCAACCTCAACCGCAACGCCCTCAACGGCTAGTAGTTGAAGCCGAGGCCGAGCCGTCCGTACCCGAGCCAGTTCAACCACGCCATCCTGCGCCTCACCGCTGCCGCTCCAACTTCGCCACCCTCCACCGCACCGGAGTTGTTCCTGCTACGCCGTCCTTCGCCGCCTCAGATCTGCTTCCCCTCTGCCGACATACGGCCATGGCAACACAGTCAACAATTTGGCCATGGGTTCGTCCAAGCCTGCACCCTCCAGAACATCAGTTTCCCTGGTAAAAAGAAGAAGATCGGCGCGGCATGTGGAGGTGACCACACCGGCAACCAAAAAGGTACTCATCTTCCCTTATTCGTGCAAATCTTATGTCTCTGCTTGCACGGTATTCATCCCACAGAAGACACTAGTTGACCGCTTCTTCTTGATACTAGATGTTCCTGGTAACTCGCGGTGCACAAGGTTTCTCCTCGTATACTATTTCACCTTAGCTAGAGGTCCGTCGCCCCCCTGAATTTCAATTTCTGGCCAGTTGATTCCCAATTAACGGAAGCATTCCCTGGTGTAACAGGTGCTAGTACGCCTATTACGCCGGGGAAGCAGCGCCTTGGTGTTTATCTTAGGGGCGTGTGCAGCCTAGAGCTACTGGTGCCTAATCTGGAGGTCGGCCGGGATTAAAGGGATGGCCTGGGGGCGCTGCCAAGCACGGCGGTGGTGTGAGGTCGATGGGAGGGCGGGGCGGCGGAGGCAGGGGTTTGGGCCGGTGGTCGCTGGCGGTTCGAGAAAGATTGTTAACAGTGACTGGCGGGAGGTAGACGAAGGCCATTTGCCCGTTCCTTATAGATCGTACGGTTCATTAAAAAAATCGACTGACCTATTTATTTTCAGTCGACTGTTATCTTAGATATGACCACATGTGGTGGTGTGCTAGAGGAGTACCTGCATTTCCTGTGCTCATATATTACAAAATCATACGGAGTAGAATCTAATTTTGTTTGCCATGCAATGTTGTAGAGCTATCATATGTCTCCTATCATTTATTTTTCAGCCACCTGCTATCTCCTACTTTTATAGTGCACTAGTTCTGCACACACTTCACCCTTACTCTCACTATTGTGTTTTTATGCAATGGTATTTCAGACTCTGCTGCCATGAGAGAAGACAAAAAGAAAAGAGAGAAGTCGCTCCAGCTTCGTATGCGGGTAGGCAAGACACGTTACAACGCTATAAAGGGTGCAGTGTCAGCAGATGGAGACGGTAAACGTAGCTCTGGAGTTGATGACCTTGCTCGCAATGAACCACCATCCCAGGTGCTTTCTTTAACTTCGCGGTGTCATATGTGGTTGCATGTTCCATATGGTGTCTAGCTTGTATTCGAAAGGCCGAAGTTGGTAAGATAAGAAAGATATTTTTACATGAACCACCATCCCGTGAGCACCAGAAGACAAATAGCTAGTCAGGGCACTGGCCGAGCCAGTGACAAGCCCAGCAAAGATAGGCATCACCTAGAAGCCAACTAAAAAGCTGTGATGGTGGCGAAACTATAAATAGCTTGTATTGCTTCCAATTTTGTTAAATTGCATCTGCTTAGCTTACACATTATACCTTTGAATATGACATGCCTTTCTGTTTTTGGTACATACTAGTACATCTGTGTATTAACCATGTTCTTACATCAAACTAATGTTCTTGTGTATCCCTCATCAATCACTTATGACGAGGCAGGCAGGCAAGGGGACTACTCCTCATTTAAAGAATGCAGCATCAGCCTCCCGACATGATTCTCAAGAAACAGAAATGCTAGATGAAGATAGTGAACGTAGCTCTGTATTTGATTACAGCATTTCCCCTACACTAGCATCGCAAGTGCTTGCTCTAACTTGGCAGCGTGATATGTGGTTGCATGTTGCATATGGTGTCTAGATTGTAATTCTTCCAATCTGGTTAAACTGCATGTGCTAGTCTGCTTAGCTTATACATTATACCTGTTAATGTGACATGCCTTCCTATATTTAGTACATAGTACATCTGTCTATTAAGCATGTCCTTACATAAAACTATTGTTTTTTTTGTATCCCGCATCAATCAACATGACGAGACACCTTTAGTATATGCAGTGCGATATTAGTTGCATCTTTCATATGATTTATAGCATGCGCTGCTTCTAATTTGTTGAAATTCCATTTATGATGGGACACTTTTAACTTGGCAGAGTCATATTGGTTGCATCTTTCATGTGGTGTCTAGCTTGCATTGCTTCTTATTTGCTGGAATGGTTTCTGCTTAGTTTACACAAACAATTGTGAACATGCCATGTCGTCCTGTTTTTCGTACATATTCCATCCTGGTATCATGTGTTTGCCTTACATCAAAGTAGTGATTGTCAATATCATGCATGAATGAGTTCTGAAGAGAGAATTTTATTGCTTTTTCTTGTCGGTTTTACTTGACAATTCAAAATCAATAAAGCAGAAGGAAGTTAGCAAGGCAGCGGATAAAGGTGCTCCTTCCGAACGGAGGGTCTCTACAGTTTCTACTCCTCCACACCCCCAAGATGATTTCGAAGACAACACATGCATAGACACTCAACAAAGTTGTGTTTATGATGAGCACGTCTCCCCTAGTGCAGCATCACCGGTGCTCCCTCTAACTTGGCACTGTTATATGTGGTTGCATGTTATGTGTGATGTCTAGCTTGTATTGCTTCTAATTTTGTTGAATTCCATCTGCTTACTTTACACATTATACTTGAATAAGACACGTGTTCCTATTTCTAGAACATACAATATATGTCTATCACACCATGTTCTTACATCAAATTACTACTGTTGTGTAACCTGCGACAATCACTTATCATAAGACACGTTTGACTTCGGAGTGTGATATAGGTTACATCTCACATTCTTTTCTAGCTTGTACTACTAATTTGTTGAAATGGCACTTATGACAAGACAGTTTTAACTTGGTAGAGTGATATACGTTGCATCTTTCATATGGTGTCTAGCTTTCATTGCTTCTAATTTGTTGAAATGTCTTCTCCTTAGTTTACACATCATAAGCTGTCAATATGCAATGTTGTGAATATGCAATGGCACTAATGACGAGAGACCTCTAACATGGTAGTGTGATGTTGTTTGCATCTTGCATATGATTTATTTCTTGTACTGCTTCACATTTTTTTAAACGCCATTTATGATGAGACACTGTTAACTTGGCAGAGCGATATTCGTTGCATCTTTCATATGGTGTCTACCTTCCATTGCATTGCTTCTAATTTGGTGAAATGTCTTCTTAGTTTACACATCATAGTTCTGGTTATCTCTTCCATCCTGTTTTTCATACATATTACATCCTCCTATCATGTGGTTGTCTAACATCAAAGTTCAGTTCGTCTGCATCATGCATCAATTTGTTCTGAAGAACTAAATTGTTATTCGTTTTTCTTGTCGGCTTGACTTAACATGGTACAGAGAAAGAGGAAGAAACACAGAATGGCAGGGAATTTGAAGCGGATGAATCCTGCAGATTCTGCTGGTACTGATGGTGCAATAGAAGGTCAAAGTCCAGCGGAAAATTCTACAAACACGGCATCCCATGCTACACGAGTTGCAAAAAAAGCAAAATAGAAACAAATAGCTGCCACCAAACAAGCAGAGACAGCCCTAGTTCTTGCAATACCTACCACAGTACTACCAGCTGCACGACTTACTCGTGCGTCAACTGAGCTAGCAGCATGTTCCCAAGCTCCCTTGCCACCTGACACTACTTCCCAAGCACTCTTGACACAATACGAGTTGGCAATATCAGATGAACCTTGTGAGCTTCAACAGCAAGAAGGTAGTTTGCTGGAGTCAAGTTACAGTTGCATACTTCTTTATAGGTAGTCTCATAGTTTGATGTACACTAACACTTCCTATGTTTGTTGTTGGACTAGCAGCTAGGCGCAAGAGGAAACAAACATCAGGGATAATGCTCGATAGGTTAACTAAATCTAGAGGAGGAAGAATGGAGATCCGTTTTGAGGCAGGTTTAAAAAGGCCACGTGATGCTACAGAGTCAGCCAAGTTAGTATCAGAGGCAGCGGTTGCCGTTAGGTGTCATGTACGTATCCTCCCAACATTGATTTAGTACAGGAATGACAAAGAAGAAACCCAGTTCAACACCTTCCTCGACCATTTATCTGTAAGTATGGTTATGTATGGAAACTAGTAATATCGTTTTGCTCTGTCCCATACTTTCTAGGTTGCTGATAATGAGACTCCCATAATTTTCAACAGATGAGGTTCAAGTTGGATAGCCAAGATGATGCAACCAGACAAGCTTGCACCCATGTTTTCAAGTCTGCTCTGCGACAGTATCGGTATAACTTGAGGAAAACTCACTTCGAAGGCAAGGCTAACAGTGAACTTTCCCAAACATCTCCAGTGGAAAATATATCGGATGAAGACTGGAGGGGCCTTGTTAAACACTGGTCTGATCCGAAGTATCAGGTACATTATATATATGTGATCAGATCACATGTTGAAGTCCTATTTACGCATGTGCCACACAAATCTATCTTCTTGTAGGTGAACTATTCAAAGAACAAGGCCAATCGTACGAAAGTGAAATTCCAACAGACGACAAGATCTCGTAGCTATATTGCACACTGCGAGGCTCTTGTAATTAGCTGCTGTTTCACTCTTTTCGATGTACCATATTATCAGATCTATATTGACTTGTTCGAAATGCAGAGGAAAGCCCGCAAGGACCAAAAAGTACGTGAACCAAATGCTGTGGAAATCTTCAAGGACTGTCACACCAGCAAGAAGAAGGGCATGACTACACCAGTCAAAGCCGCTGTTGTAAGTCCTTAATCCTCATGCCTTTTAACTACTACTTACTCTGACTTGTGCCTTGAACTGCATGGTTTGCAGCCAATGTCTATTACTCTTTTCAATTTTATACACAATTGTCTTAGCGTATCATTGCACCTTACAAGGTTTGAAAGAGAGGAGTGATGTTCCTTTGATCTTGACCCGTAATCTAGTTCTGTGCTGCACTTGCCCACACAATGTTACAATTACCTGTTTATCTGTTCTCAGTTGTTTTGTGATATGAATGATGTCATACTATGCTTACCGTATTATAAAGTTCATCTCTTTATCCTTAGCCCTCAATACAATGTGAAGAAATAGACAATACATTAGCGATGGTACATGGTCATATGTTTGGAACCTGGTTTTATTATGTACTTTGCAATAAAATACAACTAATATTTTACATGGGTTCACCAGAATAAGTTCTGTATATAGACCAAAACTATTTTGTTTGGTTTTGCTGCCTCCTTAATATCTTCTGTTCTGGTACTACTAATGTAAAACCTCAACTTTTCAGCGAGCTATGGAAAAAATGGTGGAACCGCCACCTTCTAAAGGTGGTGAGGCAACTATAACCGCAATGTCAGCTCTTGCTGCAGTGGGTCAGTACCTGTCCACTAACAGTGCCAAAAGCACGTTCCTGCGTAATACTGGGTTGGTTGTTAAGGCAATATCGTCCAAACTGCCTCATGATCAAGATATGCAAGCTCAAAGCAATGTTGTATCTACGCTCCAGACACAAGTCCATTCCCTAACAGAGACCCTTTGTGAAACAAGGAGAAACATTGCTCAATGTCGTCAATATATGCATGGTTTTGATACCAGACTATCAGACATTTGCTATGTTGTTCATGAGCCTAGGGTCAATGAAGGCGAGGGTTATGGTGCTCCATCGGACAATACAGCATGAAAATAGTCATGTCAAATGAACTGAGCTTCTGAACTTCTGGTGGTGCATTTATCTGCTAGACTATTAAGTTTTATGCCAACCTTCCTTTTGTTATATAGTTGTAATTTGTTTTGGTGCGATACAAAATTTATTCTTAACGTGCAGCCACCGGCTGAAGAAAACAGCAAGTCATTTTTGTATAGTGTAGGGTGTTCCCTATATTTGCACTGGTGGCGATCTTTGATGCCGAGTGGATGTAATCTATGCAATCGCCTTAATAGCCTAGCGTTAGTTTCAGCCTTATTTATTTCCTAGTCTTCTTTTTCCTTGCTAGTGGCCGCAACTACCATGGGCCATATACGGGCCGTAGGATCCATGGGTCTCCTACGGGTCGTCGATAAATGGGCCTGTAATCGGTGGGCCTCGGGCCCTCGGATAAATGGGTCTACATGGGCCGTAATCAGGTGTAATTGGTATCGGCCCAGCACGGCAACATGCCATTAACAGGCCGTAGGACAGCAAATGCTTAATTCTGTGACAGGCATAACGGGTCGTTAATGGGCCAGAATATGGGACGGGCTGGAAATGGCGCAACGGGTTAACAGGCCAGAAACGGGCCGACTCTTGCCATGGGCCAAATTTGGTCCATTAGGTAACAGGCCAGTAACGGGCCGACTCTTACCATGGGCCGAATTTGGCCCATTAGGAGAATAGGCCAGTAACGGGCCGACTCTTGCCATGGGCCGAATTTGGCCCATTAGGGGAATAGGCCAGTAACGGGCCGGCAGTAATCGAGGGCCGAAAAGGAGCCCAAGAACGTATGGGCCGTCAATAGGCCAAAAGCTAACACGGGCTGGAAACGGCCCATGTAAATCACGGGCCGTTAATGGGTATAAAGAAAATTATTGTTCATTATGGGCTAGAGTCATCGTGGGCCTGTAAAGGGCCGAAAGATACGAAGGCCTCATATGGGCCGAAAGACGTCATGGGCCATACATGGGCTGAAAGTGAAATGGGCTGGTGTTATATTCGACAGCCCACATGATGTTGCTGGGCCGGTTTCCTTTAGGGCCTAACGGCCTGTGAGTTAACGGGCCGTAAAATGGGCTATTTGCGAAGAGACCATTAACAGGCTTTTCATGGGCCAGCCCGTTAACTTTTCACCAAGTCAAACAGGCCTGCTTTGTAAGCTAAATGGGCCAGTGGTGGGCTGTGGCACGTGTCAACATATCATAGGCACCTATCTAACCCACTGACGAGCTGACACGTGTTTCGTTCGGCCAATAAGAATTTTACACGTGGAAAATTCCCATTGGTCGGGGCTGTTAATGGGTTATCGGATCCAAAACCCGACCTGCTAGCTTAACGGCATTCAGTTACGGTGGATGCCACATGTCGGTCATCCTTGACGAAAGCACTTCTGTGACGCGCGATTTATCGTCATGGAAGTGGACACTTCCGTGATGATAATTTTGGTAATGTCATTGAACACTTCTACGACAGCACTGGTATGACTATCTTGATTCTGTCATAAATTTGTCATGGATGTACATGCATGACAAAAAAAGCGACCTACTGTGACAAACATGTATCATCACGGAAGTGTATTTTTTTGTAGTGGGGGCGTGCCCTCCACCCTCGTGGGCACATGGTGGGTTCCCCTGGTGTGTTCTCAGTGCCAATAATTCTTAAATATTTTGGAAAAAATCATATTTCATTTTCAAGGCAATTTGAGAACTTTTATTTTCGAGGTATTTTTATTGCAAGGATAATTCAGAAAATAGGCGGAAAATACTAATTTTAATTTATTTAAGATAAATAACAGAAAGTACAAGAAGGGTACAAAAGGTTGTGCTTTCTAACTTCATCCATCTCATGCTCATCAAAAGAAATCCACTAACAAGGTTGTGTTGGGGAATGTAGCAATAATTCAAAATTTTCCTACGTGTTACCAAGATCAATCTATGGAGTCATCTAGCAACGAGGGAGGAGTGGATCTACATACCCTTGTAGATCGCGCACGGAAGCGTTCAAGAGAACGGGGTTGATGGAGTCGTACTCGTCGTGATCCAAATCACCGATGATCCTAGCGCCGAACGGACGACACCTCCGTGTTCAACACACGTACGGAGCAGCGACGTCTCCTCCTTCTTGATCCAGCAAGGGGGAAGGAGAGGTTGATGGAGATCCAGCAGCACGACGGCGTGGTGGTGGAAGTAGCGGGATTCCAACAGGGCTTCGCCAAGCGCTGCGGGAGGAGGAAGATGTGTCGTGGGAGGGAGAGGGAGGCGCCAGGGCTTAGGTGTTGCTGCCCTCCCTTACCCTCACTATATATAGGGCCAAGGGAGAGGGGGGGCGCAGCCTTGGCCCTTCCTCCAAGGAAGGGTGCGGCCAGGGACGAGTCCATCCTCCCCAAGGCACCTCGGAGGTGCCTTCCCCCTTTAGGACTCTTCCTTTCCCTTATCTCTTGGCGCATGGTCCTTTTGGGGCTGGTGCCCTTGGCCCACACAGGCCAAGGCGCACCCCCTACAGCCCATGCGGCCCCCCCGGGGCAGGTGGCCCCACCCGGTGGACCCCCGGGACCCTTCCGGTGGTCCCGGTACAATACCGGTGACCCCGAAACTTGTCCCGATAGCCGAAATAGCACTTCCTATATATAATTCTTTACCTCCGGACCATTCCGGAACTCCTCGTGACGTCCGGGATCTCATCCGGGACTCCGAACAACTTTCGGGTTACCGCATACTAATATCTCTATAACCCTAGCGTCACCGAACCTTAAGTGTGTAGACCCTACGGGTTCGGGAGACATGCAGACATGACCGAGATGACTCTCCGGTCAATAACTAACAGCGGGATCTGGATACCCATGTTGGCTCCCACATGTTCCACGATGATCTCATCAGATGAACCACGATGTCAAGGACTTAATC
This sequence comes from Triticum dicoccoides, assembly GCF_002162155.2. Lineage (NCBI taxonomy): Eukaryota > Viridiplantae > Streptophyta > Magnoliopsida > Poales > Poaceae > Triticum > Triticum dicoccoides. Next base: position 460,291,637 of record NC_041384.1, on the reverse strand, counting down.
AATCCCGTATACAATTCCCTTTGTCTAGCGGTACGATACTTGCCCGAGATTCGATCATCGGTATCCCGATACCTTGTTCAATCTCGTTACTGGCAAGTCTCTTTACTCGTTCCGTAACACATCATCCCGTGATCAACTCCTTGATCACATTGTGCACATTATGATGATGTCCTACCGAGTGGGCCCAGAGATACCTCTCCGTTTACACGGAGTGACAAATCCCAGTCTCGATTCGTGCCAACCCAACAGACACTTTCGGAGATACCCGTAGTGCACCTTTATAGTCACCCAGTTACGTTGTGACGTTTGGCACACCCAAAGCACTCCTACGGTATCCGGGAGTTGCACAATCTCATGGTCTAAGGAAATGATACTTGACATTAGAAAAGCTTTAGCATACGAACTACATGATCTTTGTGCTAGGCTTAGGATTGGGTCTTGTCCATTACATCATTCTCCTAATGATGTGATCCCGTTATCAACGATATCCAATGTCCATGGTCAGGAAACCGTAACCATCTATTGATCAACGAGCTAGTCAACTAGAGGCTTACTAGGGACATGGTGTTGTCTATGTATCCACACATGTATCTGAGTTTCCTATCAATACAATTCTAGCATGGATAATAAACGATTATCATGAACAAGGAAATATAATAATAACTAATTTATTATTGCCTCTAGGGCATATTTCCAACAGTCTCCCACTTGCACTAGAGTCAATAATCTAGTTCACATCGATATGTGATTAACACTCAAGGTCACATCCCCATGTGACTAACACCCAGAGAGTTCTGGGTTTGATCATGTTATGCTTGTGAGAGAGGTTATAGTCAACGGGTCTGAACCTTTCAGATCCGTGTGTGCTTTACAAATCTCTATGTCATCTCCTAGATGCAGCTACCATGTTCTATTTGGAGCTATTCCAAATAACTGTTCTACTATACGAATCCAGTTTACTACTCAGAATAATCTGGATTAGTGTCAAAGTTTGCATTGGCGTAACCCTTTACGACGAACTCTTTTATCACCTCCATAATCGAGAAAAAATCCTTAGTCCACTAGTTACTAAGGATAACTTTGACCGCTGTCCTGTGATCCATTCTTGGATCACTCTTGTACCCCTTGACTGACTCATGGCAAGGCACACTTTAGGTGCGGTACATAGCATAGCATACTGTAGAGCCTACGTCTTAAGCATAGGGGACGACCTTCGTCCTTTCTCTCTATTCTGCCGTGGTCGAGCTTTAAGTCTTAACTTCATACCTTACAACTCAGGCAAGAACTCCTTCTTTGACTGATCCACCTTGAACACCTTCAAGATCATGTCAAGGTATGTGCTCATTTGAAAGTACCATTAAGCGTTTTGATCTATCCTTATAGATCTTGATGCTCAATGTTCAAGTAGCTTAATCCAGGCTTTCCATTGAAAAACACTTTCCAAATAACCCTATATGCTTTCCAGAAATTCTACGTCATTTCTGATCAACAATATGTCAACAACATATATTCATCAGAAATTCTATAGTGCTCCCACTCACTTCTTTGGAAATACAAGTTTCTCATAAACTTTGCATACACCCAAAATCTTTGATCATCTCATCAAAGCATACATTCCAACTCCGAGATGCTTACTCCAGTCCTTAGAAGGATTGCTGGAGCTTTGCATACTTATTAGCATCTTTCAGGATTGACAAAACCTTCCGGTTGTATCACATACAACCTTTCCTCAAGAAAATCATCGAGGAAACAATATTTTGACATCCTATCTGCAAGATTTCATAAATAGTGCAGTAATCGCTAATATAATTCCAACAGACTCTTAGCATCGCTACGAGTGAGAAAGTCTCATCGTAGTCAACTCCTTGAACTTGTCAGAAAACATCTTAACGACAAGTCGAGCTTTCTTAATGGTGATACTTACCATCATTGTCCGTCTTCCTTTTAAAATCCATCTGTACTCAATAGCCTTACGACCATCGAGCCATTCTGCCAAAGTCTACACTTTGTTTTCATACATGGATCCTCTCTCGGATTTTATGGCCTCAAGCCATTTATCGGAATCCGGGCCCACCATCGCTTCTCCATAGCTCGTAGGTTCATTGTTGTCTAGCAACATGACTTCCAAGACAATATTATGTACCACTCTGAAGTAGCACGCATCCTTGTCATCCTACGAGGTTTGGTAGTGACTTGATCTGAAGTTTCATGATCACTATCATAAGCTTCCACTTCAATTGGTGTAGGTGCCACAGGAACAACTTCCTGTGCCCTGCCACACACTAGTTGAAGAGACGGTTCAATAACCTCATCAAGTCTCCACCATCCTCCCACTCAATTCTTTCGAGAGAAACTTTTCCTCGAGAAAGTACCCGATTCTAGAAACAATCCCTTATTGCTTTCGGATCTGAGACAGGAGGTATACACAACTGTTTTGGGTGTCCTATGAAGATGCATTTATCCACTTTGGGTTCGAGCTTATCAGCCTGAAACTTTTTCACATAAGCGTCGTAGCCCCAAACTTCTAAGAAATGACAGCTTAGGTTTCTCTAAACCATAGTTCATATGGTGTCATCTCATCGGAATTACGTAGTGCCCTATTTAAAGTGAATGTGGTTGTCTTTAATGCCTAACCCATAAACTATCGTGGTAATTCGATAAGAGACGTCATGGTATGCATCATATCCAATAGGGTGCAGTTATGATGTTCGGACACACCATCACACTATGGTGTTCCAGGCTGTATTAGTTGTGAAACAATTTCCACAATGTCTTAATTCTGTGCCAAACTCATAATTCAGATATTCATCTCTATGATCATATCATAGATATTTTATCCTCTTGTCACGACGATCTTTCAACTTCACCCTGAATTACTTGAACCTTTCAATAATTCAGACTCGTGATTCATCAAGTAAATATACTCAACATCTACTCAAATCATCTGTGAAGTAAGAACATAATGATATCCACTACATGCCTCAGCACTCATTGGATTGCACACATCAAAATGTATTACTTCCAACAAGTTGCCTTCTAGTTCCATTTTACTGAAAACGAGGCTTTCAGTCATCTTGCCCATGTGGTATGATTTGCATGTCTCAAGTGATTCAAAATCAAGTGAGTCCAAATGGTCCATTTGCATGGAGTTTCTTCATGCATATACACCAATAGACATGGTTCGCATGTCTCAAACTTTTCAAAAATGAGTGAGTCCAAAGATCCATCAACATGGAGCCTCTTCATGCGTTTTATACCGATATGACTTAAGTGCCAGTGCCACAAGTAGGTGGTACTATCATTACTATCTTTTGGCATGAACATGTGTATCACTACGATCGAGATTCAATAAACCATTCATTTCAGGTGTAAGACCATTGAAGGTATTATTCAAATAAACAGAGTAACCATTATTCTCTTTAAATGAATAACCGTATTGCGATAGACATAATCCAATCATGTCTATGATCAACGCAAACACCAATCTCGATGGTAGAGGGAGCGCACGATATTTGATCAACCTTGGAAATACTTCCAACACATATCGTCATCTCACCTTTAGCTAGTCTCCGTTTATTCCGTAGCTTTTATTTCGAGTTACTAACACTTAGCAACCGAACTGGTATCTAATACCCTGGTGCTACTAGGAGTACTAGTAAAGTACACATTAACATAATACATCCAATATACTTCTATCGACCTTGCCAGCCTTCTTATCTACCAAGTATCTAGGGTAATTCTGCTCCAGTGGTTGTTCCCCTTATTACAGAAGCACTTAGTCTCGGGTTTGGGTTCAACTTTGGGTTTCTTCATTAGAGCAGCAGCTGATTTGCCATTTCATGAAGCATCCCTTTTTGCCCTTGCCCTTCTTGAAACTAGTGGTTTCACCAACCATCAACAATTGATGCTCCTTCTTGATCTCTACTTTTGTGGTGTCAAACATCGCGAATATCTCAAGGATCATCATATATGTCCCTGATATATTATAGTTCATCACGAAGCTCAAGCAGCTTGGTGGTAATGACTTCGGAGAACCATCACTATTTCATCTAGAAGATCAACTCCCACTCGATTCAAGCGATTGTTGTACTCAGACAATCTGAGCACAAGTTCAACAATTGAGCTTTTCTCCCTTAGTTTGCAGGCTAAGAAAATCGTCGGAGGTCTTATACCTCTTGACGTGGGCACGAGCCTGAAATCCCAATTTCAGCCCTCAAAACATCTCATATGTTTCGCGACGTTTCAAAACGTCTTCGGTGCCTCAACTCTAAGCCATTTAACTGAACTATCACGTAGTTATCAAAATGTGTATGTCAGGTGTTCGCAACATCCATAGACAACGTTCGAGGTTCAGCACACGGAGCGGTGCATTAAGGACATAAGCCTTCTATGAAGCAATGAGGACAATCCTCAGTTTACGATCCTAGTCCGCATAATTGCTACTATCAACTTTCAACTAAATTTTCTCTAGGAACATATCTAAACAGTAGAACTGAAGCGCGAGCTACGACATAATTTGCGAAGACCTTTTGACTATGTTCAGGATAAATAAGTTCATCTTATGAACTCCCACTCAGATAGACATCCCTCTAGTCATCTAAGTGATTACATGATCCGAGTCAACTAGGCCGTGTCCGATCATCACGTGAGACGGACTAGTCAACATCGGTGAACATCTTCATGTTGATCGTATCTTCCATACGACTCATGTTCGACCTTTCGGTCTCTTGTGTTCCGAGGCCATGTCTGTACATGCTAGGCTCGTCAAGTCAACCTAAGTGTTTCGCGTGTGTTCCGAGGACATGTCTGTACATGCTAGGCTCGTCAACACCCGTTGAATTGAACGTAAGAATCTATCACACCCGATCATCACGTGGTGCTTCGAAACAACGAACTGTCGCAACGGTGCACAGTTAGGGGGAACACTTTCTTGAAATTATTATGAGGGATCATCTTATTTACTACCGTCGTTCTAAGTAAACAAGATGCAAAAACATGATAAACATCACATGTAATCAAATAGTGACATGATATGGCCAATATCATATTGCTCCTTTTGATCTCCATCTTCGGGGCTCCATGATCATTATCGTCACCGGCATGACACCATGATCTCCATCATCATGATCTCTATCATCGTGTCTTCATGAAGTTGTCTCGTCAACTATTACTAATACTACTACAGCTAACGGTTAGCAATAAAGTAAAGTAATTACATGACGCTTATGTTGACACGCAGGTCATAAATAAATTAAGACAACTCCTATGGCTCTTGCCGGTTGTCATACTCATCGACATGCAAGTCGTGATTCCTATTACAAGAACATGATCAATCTCATACATCACATATATCATTCATCACATCCTTTTGGCCATATCACATCACATAGCATACCCTACAAAAACAAGTTAGACGTCCTCTAATTGTTGTTTGCATGTTTTACGTGGCTGCTATGGGTTTCTAGCAAGAACGTTTCTTACCTACGCAAAAAACCACAACGTGATATACCAATTGCTATTTACCCTTTATAAGGACCCTTTTCATCGAATCCGATCCGACTAAAGTGGGAGAGACAGACACCCGCTAGCCACCTTATGCAACTAGTGCATGTCAGTCGGTGGAACCAGTCTCACGTAAGAGTACGTGTAAGGTCGGTCCGGGCCGCTTCATCCCACAATGCCACCGAATCAAGATTGGACTAGTAACGGTAAGCATATTGAACAAAATCAACGCCCACAACTACTTTGTGTTCTACTCGTGCATAGAAACTACGCATAGACCTAGCTCATGATGCCACTGTTGGGGAACGTAGCAATAATTCAAAATTTTCCTACGTGTTACCAAGATCAATCTATGGAGTCATCTAGCAACGAAGGAGGAGTGGATCTACATACCCTTGTAGATCGCACGCGGAAGCGTTCAAGAGAACGGGGTTGATGGAGTCGTACTCGTCGTGATCCAAATCACCGATGATCCTAGCGCCGAACGGACGGCACCTCCGCGTTCAACACACGTATGGAGCAGCGACGTCTCCTCCTTCTTGATCCAGCAAGGGGGAAGGAGAGGTTGATGGAGATCCAGCAGCACGACGGCGTGGTGGTGGAAGTAGCGGGATTCCAACAGGGCTTCGCCAAGCGCTACGGGAGGAGGAAGATGTGTCATGGGAGGGAGAGGGAGGCGCCAGGGCTTAGGTGTTGCTGCCCTCCCTTCCCCTCACTATATATAGGGCCAGGGAGAGGGGGGGTGCATCCTTGGCCCTTCCTCCAAGGAAGGGTGCGGCCAGGGAGGAGTCCATCCTCCCCAAGGCACCTCGGAGGTGCCTTTCCCCTTTAGGACTCTTCCTTTCCCTTATCTCTTGGCGCATGGGCCTTTTGGGGCTAGTGCCCTTGGCCCACACAGGCCAAGGCGCACCCCCTACAGCCCATGTGGCCCCCCCGGGGCAGGTGGCCCCACCCGGTGGACCCCCGGGACCCTTCCGGTGGTCCCGGTACAATACCGGTGACCCCGAAACTTGTCCCGATAGCCGAAATAGCACTTCCTATATATAATTCTTTACCTTCGAACCATTCCGGAACTCCTCGTGACGTCCGGGATCTCATCCGGGACTCCGAACAACTTTCGGGTTACCGCATACTAATATCTCTATAACCCTAGCGTCACCGAACCTTAAGTGTGTAGACCCTACGGGTTCGGGAGACATGCAGACATGACCGAGATGACTCTCCGGTCAATAACCAACAGCGGGATCTGGATACCCATGTTGGCTCCCACATGTTCCACGATGATCTCATCGGATGAACCACGATGTCAAGGACTTAATCAATCCCGTATACAATTCCCTTTGTCTAGCGGTATGATACTTGCCCGAGATTCGATCGTCGGTATCCCGATACCTTATTCAATCTCGTTACCGGCAAGTCTCTTTAGTCGTTTCGTAACACATCATCCCGTGATCAACTCCTTGATCACATTGTGCACATTATGATGATGTCCTACCGAGTGGGCCCAGAGATACCTCTTCGTTTACACGGAGTGACAAATCCCAGTCTCGATTCGTGCCAACCCAACAGACACTTTCGGAGATACCCGTAGTGCACCTTTATAGTCACCCAGTTACGTTGTGACGTTTGGCACACCCAAAGCACTCCTACGGTATCCGGGAGTTGCACAATCTCATGGTCTAAGGAAATGATACTTGCATTAGAAAAGCTTTAGCATACGAACTACATGATCTTTGTGCTAGGCTTAGGATTGGGTCTTGTCCATCACATCATTCTCCTAATGATGTGATCCCGTTATCAACGATATCCAATGTCCATGGTCAGGAAACCGTAACCATCTATTGATCAACGAGCTAGTCAACTAGAGGCTTACTAGGGACATGGTGTTGTCTATGTATCCACACATGTATCTGAGTTTCCTATCAATACAATTCTAGCATGGATAATAAACGATTATCATGAACAAGGAAATATAATAATAACTAATTTATTATTGCCTCTAGTGCATATTTCCAACAGGTTGATCAAGTCTTGTTAATAAACTCATTCCGAATCGCATCAAACCGGAGAAATATTGAATAACATTAGGTTACCTCAATGGGGATATGCACATCCCCAACAATAAGAATATCATATTTCTTCTTGACAGTAGGAAGAGGAAATTCAAAACCTCCAATAATAATCGTTGATTTTTTCCAATAGAGTTCATATTATGGACTTGAGGATGTTTCCTCGGAAAGTGTACCTTATGCTCATTACCATTGACATGAAAAGTGACATTGCCTTTGTTGCAATCAATAACAGCCCCTGTAGTATTCAAAAAGGGTCTACCAAGAATAATAGACATACTATCGTCCTCGGGAATATCAAGAATAGCAAAGTCCGTTAAAATAGTAACGTTTGCAACCACAACAGGCACATCCTCACAAATACCGACAGGTATAGAAGTTGATTTATCAGCCATTTGCAAAGATATTTCAGTAGGTGTCAACTTATTCAAATCAAGTCTACGATATAAAGAGAGAGGCATAACACTAACAGCGGCTCCAAGATCACATAAAGCAGTTTTAACATAGTTTCTTTGAATGGAGCATGGTATAGTTGGTACTCATGGATCTCCTAGTTTCTTTGGTATTCCACCTTTAAAAGTATAATTAGCAAGCATGGTGGAAATTTTAGCTTCCGATATCTTTATTTTATTTGTAACAATATCTTTCATGTACTTAGCATAAGGGTTCATTTTAAGCATACCAGTCAAATGCATATGCAAAAAGATAGGTCTAATCATTTCAGCAAAGCGCTCAAAATCCTCATCATCTTTTTTCTTGGATGGTTTAGGAGGAAAAGGCATGGGTTTCTGAACCCATGGTTCTCTTTCTTTACCGTGCTTCCTAGCAACGAAGTCTCTCTTATCATAATGTTGATTCTTTGATTGTGGGTTATCAAGATCAACAACAGGTTCAATCTCTACATCATTATCATTGCTAGGTTGAGCATCATCATTAACATTATCACTAGGTTCCTGTTCATTACCAGATTGTGTTTCAGCATCAGAAATAGAAATATCATTGGGTGTCTCAGGTGTGTCAATAGCAGGTTCACTAGAAGCATGCAAAGTCCTATCGTTTTTCTTCTTCTTCTTCATAGAAGAACTAGGTGCATCAACATTAGTTCTTTGAGAATCTTGCTCAATTCTCCTAGGTGGCCCTCGGGATACAAAGGTTTCTGAGTCATTTTACCCCCTCTAGTCATAACTCTAACAACATTATCATTTTTCTTATTATTTAATTCATTGAGAAAATCATTCTGAGCTTTAAGTACTTGTTCTACTTGAGTGGTAACCATAGAAGCATGTTTACTAATAAGTTTAAGTTCACCTTTAACTATAGACATATAATCACTCAAGTGTTCAATCATATAGGCATTACGTTTCAATTGTCTACCAACATAAGCATTGAAGTTTTCTTGTTTAACAATAAAATTATCAAACTCATCTAAGCATCAGCTAGCAGACATATAACGAGGAATATCACCTCCATCAAATCTATAGAGAGAATTTACCTTCACTACCCGTGTCGGGTTATCAAGACCGTGTATTTCTTCAATAGGTGGTAAATTCTTAACATCTTCACCTTTAATACCTTTTTCTTTCATAGATTTATTTGCCTCTTGCATATCTTCAGGACTGAGAAATAGAATACCCCTTTTCTTCGGAGTTGGCTTAGGTGTTGGTTCAGGAAGTGTCCAATCATTTTCATTACTCAACATATTATTCAATAGCAATTCAGCTTGATCAACGGTTCTTTCCCTGAAAACACAGCCAGCACAACTATCCAGGTGGTCTCTGGAAGCATCAGTTAGTCCATTATAAAAGATATCAAGTATTTCATTTTTCTTGAGAGGATGATCAGGCAAAGCATTAAGTAATTGGAGAAGCCTCCCCCAAGCTTGTGGGAGATTCTCTTCTTCAATTTGCACAAAATTATATATTTCCCTTAAGGCAGCTTGTTTCTTCTGAGCGGGGAAATATTTAGTAGAGAGGTAATAAATCATATCCTCGGGACTACGCACACAACCAGGATCAAGAGAATTAAACCATGTTTTAGCATCACCCTTTAATGAGAACGGAAATAACTTAAGGATAATGTAATAGTGGGTTTTCTCATCATTAGTGAACAGGGTGGCTATATCATTTAATTTAGTAAGATATGCAACAACAGTTTCAGATTCATAGCCATAAAAAGGATCAGATTCAACCAAAGTAATTAAATCAGGATCGAAAGAGAAATCATCCTTATCGGAAATTAAGATAGGTGAAGTAGCAAAAGCAGGGTCATATTTCATTCTAGCATTCAAGGATTTTTCTTTAAGCTTAGCTAACAATTTCTTAAGATCAGATCTATCATTGCAAGCTAAGAAGTCTCTAGTAGTTTCTTCATCCATAACATAACCCACAGGAACAACATGAAATTCATATCTAGGGGGAGAGTCTACATCATCACTTTCATCAATATTATCAGTTTCAATAATTTCATTCTCTCTAACCACAGCAAGTTGTTCATCAAGAAATTCACCTAATGGCACAGTATTATCAAGCATAGAAGTAGTTTCATCATAAGTATCATGCAAAGCAGAGGTGGTATCATTGATAACATGCGACATATCAGAATGAATAGCAGGAGTAGGTGTCGCAAGTTTACTCAAAATAGAAGGTGAATCAAGTGCAGAGCTAGATGGCAGTTCCTTACCTCCCCTCGTAGTTGAGGGAAAAATCTTGGTTCTTTTATCTTTCAAGTTCTTCATAGTGATCAACAGATATAAATCCCAAGTGACTCAAAGAATAGAGCTATGCTCCCCGGCAACGGCGCTAGAAAATAGTCTTGATAACCCACAAGTATAGGGGATCACAACAAGTTTTCGAGGGTAGAGTATTCAACCCAAATTTATTGATTCGACACAAGGGAAGCCAAACAATATTCTCAAGTACTAACAGTTGAGTTGTTAATTCAACTGCACCTGAAAGACTTAATATTTGCAGCAAAGTATTTAGTAGCAAAGTAATATGATAGTAGCGGTAACGGTAGCAAAAGTAATAGTAGCAGTTTTGTAGTAATTGTAACAGTGGCAATGGAAAAATAACTAAGCAAAGATCAATACGTGAAAAGCTCATAGGCAATGGATTAGTGATGGACAATTATGTCAGATGCGATTCCTCATGTAATAGTTATAACATACAGTGACATAGAACTAGCTCCAGTTCATCAATGTAATGTAGACATGTATTCTGAATATAATCATACGTGCTTATGGAAAAGAACTTGCATGACATCTTTTGTCCTACCCTCCCGTGGTAGCGGGGTCCTATTGGAACCTAGGGATATTAAGGCCTCTTTTTAATAGAGTACCGGACCAAAGCATTAACACTTGGTGAATACATGAACTCCTCAAACTACGGTCATCACCGGTAAGTATCCCGATTATTGTCACTTCGGGGTTAACGGATCATAACACATAATAGGTGACTATTGACCTACAAGATAGGATCAAGAACTCACATATATTCATGAAAACATAATAGGTTCAGATCTGAAATCATGGCACTCGGGCCCTAGTGACCAGCATTAAGCATAGCAAAGTCATAGCAACATCAATCTCAGAACATAATGGACACTAGTGATCAAACCCTAACAAAACTAACTCGATTACATGATAAATCTCATCCAATCCATCACCGTCCAGCAAGCCTATGATGGAATTACTCATGCACGGCGGTGAGCATCATGAAATTGGTGATGGAGGAAGGTTGATGATGACGATGGTGACGGATTCCCCTCTCCGGAGCCCCGAACGGACTCCAGATCAGATCTCCCGAGAGAGAATAGGGCTTGGCGGCGGCTCCGTATCGTAAAACGCGATGAATCCTTCTCTCCTATTTTTTTCTCCCCGAACACGAATATATAGAGTTGGAGTTGAGGTCAGAGGAGCACTAGGGAGCCCATGAGGCAGGGGGCGCACCCCCACCCTCGTGGACAGGTTGTGGGCCCCCTAGCCTTGATTCTTTCGCCAATATTTTTTATATATTCCAAAAATATTCTCTGTTGATTTCCAGGTCATTCCAACAACTTTTATTTCTGCACAAAAATAACACCATGGCAATTCTTCTGAAAACAGCGTCAGTCCAGGTTAGTTCCATTCAAATCATGCGAGTTAGAGTCCAAAACAAGGGCAAAAGTGTTTGGAAAAGTAGATACGATGGAGACGTATCAGGTAACCATAGAAGCATGTTTACTAATAACTTTAAGTTCACCTTTAACTCTAGACATACAATCACTCAAGTGTTCAATCATATAAGCATTGCGTTTCAATTGTCTACTAACATAAGCATTGAAGTTTTCTTGTTTAACAATAAAAATATCAAACTCATCCAAGCATTGGCTAGCAAATTTAGTAGATGGGATTTCACCCTTATCAAATCTATAGAGAGAATTTACCTTTACTACCTGTGTCGGGTTATCAAGACAATGTATTTCTTCAATAGGTGGTAAATGCTTAACATCTTCAGCTTTAATACCCTTTTCTTTCATAGATTTCTTTTCCTCTTGCATATCTTTAGGACTGAGAAATAGAATACCCCTTTTCTTCGGAGTTGGCTTAGGAATTGGTTCGGGAAATGTCCAATCATTTTCATTACTCAACATATTATTCAATTGCAATTCAGCTTGATCAAAAGTTCTTTCCCTCAAAACACAACAAGCACAACTATCCAGGTGGTCTCTGGAAGCATCAGTTAGTCCATTATAAAAGATATCAAGTATTTCATTTTTTTAGAGGATGGTCAGGCAAAGCATTAAGTAATCGGAGAAGCCTCCCCCGAGCTCGTGGGAGACTCTCTTCTTCAATTTGCACAAAGTTATATATTTCCCTTAAGGCAGCTTGTTTCTTATGAGCGGGGAAATATTTAGCAGAGAAGTAATAAATCATATCCTGGGGACTACGCACACAACCAGGATCAAGAGAATTAAACCATATTTTAGCATCACCCTTTAATGAGAACGAAAATAACTTAAGGATAAAGTAATAGCGAGTTTTCTCATCATGAGTAAACAGGGTGGCTATATCATTTAATTTAGTAAGATGTGCCACAACATTTTCAAATTCATAGCCATAAAAAGGATCAGATTCAACCAAAGTAATTAACTCAGAATCGACAAAGAAATCATAATCCTTATCAGAGATACAGATAGGTGAAGTAGCAAAAGCAGGCTCATATTTCATTCTAGCATTCAAAGATTTTTCTTTCAGCTTAGCTAATAATTTCTTAAGATCATTTCTATCATTGCAAGCTAAGATGCCTCTAGCAGTTTCTTCATCCAAAACATAACCCTCATGCACAACAGGCAATTCATATCTAGGGGGAGAATATTCATCATCACTTTCATCAATATTATCAGTTTCAATAATTTCATTCTCTCTAACCCTAGCAAGTTGTTCATCCAGAAATTCACCTAGTGGCACATTATTATCAAGCATAGAAGTAGTTTCATCATAAGAATCATGCATAGCAGAAGTGGCATCATCAATAACATGCGACATGTCAGAATGAACAACAGGAGTAGGTGTCGCAAGTTTACTCATAACAGAAGGTGAATCAAGTGCAGAGCTAGATGGCAGTTCCTTACCTCCCCTCGTAGTTGAGGGATAAATCTTGGTTCTTTCATCTTTCAAGTTCTTCATAGTGATCAGCAGATATAAATCCCAAGTGACTCAAAGAATAGAGCTATGCTCCCTGGCAACGGTGCCAGAAAATAATCTTGATAACCCACAAGTATAGGGGATCGCAACAGTTTACGAGGGTAGAGTATTCAACCCAAATTTATTGATTCGACACAAGGGGAGCCAAACAATATTCTCAAGTATTAACAGTTGAGTTGTCAATTCAACCGCACCTAAAATACTTAATATCTGCAACAAAGTATTTAGTAGCAAAGTAATATGATAGTAGCGTTAACGGTGGCAAAAGTAACAGTATTGGTTTTGTAGTGATTGTAATAGTGGCAACGGAAAAGTAACTAAGAAAAGATCAATATGTGAAAAGCTCGTAGGCAATGGATTAGTGATGGATAATTATGTCGGATGTGATTCCTCATGAAACAGTTATAACATAGGGTGACACAGAACTAGCTCCAGTTCATCAATGTAATGTAGGCATGTATTCCGAATATAGTCATACGTGCGTATGGAAAAGAACTTGCATGGCATCTTTTGTCCTACCCTCCCATGGCAGCGGGGTCCTATTGGTAACTAAGGGATATTAAGGCCTCCTTTTAATAGAGTACCAGACCAAAGCATTAACACTTCGTGAATACATGAACTCCTCAAACTACGGTCATCACCGGTAAGTATCCCGATTATTGTCACTTCAGGGTTAACGGATCATAACACATAATAGGTGACTATAGACTTGCAAGATAGGATCAAGAACTCACATATATTCATGAAAACATAATAGGTTCAGATCTGAAATCATGGCACTTGGGCCCTAGTGACAAGCATTAGGCATAGCAAAGTCATAGCAACATCAATCTCAGAACATAACGGATACTAGGGATCAAACCGTAACAAAATTAACTCAATTACATGATAAATCTCATCCAACCCATCACTGTCCAACAAGCCTATTATGGAATTACTCACGCACGGCGGTGAGCATCATGAAATTGGTGATGGAGGAAGGTTGATGATGACGATGGCGGCGGATTCCCCTCTCCGAAGCCCCGAACGGACTCTAGATCAGCCCTCCGAAGAGAGATTACGGCTTGGCGGCGGCTCTGTATTGTAAAACGCGATGAATCCTTCTCTCTAGGTTTTCCCCTCGAACGTGAATATATAGAGTTTGAGTTCAGGTCAGTGGAGCACCAGGGGGCCCACCCCCTGGGCGCGCCCCCACCCTCCTGGACAGGGTGTGGGTCCCTGGCCTTGATTTTTTCGCCAGTATTTTTTATATATTCCAAAAATAATCTCCGCTGATTTTTTGGTCATTCCGAGAACTTTTATTTCTGCACAAAAATAACACCATGGCAATTCTGCTGAAAACAACGTCAGTCCGGGTTAGTTCCATTCAAATCATGCAAGTTAGAGTCCAAAACAAGGGCAAAAGTGTTTGGAAAAGTAGATACGATGGGGACGTATCAGAGGGGCACACCATAGACACACAAGTTGATCTTTAGCCGTGTGCGGTGCCCCCCCTCCACAGTTTTACACCTCGGTCATATTGTCGTAGTGCTTAAGCGAAGCCCTGCATCGGTAACTTCATCATCACCGTCGACACGTCGTCGTGCTGATGAACCTCACCCTCGTCCTCAGCTGGATCAAGAGAACGAGGGACGTCATCGATCTGAACGTGTGCAGATCACGGAGGTGTCGTTTATTCGGTACTTGATCGGTTGGATCGCGAAGAGGTTCGACTACATCAACCGCATTACTAAACGCTTCCGCTTTTGGTCAACGAGGGTACATACACACACTCTCCCCTCTCGTTGCTATGCATCTCCTAGATAGATCTTGCGTGATCGTAGGAATTTTTTTGAAATACTGTGTTCCCCAACAGTGGCATCAGAGCCAGGTCTATGCGTAGATGTTATATGCATGAGTAGAACACAAAGATTTGAGGGCGCTAATAGTCATACTGCTTACCAGCATGTCCGACTTTGATACAGTGTTATTGTTGGATGAAGCTGCCCAGACCGACATTACATGACCGCGTTCGTGAGACTGGTTCTACCGATGTGCTTCGCACACAGGTGGCTAGTGGGTGTCTATTTCTCCAACTTTAGTTGAATCGAGTGTGACTACGCCTGGTCCTTGTTGAAGGTTAAAACAACACACTTGATGAAAACTCGTTGTGGTTTTTTATGCGTAGGTAAGAACGGTTCTTGCTAAGCCCGTAGCAGCCACGTAAAACTTGCAACAACAAATTAGAGGACGTCTAACTTGTTTTTGCAAGGCATTTTGTGATGTGATATGGTCAAGACGTGATTATATAAATTGTTGTATGAGATGATCATGTTTTGTAACAAAGTTATCGACAACTGGCAGGAGCTATATGGTTGTTGCTTTATTGTATGAAATGCAATCGCCATGTAATTGCTTTACTTTATCACTAAGCGGTAGCGGTAGTCATTGAAGAAATAGTTGGTGAGACGACAACGATGCTACGATGGAGATAAAGGTGTCAAGCCGGTGACGATGGTGATCATGATGGTGCTTTGGAGATGGAGATTGAAGGCACAAGATGATGATGGCCATATCATATCACTTATATTGATTGCATGTGCTATTTATCTTTTATGCATCTTATTTTGCTTAGTACGGCGGTAGCATTATAAGATGATCTCTCACTAAATTTCAAGGTATAAATGTTCTCCCTGAGTATGCACTGTTGCTACCGTTCGTCGTGCCGAGACACCAAGTGATGATCGGGTGTGAGAAGCTCTACGTTCACATACAACGGGTGCAAGCTAGTTTTGCACAAGCATAATACTCAAGTTAAACTTGACGAGCCTAGCATATGCAGATATGGCCTCGGAACACTGAGACCGAAAGGTCGAGCGTGAATCATATAGTAGATATGATCAACATAGTGATGTTCACCATTGAAAATTTCTCCATCTCACGTGATGATCGTACATGGATTAGTTTATATGGATCACGTGATCATTTAGATGACTAGAGGGATGTCTATCTAAGTGGGAGTTCTTAAGTAATATGATTAATTGAACTTTAATTTATCATGAACTTAGTACCTGATAGTATTTTGCATGTCTATGTTGTTGTAGATAAATGGCCCGTGCTACTGTTCCTTTGAATTTTAACGCGTTCCTAGAGAAAGCTAAGTTGAAAGATGATGGTAGCAACTACACGGACTGGGTCCGTAACTTGAGGATTATCCTCATTGCTGCACAGAAGAATTACGTCCTAGAAGCACCACTAGGTGCAAAGCCCGCTGCAGGAGCAACACCAGATGTTATGAATGTCTGGCAGAGCAAAGCTGATGACTACTCAATAGTTCAGTGTGCCATGCTTTACAGCTTAGAATCGGGACTTCAACGATGTTTTGAATGTCATGGGGCATATGAGATGTTCCAGGAGTTGAAGTTAATATTTCAAGAAAATGCCCGAATTGAGAGAAATGAAGTCTCCAATAAGTTCTATAGCTGCAAGATGGAGGAGAATAGTTCTGTCAGTGAACATATACTCAGAATGTCTGGTTACCAGAACCACTTGACTCAACTAGGAGTTAATCTTCCTGATGATAGTGTCATTGACAGAGTTCTTCAATCACTGCCACCAAGCTACAAAAGCTTCATGATGAACTATAATATGCAAGGGATAGATAAGAAAATTCACGAGCTCTTCACAATGCTAAAAGATGCGGAGGTAGAAATCAAGAAGGAGCATCAAGTGTTGATGGTCAACAAGACCACTAGTTTCAAGAAGAAGGGCAAAGGGAAGAGGGGAACTTCAAGAAGAATGGCAAGCAAGTTGTTGCTCGAATGAAGAAACCCAAGTCTGGGCCTAAGCCTGAGACTGAGTGCTTCTACTGCAAAGGGACTGGTCTCTGGAAGTTGAACTGCCCCAAGTATTTGGCGGATAAGAAGGATGGCAAAGTGAATGGTATATTTGATATACATGTTATTGATGTGTACCTTACTAATGCTCGCAGTAGCGCCTGGGAATTTGATACTGGTTCTGTTGCTCATATTTGCAACTCGAAACAGGGGCTATGGATTAAGCGAAGATTGGCTAAGGAACGAGGTGACGATGCGCGTGGGAAATGGTTCCAAAGTTGATGTGATCGCAGTCGGCACGCTACCTCTACATATACCTTCGGGAATAGTTTTAGACTTGAATAATTGTTATTTGGTGCCAGCGTTAAGCATGAAGATTATATCTGGATCTTGTTTGATGCGAGACGGTTATTCATTTAAATTAGAGAATAATGGATGTTCTATTTATATGAGTAATATCTTTTATGGTCATGCACCCTTGATTAGTGGTCTATTTTTATTGAATCTCGATAGTAGTGATACACATATTCATAGTATTGAAGCCAAAAGATATAAGTTTAATAATGATAGTGCAACTTATTTGTGGAACTGTCATTTAGATCATATTTGTTGGGGAACGCAGTATTTCGAAAAAATTCCAACGATCAAGCAAGATCCATCTAGGAGATGCATAGAAACAAGAGGGGAGAGTGTTGTCTACGTACCCTTGTAGACCGTAAGCGAAAGCATTATGACAACGATGTTGATGTAGTCGTACGTCTTCACGATTCGACCAATGCTAGCACCGAAGGTACGGCACCTCTGCGATCTGCACACGTCCAGCTCGGTGACGTCCCACAAACTCTAGATCCAGCTGAGTGTTGGGGGACAGCTTCATCAGCACGACGGCTTGATGATGGTGATGATGAAGTTACCGACGCAGGGCTTCACCTAAGCACTACAACGATATGACCAAGGTGGAAATCTGTGGAGGGGAGCACCCTAAGAGATCAACTTGTGTGTCTATGGGGTGCCCCCCTCCCCCGTATACAAAGGAGTGGAGGAGGGGAGGGCCGGCCCTCTCTATGGCGCGCCCTAGGGGGAGTCCTACTCCCACCTGGAGTAGGATTCCCCCCCCCCCCTTACCTAGTAGGAGCGGGAGAGAAGGAAGGGGGGAGAGAAGGAAGGAAGGGGGGTTGAGCCCCCACCCAATTCAGATTGGGATAGGGGGCGCGCCCTCCTCCTTGACCTTCCTCTCCTCTATTCCACTAAGGCCCAATAAGGCCCATATACTCCCCGGGGGGTTCCAGTAACCCCCCAGTACTCCGGTAAATGCCCGAACTCACCTGGAACCATTCCAATGTCCAAACATAGGCTTCCAATATATCGATATTTATGTCTCGACCACTCCAAGACTCCTCGTCATGTCCGTGATCATATCCGGGACTCCGAACTACCTTCGGTACATCAAAACACATAAACTCATAATATCGATCGTCACCGAACGTTAAGCGTGCGGACCCTACGGGTTCGAGAACTATGTAGACATGAACGAGACTCATCTCCGGTCAATAACCAATAGCGGAACCTGGATGCTCATATTGGTTCCTACATATTCTACGAAGATCTTTATCGGTCAAACTGCATAACAACATACGTTGTTCCCTTTGTCATCGGTATGTTACTTGCCCGAGATTCGATCGTTGGTATCTCAATACCTAGTTCAATCTCGTTACCGGAAAGTCTCTTTACTTGTTCCGTAGTGCAACATCCCATAACTAACTCATTAGTCACATTGCTTGCAAAGCTTATAGTGATGTGGATTACCGAGAGGTCCCGGAGATACCTCTCCGATACATGGAGTGACAAACCCTAATCTCGATCCATGCCAACTCAACGAACACCATCGGAGACACCTGTAGAGCATCTTTATAGTCACCAAGTTATGTTGTGACGTTTGATAGCACACTAAGTGTTCCTTCGGTATCCGGAGTTGCATAATCTCATAGTCATAGGAACATGTATAAGTTATGGAGAAAGCAAAAACAATAAACTAAACGATCAAAGTGCTAAGCTAACGGATGGTTCAAGTCAATCACATCATTCTCTAATGATGTGATCATGTTTATCAAATTACAACTCTTTGTCCATGGCTAGGAAACTTAACCATCTTTGATCAACGAGCTAGTCAGGTAGAGGCATACTAGTGACACTCTGTTTGTCTATGTATTCACAAATGTACTAAGTTTTCGGTTAATACAATTCTAGCATGAATAATAAACATTTATCATGATATAAAGAAATATAAATAACAACTTTATTATTGCCTCTAGGGCATATTTCCTTCAATATTGGTGTAAAGCGCATGAAGAAACTCCATGTTGATGGGCTTTTGGAATCACTTGATTATGAATCACTTGATGCTTGCGAATCATGCCTCATGGGCAAGATGACTAAGACTCCGTTCTCGGCAACAATGGAACGAGCAACAGACTTATTGGAAATAATACATCCTGATGTATGCGGTCCAATGAGTGTTGATGCTCGTGGAGGGTATCGTTATTTTCTAACCTTTACAGATGATTTGAGCAGATATGGGTATATCTACTTAATGAAACATAAGTCTGAAACATTTGAAAAGTTCAAAGAATTTCAGAGTGAAATGGAGAATCATCGTAACAAGAAAATTAAGTTTCTACAATCTGATCATGGAGGTGAATATTTGAATTATGAGTTTGGTCTTCATTTGAAACAATGTGGAATAGTTTCGCAGATCACGCCACCTGGAACACCGCAGCGTAATGGTGTGTCCGAACATCGTAACCGCACTTTATTAGATATGGTGCGATCTATGATGTCTCTTACTGATTTACCGCTATCGTTTTGGGGTTACGCTTTAGAGACGGTTGCATTCACGTTAAATAGGGCACCATTGAAATCCATTGAGACGACACCATATGAACCGTGGTTTGGCCAGAAACCCAAGTTGTCATTTCTTAAAGTTTGGGGCTGCGATGCTTATGTGAAAAAGCTTCAACCTAATAAGCTCGAACCCAAATCTGAGAAATGTGTCTTCATAGGATACCCAAAGGAAACTGTTGGGTACACCTTCTATCACAGATCCGAAGGCAAGATATTCGTTGCTAAGAACGGATCCTTTCTAGAGAAGGAGTTTCTCTCGAAAGAAGTGAGTGGGAGGAACTTGATGAGGTAATTATACCTTCTCCCTTATTGGAAAGTAGTTCATCATAGAAATCAGTTCCTGTGCTTCCTACACCAATTAGTCAGGAAGGTAATGATGATGATCATGAAACTTCTGATCAAGTTACTACCGAACCTCGTAGGTCAACCAGAGTAAGATCCACACCAGAGTGGTATGGTAATCATGTTCTGGAGGTCATGTTACTTGACCATGACGAACCTACAAACTATGAGGAAGTGATGATGAGCCCAGATTCCGCAAAATGGCTTGAGGCCATGAAATCTGAGATGGGATCCATGTATGAGAACAAAGTGTGGACTTTGGTTGACTTGCCCAATGATCGGCAAACCATAGAGAATAAATGGATCGTCAAGAAGAAGACTGATGTTGACGGTAATGTTACTGTCTACAAAGCTCGACTTGTTGCGAAAGGTTTTCGACAAGTCAAGGAGTTGACTATGATGAGACCTTCTCACCCGTAGCGATGCTTAAGTCCATCCGAATCATGTTAGCAATTGCCACATTTTGTGATTATGAAATTTGGCAAATGGATGTAAAAAATGCATTCCTTAATGGATATCTTAAAGAAGAGTTGTATATGATGCAACAGGAAGGTTTTGCCGATCCAAAAGGTGCTAACAAAGTGTGCAAGCTCTAGCGATCCATTTATGGACTGGTGGAAGCATCTCGGAGTTGGAATATACGCTTTGATAGTGTGATCAAAGTATATGGTTTTATACAGACTTTTGAAGAAGCCTGTATTTACAAGAAAGTGAGTGGGAGCTCTGTAGCATTTCTGATATTATATGTGGATGACATATTGTTGATCGGAAATGATACTGAATTTCTGAATAGCATAAAAGGATACTTGAATAAGAATTTTTCAACGAAAGACCTCGATGAAGTTGCTTATATATTGGGCATCAAGATCTATAGAGATAGATCACGACGCTTAATTGGACTTTCACAAAACACATACCTTGATAAAGTTTTGAAGAAGTTCAAAATGGATCAAGAAAGGAAAGGGTTCTTGCCTATGTTACAAGGTGTGAAGTTGAGTCAGACTCAATACCCGACCACTTCAGAAGATAGACAGAAAATGAAAGCCATTCCCAATGCCTCAGCCATAGATTCTATCATGTATGCAATGTTGTGTGCCAGACCTGATGTGTGCCTTGCTATTAGTTTAGTAGGGAGGTACCAAACTAATCCAGGAGTGGATCACTGGACAGCGGTCAAGAACATCCTAAAATACCTGAAAAGGACTAAGGATATGTTTCTCGTTTATGGAGGTAATAAAGAGCTCGTCGTAAATGGTTACGTCGATGCAAGCTTTGACACTGATCCGGATGACTCTAAGTCACAAACAGAATGCGTATTTTTATTGAATGGTGGAGCTGTTGGTTGGTGCAGTCCTAAGCAGAGCGTTGTGGCGGGATCTACGTCTGAAGAGGAATACATAGCTGATTCGGAAGCAACAAATGAAGGAGTCTGGATGAAGGAGTTCATATCCGATCTAGGTGTAATACCTAGTGCATCGGGTCCAATGAAAATATTTTGTGACAATACTAGTGCAATTGCCTTGGCAAAGGAATCCTGATTTCACAAGAGAACCAAGCACATCAAGAGACGCTTCAATTCCATCCGCGATCAAGTCAAGGAGGGAGACATAGAGATTTTCAAGATACATACAGATCTGAATGTTGCAGACCCGTTGACTAAGCCTCTCTCACGAGCAAAACATGATCAGCACCAAGACTCCATGGGTGTTAGAATCATTACTATGTAGTCTAGATTATTGACTCTAGTGCAAGTGGGAGACTGAAGGAAATATGCCCTAGAGGCAATAATAAAGTTGTTATTTATATTTCTTATGTCATGATAAATGTTTATTATTCATGCTAGAATTGTATTAACCGGAAACTTAGTACATGTGTGAATACATAGACAAACAGAGTGTCCCTAGTATGCCTCTACTTGACTAGATCGTTAATCAAAGATGGTTAAGTTTCCTAGCCATGGACATGTGTTGTCATTTGATGAATTGGATCACATCATTAGAGAATGATGTGATGGACTAGACCCATTCATTAGCTTAGCACTATGATCGTTTAGTTTATTGCTATTGCTTTCTTCATGACTTATACATGTTCCTATGACTATGAGGTTATGAAACTCCCGAATACCGGAGGAACACTTAGTGTGCTATCAAACGTCACAACGTAACTGGGTGATTATAAAGATGCTTTACAGGTGTCTCCGATGGTGTTTGTTGAGTTGGCATAGATAGAGATTAGGATTTGTCACTCCGATTGTCGGAGAGGTATCTCTGGGCCATCTTGGTAATGCACATCAGTATAAGCCTGGCAAGCAATGTGACTAATGATTTAGTTGCGGGATGATGCATTACGGAACGAGTAAACAGACTTGCCGGTGACGAGATTGAACTAGGTATGATGATACCGACGATCGAATCTCGGGCAAGTAACATACCGATGACAAAGGAAACAATGTATGTTGTTACGCAGTTTGACCGATAAAGATCTTCGTAGAATATGTAGGAAACAATATCAGCATCCAGGTTCTGCTATTGGTTATTAACCGAAGATGTGTCTCGGTCATGTCTACATAGTTCTCGAACCCGTAGGGTCCGCACGCTTAACGTTCGATGACGATATGTATTATGAGTTATGTGATTTGATGTACCGAAGGTTGTTTGGAGTCCCAGAAGAGATCACGGACATGACGAGGAGTATCAAAATGATCGAGACAGAAAGATTCATATATTGGAAGGCTACGTTCGGACACCGGAATGGTTCGGGTCGTTCGGATAAGTTTCGGAGTACCGGGGGTTACCAGAACCCCCGGGAAGTTATTGGGCCTCATGAGCCTAATGGTGGAAGAGAGGAGGCAGGCCAAGGTGTGGCGCCCCCCCTAGCCCAAACCGAATTGGACTAGGGCTAGGGGGTCGGTCCCCCTTTCCTTCTCTTCTTCCTCTCCTTCCTTATTCTCCTACTAGGAGTAGGGAAGGGGGGAACTTACTCCTACTAGGAGTAGGATTCCCCCCTTGGGCGCGCCCCTTGTGGTCGGCCCTGCTCCTCCTCCCCTCCTTTATATACGGGGGAGGGGGAACCCCATAGACACACAAGTTGATCTTTACCCGTGTGCGGTGCCCCCCTCCACAGTTTTACACCTCGGTCATATTGTCGTAGTGCTTAGGCGAAGCCCTGCGTCAGTAACTTCATCATCACCATCGACACGCCGTCGTGCTGACAAAACTCACCCTCGGCCTAAGCTGGATCAAGAGTATGAGAGGCGTCACCGAGCTGAACGTGTGTAGATCGCGGAGGTGCCGTGCGTTCGGTACTTGATCGGTTGGATCGTGAAGACGTTCGACTACCTCAATCGCGTTACTAAACGCTCCCGCTTTAGGTCTGCGATGATACGTAGACACACTCTCCCCTCTCGTTGCTATGTATCTCCTAGATAGATCTTGCATGATCGTAGGAATTTTTTGAAATACTGTGTTCCCTAACAGTATTCCGTAAATAGTCATACATGCTTATGGAAAGAACTTGCATGACATCTTTTGTCCTACCGTCCTGTGGCAGCGGGGTCCATATTGGAAACTTAGGGATATTAAGGCCTCCTTTTAAAAGAGAACCGGAACAAAGCATTAACACACGGTGAATACATGAACTCCTCAAACTACGGTCGTCACCGGGAGTGGTCCCGACTATTGTCACTCCAGGGTTCCCGAATCATAACATGTAGTAGGTGACTATAACTTGCAAGATCGGATCTAGAACATGGATATAATGGTGATAACATAAATGGTTCAGATCTAAAATCATGGAACCCGGGCCCAAAGTGACAAGCATTAAGCATGGTAAAGTCATAGCAACATCAATCTTAGAACATAGTGGATACTAGGGATCAAGCCCTACGAAGGAATTCCTCACTCTCGGTGAGGAGCATCATGGAATTGGTGATGGAGAAGGGTTGGTGATGACGAAGAACGAAGATCCCCCTCTCCGGAGCCCCAAACGGACTCCAGATCTGGCCTCCTGATAAAGAACAGGAGGTGGCGGTGGCTCCGTCTCGTGGATCGCGATAATTCTTTCTCCCTGATTTTTTTTAGAAAAATAGGATTTTATAGTGTCGGTTTCAGGATCTACGGGGCCACCAGGTGGGCACAACCCACCTGGGCGCGCTAGGAGAGGGGGCGCGTCCTGGTGGGTTGTGCTCACCCAGGTGCCCCCTTTGGTGGGTCTTGGCTCAAGAAATTCTTATTATTGATATAAAAAATCCTTGCAAAGTTTCATTCCATTCCGAGAACTTTTATTTCTGCACAAAAACAACACCATGGTAGTTCTGCTGAAAACAGCGTCAGTCCGGGGGTAGTTTCATTCAAATCATGCAAATTAGAGTCCAAAACAAGAGGAAAAGCGTTAGGAAAAGTAGATACGTTGGAGATGTATCAACTCCCCCAAGTTTAAACCTTTGCTTGTCCTCAAGCAACTCAGTTGATAAACTAAAAGTGAAAAAGAAAAACTTTTACGAACTCTTTTGCTCTTGTTTGCATAAATAAGCTTAAACAGCAGCCAGGTTTTCAGCCAACATCATAACTAACCATGACGACAATAACTCTTAAAAATTATATTAACTCATATCAATGACACAATCATCTAGCGAGCAATAGACATCTCAGACGATAACACGTTGTCAAAACAACCATGATATAATATGACAATAGTGGTATCTCGCTAGCCCTTTCTGAGACCGCAAAACATAAATGCAGAGCACCTCCAAAGTCCAAGCAGCGACTAAACATTGTAATTCATGGTAGAAAAGATCCAGTCATGATGCACCCAACATTAGCTACACACAATGCATAAGTCATGACAGCTGTGCTCTCAGGTTCTAGCACTTGTTTTAGAAGGTGATGACACAACATAAAAGTAAATAGATAGTCCCTTCGCAGAGGGAAGTAGTGATTTGCAGAGGTGCCAGAGCTCAAGTTTTAAAACAGAGATAAACGATATTTTGAGACACGCACCCTTCTCATTTACTTCACGACTATCAGTTATCAATATCTCCCATGCTAAACAAGCTAGTGGCAGTTCCCAAGCGATAAAAAGTAAAGGTTTTGAATCCATTGGGAGTTTTTGTTTGACTATTCGAGCAATTAACTCTTTTTGTATTTTGCATTTTGGGACTGGGCATCCCTATTACCGCCCTTTTGTCGTGCGATGGCAAGTGAATAAACACTCGACCTAAGAATAACCCACTTAGCATGGAAGATACCGACCACCTCCTGTCGTTCCATGAACGATCCAGACACACAAAAAGGATATATTTTTTAGAAGTTCTTAGAGGTGGCACTTGCAAATTTACTTAGGACGACAGGGTAATACCGCATATAGGTAGGTATGGTGGACTCATCTGGAATAACTTTGGGTTCAGGGTTTTTGATGTATAAGCAGAATCCCCACTTACTACAGGCGAAGGCTAGCAATTAGATTGAGAAGCAGCCAGCTAGAGAGCAACAACGATCATGATCATGCATTATGCATAAGTAACATAGGACACTAGCATGAGTAGGATATGATCATCATGAACATAAATATCATAAAGGCTATGTTGGTTTTGATTCTACTACATGCATGAACATATGCCAAGTCAAGCCACCCGAACATTCAGAGGAGGATACCATATCATCATACTACATCACAATCATTTTAACGTGATGTTGATATCCAGGATAAATCATTATTCACTCCCAGCTACTTATGCATGGCATGAGAAACTATAATCTCTAATTGTCATTGCAAACATGTTTAATCATAAAGGGCTGAATCATGGGTACTAGGTTAAACATATTTACACAAACAGAACAAGTCGAGTTCATATCAGTTTCTCTCTGCCACGGCCAGTTCATCGAATATCGTCATTATTGCCTTTCACTTGCACAACCGAACGATGTGAAAATAATAATAGTGCAAGAGTGCCATGCACTAAGCTAGAATATGCAAAACATTTTATTCAACGGGAGAAGACAAGGTAAAATGGGCTCTTTATTAGTTCAACAGTTGTTCATATGGGAGCCACTCAACATTTTCATCATGGTCTTCTCCTTGGTACAAATCGAATAAAAGGAAAAGAAATTCAGAGAAACACACTGAAATATTTTTGGAGTTTTTGGTTTTCTTGAACAAGCAAATAAAAGGGAAAAGCAAAAATGAGAAAAACTATTTACACGGGAAAGCTCCCAACAAGCAAAAGAAGAACAATGAAATCTTTTGGGGGTTTTATTTTTAATATTACTACTAAGCATGCATAGAAAGTAAACTAACTACAACTAATTTTTTGTTTTTTCTAAAGTTTTTCAAACACACAAGAAGAAAGCAAGAAAAATAAATCTAAGCATGGATGATACAATGAAAAAGTGTGAACACCGGCAAATGGAATAAGTGAGCATGAATGTAATGTCGGTGGGAAACACGTACTCCCCAAGATTAGGCTTTTGGCCTAACTTGGTAATCGATCAGTAGCCTGGATAGTAGTTGGCGTGGTAGCTCACGGAGGCTCTCGGTGCGGATGCCTCAGCCTGTCGTGTTGCCTCCACTGCTGCGTTGTGAGCTTGGGCCTCGCTCTCAAGAACAAAATATCTTCCTTTGTTGTGATAATCAAAAAGAGCAGGCGCAAGCAAATATGTGTGCACAACATACTTTTGGTAAATAGAAAGTGAAGTTGTCAAGCTTTCCCTTGAGAATATTATGTTCTTTTAAAGTGTCAAAATCTAAATACTGCGTGGGTAGGATAGGATCAAAGGGTAAAGGTGTTGGGGAATGCAGTATTTCAAAGTTTTACCTACGATCACGCAAGATCTATCTAGGAGATGCATAGCAACGAGAGGGGAGAGTGTGTCTACGTACCCTCGTAGACCGAAAGCAGAAGCGTTTAGTAACGCGGTTGATGTAGTCAAATGTCTTTGAGATCCAACCGATCCAAGTACCGAATGCACGACACCTCCACGATCAGCGCACGTTCAGCTCGATGACGTCCCTCGAACTCTTGATCCACTTGAGGCCGAGAGAGAGTTTCGTCAGCACGACGGCGTAGTGACGGTAATGATGAAGTTACCGACGCAGGGCTTCGCCTAAGAACTACAATGATATGACCGAGGTGTGTAACTGTGGAGGGGGGCACCGCACACGGCTAAAAGATCAACTTGTGTGTCTTTGGGGTGCCCCTCCCCATGTATATAAAGGGGGGAGGAGAGGAGGCCGACCCTAGGAGGGGGCGCACCATGGGGGAGTCCTACTTGGACTCCTAGTCCAAGTAGGATTCGGTCCCCCCCTTTCCTAGTCCAAGTAGGAGAAGAAGGGAAGGAGGAGAGAAGAGAAGGAAGGAGGGGGGCGCCGCCCTCTAGACTTGTCCAATTCGGACTAGGCAAGGGGGGCGCCACCTCTTGCCGGCTCTCTCTCTCTCTCTCTTCTCCACTAAGGCCCATTGTGGCCCATCAATCCCCAGGGGGTTCCGGTAAACCCCCGGTACTCCGGAAATTGCCCGAACCTATCCGAAACCGTTCTGGTGTCCAAACATAACCTTACAATATATCAATCTTTATGTCTCGACCATTTTGAGACTCCTCATCATGTCCATGATCTCATCTGGGACTCCAAACAAACTTCGGTTCATCAAAACACAAAACTCATAATACAAATCGTCATTGAACATTAAGCGTGCAGACCCTACTGGTTCGAGAACTATGTAGACATGACCGAGACACATCTCCGATCAATAACCAAAAGCGGAACCTAGATGCCCATATTGGCTCCTACATATTCTACGAAGATCTTTATTGGTCAAACTGTATAACAACATACGTTGTTCCCTTTGTCATCGGTATGTTACTTGCCCAAGATTCGATCGTCGGTATCATCATACCTAGTTCAATATCGTCACCGGCAAGTCTCTTTACTCATTCTATAATGCATCATCCCGTGGCTAACTCATTAGAAACATTGCTTGCAAGGCTCATAGTGATGTGCATTACCGAGAGGGCCCAGAGATACCTCTCTGATACACTGAGTGACAAATCCTAATCTTGATCTATGCCAACTCAACAAACACCATCGGAGTCACCTGTAGAGCATCTTTATAATCACCCAGTTACGTTGTGACGTTTGATATCACACAAGGTGTTCCTACGGTATTCGGGAGTTGCATAATCTCATAGTCTGAGGAACATGTATAAGTCATGAAGAAAGCAATAGCAGAAAAACTAAACAATCATTATGCTAAGCTAACTGATGGGGCTTTTCCATCACATAATTCTCTAATGATGTGATCTCGTTCATCAAATGAAAACACATGTCTATGGCTAGGAAACTTAACCATCTTTAATTAACGAGCTAGTCAAGTAGAGGCATGCTAGGGACACTCTGTTTGTCTATGTATTCACACATGTACTAAGTTTTCGGTTAATACAATTTGAGCATGAATAATAAACATTTATCATGATATAAGGAAATATAAATAAGAACTTTATTATTGCCTCTAGGGCATATTTCCTTCAGTCTCCCACTTGCACTAGTGTCAATAATCTAGATTACATAGTAATGATTCTAACACACATGGAGTCTTGGTGCTGATCATGTTTTTCTCGTGAGAGAGACTTAGTCAATGGGTCTACAACATTCAGATCCGTATGTATCTTGCAATTCTCTATGTCTCTCTCCTTGACTTGATCGCGGATGGAATTGAAGCATCTCTTGATGTGCTTGGTTCTCTTGTGAAATCTGGATTCCTTTGCCAAGGCAATTGCAAGAGTATTGTCGCAAAAGATTTTCATTGGACCCGATGCACTAGGTATTACACATAGATCAGATATGAACTCCTTCATCCAGACTCCTTCATTTGCTGCTTCCTAAGTAGCTATGTATTCCGCTTCACACATAGATCCCGCCACGACGCTCTGCTTAGAACTGCACTAACTGACAGCTCCACCATTCAATAAAAATATGTATCTGGTTTGTGACTTAGAGTCATCCGGATCAATGTCAAAGCTTGCATCGACGTAACCGTTTACGACGAGCTCTTTGTCACCTCCATAAACGAGAAACATATCCTTAGCCCTTTTTAGGTATTTCAGGATGTTTTTGACCGTCGTCCAGTGATCCACTCCTGGATTACTTTGGTACCTCCCTGCTAAACTAATAGCAAGGCACACATTAGGTCTGGTACGCAGCATTGCATACGTGATAGAACCTACGGCTGAGGCATAGGGAATGACTTTCATTTTCTCTCTATCTTCTGAAGTGGTCTGGCATTGAGTCTGAGTCAACTTCACACCTTGTAACACAGGCAAGAACCCTTTCTTTGACTGATCCATTTTGAACTTCTTCCAAACTTTATCAAGGTATGTGCTTTGTGAAAGTCAAATTAAGCGTCTTGATCTACATCTATAGATCTTGATGCCCAATATATAAGCAGCTTCACCAAGGTCTTTCATTGAAAAATTCTTATTCAAGTATCCTTTTATGCTATTCAGAAATTCGGTATCATTTCCGATCAACAATATGTCATCCACATATAATATCAGAAATGCTACGGTGCTCCCACTCACTTTCTTGTAAATACAGGCTTCTCCAAAAGTCTATATAAAACCATATGCTTTGATCACACTATCAAAGCATATATTCCAACTCCGAGAGGCTTGCACCAGTCCATGAATGGATCGCTGGAGCTTGCACACTTTGTTAGCACCTTTAGGATAGACAAAACCTTCTGGTTGCATGATATACAACTCTTCTTTGAGATATCCATTAAGGAATGCAGTTTTGACATCCATTTGCCAAATTTCATAATCATATAATGCGGCAATTGCTAACATGATTCGGACAGACTTAAGCATCGCTACGGGTGAGAAGGTCTCATCGTAGTCAACTCCTTGAACTTGTCGAAAACCTTTTGCAACAAGTTGAGCTTTGTAGATAGTAATATTACCGTTAGCATCAGTCTTCTTCTTGAAGATCCATTTATTCTCTATGGCTTGCCGATCATCGGGCAAGTCAATCAAAGTCCACACTTTGTTCTCATACATGGATCCCATCTCATATTTCATGGCCTCAAGCCATTTTGCGGAATCTGGGCTCATCATCGCTTCCCCATAGTTTGTAGGTTCATCATGGTCAAGTAACATGACCTCTAGAATAGGATTACCGTACCATTGTAGTGCGGATCTTGCTTTGGTTGACCTACGAGGTTCGGTAGTAACTTGATCAGAAGTTTCATGATCATCATCATTAGCTTCCTCACTAATTGGTGTAGGAATCACTGGAACTGATTTCTGTGATGAACTACTTTCCAATAAGGGAGAAGGTACGGTTACCTCATCAAGTTCTACTTTCCTTCCGCTCACTTCTTTCGAGAGAAACTCCTTCTCTAGAAAGGATCCATTCTTAGCAATGAATATCTTGCCTTCGGATCTGTGATAGAAGGTGTACCCAACAGTCTCCTTTGGGTAGCCTATAAAGACACATTTCTCCGATTTGGGTTCGAGCTTATCAGGTTGAAGCTTTTTCACATAAGCATCGCAGCCCCAAACTTTAAGAAATGACAACTTGGGTTTCTTGCCAAACCATAGTTCATATGGTGTCGTGTCAAAGAATTTCGATGGTTCCTATTTAATGTGAATGCAGTCGTCTCTAAAGCATGACCCCAAAATGATAGCGGTAAATTAGTAAGAGACATCATAGATCGCACCATATCTAATAAAGTGCGGTTACGATGTTCGGACACACCATTATGATGTGGTGTTCCAGGTGGCGTGAGTTGCGAAATATTCCGCATTGCTTCAAATGAAGACCAAACTCATAACTCAAATATTCACCTCCACGATCAGATCGTAGAAACTTAATTTTCTTTTTACGATGACTTTCCACTTCACTCTGAAATTCTTTGAACCTTTTAAATGTTTCAGACTTATGTTTCATCAAGTAGATATACCCATATCTGCTCAAATCATCTATGAAGGTCAGAAAATAACAATACCCGCCACGAGCATCAATACTCATCGGACCGCATACATCAGTATGTATTATTTCCAATAAGTCTGTTGCTCGCTCTATTCTTCCGGAGAACGGAGTCTTGGTCATCTTTCCCATGAGTCATGGTTCGCAAGCATCAAGTGATTCATAATCAGGTGATTCCAAAATCCCATCAGCATGGAGTTTCTTCATGCGCTTTACACCAATATGACCTAAATGGCAGTGCCACAAATAAGTTGCACTATCATTATTAAACTTATATCTTTTGGCTTCAATACTATGAATATGTGCATCACTACTATCGAGATTCAATAAAAATAGACCACTCATCAAGGGTGCATGACCATAAAAGATATTACTTATATAAATAGAACAACCATTATTCTCTAATTTAAATGAATAACCATCTCGTAGCAAACAAGATCCAGATATAATGTTCATGCTTAATGTTGGCACCAAGTAACAAGCATTCATGTCTAAAACTAATCCCGAAGGTAGATGTAGAGGTAGCATGCCAACTGCGATCACATCGACTTCAGAACCATTTCCCATGCGCATCGTCACCACGTCCTTAGCCAATCTTCGCTTAATCTGTAGCCCTTGTTTTGAGTTGCAAATATGAGCAACAGAACCAGTATCAAATACCCAGGCACTACTGCGAGCATTAGTAAGGTACACATCAATAACATGTATATCAAATATACCTTTCACTTTGCCATCCTTCTTATCCGCCAAATACTTGGGGCAGTTCTGCTTCCAGTGATCGGTCCATTTGCAGTAGAAGCACTCAGTCTCAGGCTTAGGTCCAGAATTTGGTTTCTTCACTTGAGCAGCAACTTGCTTGCTGTTCTTCTTGAAGTTCCCCTCTCCCTTTGCCCTTCTTCTTGAATCTAGTGGTCTTGTTGACCATCAACACTTGATGCTCCTTCATGACTTCTACCTCCGCAGCTTTTAGCAATGCGAAGAGCTTGGGAATTGTCTTATCCATCCCTTGCATATTATAGTTCATCATGAAGCTTTTGTAGCTTGGTGGCAGTGATTGAAGAACTCTGTCAATGACACTATCATCAGGAAGATTAACTCCTAGTTGAGTCAAGTGGTTCTGGTACCCAGACATTCTGAGTATATGTTCACTGACATAACTATTCTCCTCCATCTTGCAGCTATAGAACTTATTGGAGACTTCATGTCTCTCAATTGGGGCATTTGCTTGAAATATTAACTTCAACTCCTAGAACATCTCATATGCTCCATGACGTTCAAAACGTCGTTGAAGTCCTGATTCTAAGCCGTAAAGCATGGCACACTAAACTATCGAGTAGTCATCAGCTTTGATCTGCCAGACGTTCATAACATCTGGTGTTGCTCCTGCAACGGGCTTTGCACCTAGCGGTACTTCCAGGACGTAATTCTTCTGTGCAGCAATGAGGATAACCCTCAAGTTAAGGACCCAGTCTGTGTAGTTGCTACCATCATCTTTCAACGTAGCTTTCTCTACGAATGCATTAAAATTCAAAGGAACAGTAGCACGGGCCATTTATCTACAACAACATAGACATGCAAAATACTATCAGGTACTAAGTTCATGATAAATTAAAGTTCAATTAATCGTATTACTTAAGAACTCCCACTTAGATAGACATCTCTCTAGTCATCTAAATGATCACATGATCCACATCAACTAAACCATGTCCGATCATCACGTGAGATGGAGTAGTTTTCAATGGTGAACATCATTATGTTGATCGTATCTACTATATGATTCACGCTCGACCTTTCGGTCTTAGTGTTCCGAGGCCATATATGCATATGATAGGCTCGTCAAGTTTTACATGAGTATTCTACTTGTGCAAAACTGGCTTGCACCCGTTGTATGTGAACGTAGAGCTTATCACACCCGATCATCACGTAGTGTCTCGGCACGACGAACTGTAGCAATAGTGCATACTCAGGGATAACACTTGTACCTTGAAATTTAGTGAGAGATCATCTTGTAATTCTACTGCCGTACTAAGCAAAATAAGATGCATAAAAGATAAACATCAAATGCAATCAAAATAAGTGATATGATATGTCCATCATCATCTTGTGCCTTTGATCTCCATATCCAAAGCACCGTCATGATCACCATCGTCACCGGCTTGACACCTTGATCTCCATCGTAGCATCGTTGTCATCTCGCCAACTATTGCTTCTACGACTACCGCTTCCGCTTAGTGATAAAGTAAAGCAATTGCATGGCGATTGCATTTCATACAATAAAGCGACAACCATATGGCTTCGGCCAGTTGTCGATAACTGTTACAAAACATGATCATCTCATACAACAATTTATATATCATCACGTCTTGACCATATCACATCACAACAAGCCCTGCAAAAACAAGTTAGACGTCCTCTACTTTGTTGTTACAAGTTTTATGTGGCTGCTACGGGCTTCTATCAAGAACCGTTCTTACCTACGCATCAAAACTACAACGATTTTTCGTCAAGTGTGCTATTTTAACCTTCAGCAAGGACTGGGCGTAGTCAAACTTGATTCAACTAAAGTTGGAGAAACAGACACCCACTAGCCACCTGTGTGCGAAGCACGTCGGTAGAACCAGTCTCATGAATGCGGTCATGTAATGTCGGTCTGGGCCGCTTCATCCAACAATACCGCTGAATCAAAGTAAGACATGTTCGTAAGTAGTATGACTATTATCACCCACAACTCATTGTGTTCTACTCGTGCATATAACATCTACACATAGACCTGGCTCGGATGCCACTGTTGGGGAATGCAGTATTTCAAAATTTTACCTACGATCATGCAAGATCTATCTAGAAGATGCATAGCAACGAGAGGGGAGAGTGTGTATACATACCCTCGTAGACTGAAAGCGGAAGCATTTAGTAACGCGGTTGATGTAGTAGAACATCTTCGCGATCCAACTGATCCAAGTACCGAATGCACAACACCTCCGCGATCAGCACACGTTCAGCTCGATGACATCCCTCGAGATCTTGATCCAGTTGAGTCCAAGGGAGAGTTCCTTTAGCACGACAGCATGGTGACGGTGATGATGAAGTTACCGACGCAGGGCTTCGCCTAAGCACTACAACAATATGACCGAGGTGTGTAACTGTGGAGGGGGGCAGTGCACAGGGCTAAAAGATCAACTTGTGTGTCTTTGGGATTCCCCCTCCCCACGTATATAAAGGGGGGAGGAGAGGAGGCCGACCCTAGGAGGGGGCGCACCATGGGGGGAGTCCTACTTGGACTCCTAGTCCAAGTAGGATTCGGTCCCCCCCCCATTTCCTAGTCTAAGTAGGAGAAGAAGGGAAAGAGGAGAGAAGAGAAGGAAGGAGGGGGACGCCACCCCCTCCCCTTGTCCAATTCGGACTGGGCAAGGGGGGCGCGCCACCTCTGGCCGGCTCTCTCTCTCTCTCTTCTCCATTAAGGCCCACTATGGCCCATTAATCC
>NC_041384.1:460246208-460256624 GCF_002162155.2 Triticum dicoccoides | reverse complement strand
CGAAACCATTCCGCTGTCCAAACATAACCTTCCAATATATCAATCTTTATGTCTCAACCATTTCAAGACTCCTCATCATGTCCGTGATCTCATCCAGGACTCCGAACAAACTTTGGTTCATCAAAACACGAAACTCATAATACAAATCGTCATTGAACGTTAAGCGTGCGGACCGTACGGGTTCGAGAACTATGTAGACATGACCGAAACACATCTCCGGTCAATAACCAACAGCGGAACCTGGATGCTCATATTGGCTCCTACATATTCTACGAAGATATTTATCGGTCAAACCGCATAACAACATATGTTGTTCCCTTTGTCATCAGTATGTTACTTGCCCGAGATTCGATCGTCGGTATCATCATGCCTAGTTCAATCTCGTCACTGGCAATTCTCTTTACTCATTCTGTAACGCATCATCCCGTGGCTAACTCATTAGACACATTGCTTGCAAGGCTCATAGTGATGTGCATTACCGAGAGGGCCCATAGATACCTCTTCGATACATGGAGTGACAAATCCTAATCTTGATCTATGCCAACTCAACAAACACCATCGGATTCACCTGTAGAGTATCTTTATAATCACCTAGTTACGTTGTGACATTTTATAGCACACAAGGTGTTCCTCAGGTATTCGGGAGTTGCATAATCTCATAGTTTGAGGAACATGTATAAGTCATGAAGAAAGCAATAGCAGAAAAACTAAACGATCATTATGCTAAGCTAACTGATGGCTCTTGTCCATCACATCATTCTCTAATGATGTGACCCCGTTCATCAAATGACAACGCATGTCTATGGCTAGGAAACTTAACCATCTTTGATTAACGAGCTAGTCAAGTAGAGGCATACTAGGGACACTCTGTTTGTCTATGTATGCACACATGTACTAAGTTTCCGGTTAATGCTATTCTAGCATGAATAATAAACATTTATCATGATATAAGGAAATATAAATAACAACTTTATTATTGCCTCTAGGGCATATTTCCTTCAAAAGGTGCAACACCCAACCCTCGAGCTAAATGCCTGGCATATATTCCACCATAGAAATAGCCACTGTTAGCATTGTGCTGAAGTCTGCGTGCAACAATCGCTCCAAGGTTATAATTCCTTTCACCGGTGAAAGCAGTCTGGAGCACAAAGTGTACTATAGTCTTGCTTGCCAACTATACATTTCCCATTAAATAATGCAAAGTACTGAATTGCGGGAAAATGAATGCTCTTTATTCTACCTTGTGTCACTCCCCTCGTCTCACCATAGCAAAGACTAGTCAAGAATGTTTGATACTCAGCCCTTGGTGGTTCATCAAGCGAACCCCAGAACGGGAGTTTGCAGTGGTAAGCAAAATTCTCTAGTGATATGGTATATGGGTTATCATAAAGCATAAACTACACCCTAGACTCACGGGGAAGGAATTTAAATCCTTTGACAAATGATTCAGTGAGAAGGTGGCGTTGTTCACACTTATCGGAAATGTAGGGACCGAGACCGACATTGTGAACATATTGCTCAAATTCTTCTTTAATACCCACACACATCATATACTCATTGCAAGGCCATAAGCATGTTTTGGTGGCGGCATCTCGAGTAGAACTTTCACTTGGTTTAACATATGACCGGCGAGCGGAGCTATCACTAGAAGATGCCCCCGAGGATCTCCTCCTCGAAGAGTTCCTTCCAAATAGGTTCATCATGTTCGCGTACAATTTTCTGAAAATTTTTGGGTGACAAAAATTTATCAACAGAACTTTACAAGATTGATAGCAACTACTCATAGGGATACATAGAAGCCATAGCAAGCATTCAAACTACTTAGAACACTAAGAATTCAACATGCAAGCACATCTACAGCAGGACCAAGAGTAGCTAATTATTCAAAATATAAACTACTAAAACAAAAACTAATTGGACAAATCGTGGAGTCACATACCAAGCAACAATCCCCTGAAACAGTTTCAAAAATGGAGCTTCGAGCAAACAGATCGAAATCCACGGGCTTGAGAGCAAGAACACGGGAGAGAGAGCAAGGGAGATTTTTTCTGGAGGTAGGTGATGATGTGGTATGAAGAGATAAGTGAGGGGCCCACGTGGGGACCATAACCCACCAGGGCATGCCTGGGGGTCCTGGCGAGCCCAGGTGGGTTGTGCCCACCTGGTGCATGTCCCTTTGATGTTATTTGCACTAGAAAAATCTTAAATATTCAGAAAAAATCGTATTAAATTTTCAGGGCATTCTGAGGACTTTTATTTTTTGGTCATTTTTTTATTGCACGGGAAATTCAGAAAACAGATAGAACAAGGCATTTTATTTTATTTAACTAATAAAACAGAAAATAAAAATTAGGGGAAGAAGGTAGTGCTTACTAAATTCATCAACGTCATACCGCTCAAAAATGATTCATTAATAAGGTTGATCAAGTCTTATTAACAACCACTTTCGATTAGCATGAAACCGAAGAACTTTCGTAAATCACTAAGTTACCTCAATGGGGATATGAATGTCCCCAACAATAAGCGTTTAATATTTCCTTTTGACAATAGGTAGAGGTATTTGAAAACTTCCAATAGTGATTGTCGGAGATTTTTCAATAACATCAATACCATTCACTTGGCATTGTTTCTTCGGAAAGTGCACCATATGCTCATTACCATTGATATGAAAAGTGACCTTGCTTTTATTGCAATCAATAACAGCCCCTACAGTATTCAAGAAGGGTCTACCAAGGATAATCTACATGTTGTCGTCCTCGGGCATCTCAAGTATAACAAAGTCAGTCAAAATAGTAGCATTAGCAACAACAACAGGCACATCCTCACAGATACTGATAGGTATGGCAGTTGATTTATCAGCCATTTGCAAAGATATTTCAGTAGGTGTGAGTTTATTCAAATCAAGTCTTTTATACAAAGAGAAAGGCATAACACTAACACCAACTCCTAAATCACACAAAGCAATTTTCACATAATTCTTTTTGATGGAGCAAGGTATAGTTGGAATTCCCTGATCTCCAAGTTTTTTAGGTACTCCATCTTTAAAAGTATAATTATCAAGCATAGTCGAGATTTCAGCTTTCGGTATTTTCCATTTATTAGTGATGATGTCTTTCATATACTTTGCATAGGGAGGCACTTTCAAGATATCGGTCAAGCGAGTACGCAAAAAGACTGGCCTCAGCGTTTCAACAAAGTGTTCAAATTCTTCATCATCATTCTTTTTAGTTGACTTAGGTGGAAAAGGCATAGGTTTTTGAACCCACGGTTCTCTTTCTTTACCGTGTTTTCTAGCAATGAAGTCTCTTTTATCATACCTTTTATTCTTAGGTTGTGGGTTATCAAGATCAACAGGTGGTTCTATCTCAACATCATTTTCTGGTTCTTTATTATTTGGTTGGGTATCTTCATGAACATCAGCATTATCTTTTTCATTATCACTAGGTGAGTGTTCATTACCAGACTGGGTTTTAGCATCAGAGATAGAAGTTTCATTATCATTATCATGAGGTTTCTCTATTTCAGGTTCACTAGAGGCATGCAAAGTCCTATCATTTTTATTTTTCGTTTTCTTTCTAGAAGGACTGGGTGCACTAGTGTTAGATTTTGGTGAATCTTGTTCAATTCTTTTTGGGTGTCCCTCAGGATAAAGTGGTTCCTGAGTCATTTTACCTCCTCCAGTTGCAACTCTAACAGCAAAGTCATGCATAGTATTATTCATTCCATCAAGCAATTCTCTTTGAGATTTAGCAACTTGTTCTAACTGAGTTTGAACCATAGAAGCATGCTTTCCAACACCTCTAACATCATTTGATATTCTAAATAACAAGTCACTCAAGTGAGCAATCATATCATAATTGTATTTCAATTGTTTCATAACATTTGCATTGAAGTGATCTTGTTTTCTAATATAATTTTCAAACTCGTAAAGGCATTGGCTAGGATGCATATTGTGAGGATTATCATTATCACTGAACTTCATAAGAGAATTTACCTCTACCACCTTAGGCAGTGGTGGTGTATTAAGCCCATGTATTTCTTCAATAGGAGGTAAATTTTTAACATCTCAGCTTTAATACCTCTTTCCTTCATAGATTTCTTTGCCTCTTGCATATCTTCAAGACTGAAATATAATATACCCCTCTTCTTTGGAGTGGGTTTAGGCGGTGGTTCAGGAAGAGTCCAATCATCATAATTTTTCAATATGTTATTCAATAATTCTTCAGCTTGTCCAACAGTTCGTTCCCTGAAAACACAACCAACACAATTATCTAGGAAGTCCCTAGAAGCATCGGTTAGTCCATTATAGAAGATATCAAGTATTTCATATTTCTTAAGAGGATGATCAGGCAAAGCATTAAGTAACTGGCAAAGCCTCCCCCAAACATGTGGGATACTCTCTTCTTTAATTTGAACAAAGTTAAATATATCCTGCAAGGTAGCTTGTTTCTTATGGGCAGGGAAATATTTTTCAGAGAAGTAATAAATCATATCGTGGGGACTACGCACACAACCAGGAGCAAGAGTATTGTACCAAGCTTCAGCATCACCCTTTAATGAGAACTGAAATAATTTGAGAATAAAGTAATAGCGAGTTTTCTCATCATGAGTAAAAAGGGTGGCTATGTCATTCAACTTAGTAAGATGTGCCACAACAGTTTCATAACCATGGAAAGAATCAGATTCAACCAAAGTAATTAACTCTGGGTCAACAGAGAATTCATAATCCTTATCATCAATAAAGCTAGGTGAAGTAGCAAACTTAGGATCACATTTCATTCTAGCATTCAGAGATTTTTCTTCATACTTGCATAATAATTTCTCTAGATCATCTCTATCTCTACAAGCAAGAATATCTCTAGTTGTTTCTTCACTCATAACATAACCTTCCGGTACCTTAGGCAATTCATGTCTAGGAGGGCTAGTTCTAGTAGGTGTTTCAGGAGTTTCAGTTTCAAGCTCATCATCAGATTCAACAACATCATGTTGTATAAATCTAGCAATTTGTTTATCAAGAAAGTCACCAAGTGACACATCAGCATTAAGCAAGGTACTAGCATCATCATAAGAATTATCCATAGGAGAAGTAGCATCATCAATAACTTGCAATATATCAGAATTAATAGCATGTGGTGGTGTTGCAAGTTTACTTATAACAAAAGGTGAATCTAAAGCAGAACTGGATGGCAGTTCCTTACCTCCCCTCGTCTTTGAGGGAAATATCTTAGTCTTAGCATCCTTCAGATTCTTCATAGTGATAATATGATAATAATCCCAAGTGACTCAACAAATATAGATATGCTCCTCGGCAACGGCGCCATAAAAAGTTCTTGATAACCCACAAGTATAGGGGATCGCAACAGTTTTCGAGGGTAGAGTATTCGACCCAAATTTATAGATTTGACACAAGGCGAGCCAAAGAATATTTGAAGGTATTAGCAGCTGAGTTGTCAATTCAACCACACCTGGAGATTAATTATCAGCAGCAACGTGATCAGTAGCAAAGTAATATGATAGTTTCGATAATGGTGATAGTAGCAATAGTAACGGTAACAGTGATAGCAGTAGTAACTTAGCAAGAACAATATAGGATAAATGCGTAGGCATTGGATTGGTGACTTGTTGGATGATATTCATCATGAGACAGTTATAACCTAGGGTGATATGGCACTAGCTCCAGTTCATCAATATAATGTAGGCATGTATTCAGTAAATAGTCATACGTGCTTATGGAAAGAACTTGCATGACATCTTTTTTCCTACCCTCTCGTGGCAGCGGGGTCCATATTGGAAACTAAGGGATATTAAGGCCTCCTTTTAATAGAGAACCGGAACAAAGCATTAACACGCGGTGAATACATGAACTCCTCAAACTACGGTCATCACTGGGAGTGGTCCCGGCTATTGTCACTGTGGGGTTGCCGGATCATAACACGTAGTAGGTGACTATAACTTGCAAGATCGGATCTAGAACATGGATATAATGGTGATAACATAAATGGTTCAGATCTAAAATCATGGCACCCGGGCCCAACGTGACAAGCATTAAGCATAGCAAAGTCATAGCAACATCAATCTTAGAACATAGTGGGTACTAGCGATCAAGCCCTAACAAAACTAACTCGATTACATGATGAATCTCATCCAACTCCTCACCGACCAGCAAGCCTACGAAGGAATTCCTCACTCCCGGTGGGGAGCATCATGGAATTGGCGATGGAGAAGGGTTGGTGATGACGAAGAACGAAGATCCCCCTCTCCAGAGCCCCAAACGGACTCCAGATCTAGCCTCCCGGTGAAGAAAATGGATCGCGATAATTCTTTCTCTCTGATTTTTTCTGGAAAAATAGGATTTCATAGCGTCGGTTTCAGGGTTTGTGGGGCCACGAGGTGGGAACAACCCACCTGGGCGCGCCAGGAGAGGGGCGCGCCCTGGTGGGTTGTGCTCACCTAGGTGCCCCCCTCTGGTGGGTCTTGGCTCCAGAAATTCTTATTATTGATATAAAAAATCCTTGCAAATTTTTGTTCGATTCCAAGAACTTTTATTTCTGCACAAAAACAACACCATGGTAGTTCTGCTCAAAACAGCGTCAGTCCGGAGTTAGTTTCATTCAAATCATGCAAATTAGAGTCCAAAATAATAGGAAAAGCGTTAGGAAAAGTAGATACCTTGGAGACGTATCAGAGATGCATAGCAACGATAGGGGGAGAGTGTGTCCACGTACCCTCGTAGACTGAAAGCGGAAGCGTTAGGTTAATGCGGTTGATGTAGTCGAACATCTTCACGATCCAACCGATCTAGTACCGAACGTACAGCACCTCTGAGTTCAGCACACATTCAGCTCGATGACGTCCCTTGAACTCTTGATCCAGCAGAGGGTCGAGGGATATTTCCGTCAGCACGACGGCGTGGTGACGGTGATGGTGAAGTGATCCGCGTAGGGCTTTGCCTAAGCACTACGACGCTATGACCGGAGGAGTAAACTGTGGAGGGCGGCACCGCACACGGCTAAGAGAACAATTGATGTGTTATGGGATGCCCCCTGCCCCCGTATATAAAGGAGGGGAGGAGGAGGCCGGCCACCAAGGGGGTGCGCCATGGGGGAAGTCCTACTAGGACTCCACTCCTAGTAGGATCCCCCCTTTCCTTTCTCATTGGAGGGGAAAAGGAAAGAGAGGGAGAGGGAAAGGGGGGTGCCCCTCCTACTTGTCCTATTTAGACTCCCTTGGAAAGGGACGCGCGGCCACCCCTTGTGGGCTCCCCTCTCTCTCCACTAAGGCCCATGTAGGCCCAATACTTCCCCGGGGGGTTCTGGTAACCCCTCGGTACTCTGAAATATACCTGAACCATTTCGGTGTCCGAATATCATCGTTCAATATATCAATCTTTACCTCTTGACCATTTCGAGACTCCTCATCATGTCAGTGATCTCATCCGGGACTTCGAACAAACTTCGGTCACCAAAACACATAACTCATAATACAAATCGTCATCGAACGTTAAGTGTGTGGACCCTACGGGTTCGAGAACTATGTACATGACTGAGACACATCTCCGGTCAATAACCAATAGCGGAACCTGGATGCTCATCTTGGTTCCTACATATTCTATGAATATCTTTATCGGTCAAACCGCAATAACAACATACGTTATTCCCTTTGTCATCGGTATGTTACTTGCTCGAGATTCGACCGTCAGTATCCTCATACCTAGTTCAATCTTGTTATCGGCAAGTCTCTTTACTCGTTCTGTAATGCGTCATCCCGTAACTAACTCATTAGTCACATTGCTTGCAAGGCTTATAGTGATGTGCATTACCAAGAGGGCCCGGAGATACCTCTCTGATACTCGGAGTGACAAATCCTAATCTTGATCTATGCCAACCCAACAAACACCTTCGGAGACACCTGTAGAGCATCTTTATAATCACCTAGTTGCGTTGTGACGTTTGATAGCACACAAGGTGTTCCTCCGGTATTCGGGAGTTGCATAATCTCATAGTCAAAGGAATATGTATAAGTCATGAAGAAAACAATTGCCATAAAACTTAAGGATCATTATGCTAAGCTAACGAATGGGTGTTGTCCATCACATCATTCTCCTAATGATGTGATCCCGTTCATCAAATGACAACTCATGTCTATGGTCAGGAAACTTAACCATCTTTGATTAACGAGCTAGTCAAGTAGAGGCATACTAGGGACACTTTGTTTTGTCTATGTATTCACACATGTATCAAGTTTCCGGTTAATACAATTCTAGCATGAATAATAAACATTTATCATGATATACGGAAATATAAATAACAACTTTATTATTGCCTCTAGGGCATATTTCCTTCAGTGGATGCTTGCGAGAGGGGTTAATCATAAGTGGGAGGCTTGTCCAAGTAAGGACAACACCCAAGCATCGGTCCACCCACATATCAAATTATCAAAGTAACGAACACAGATTATATGAGCATGATGAAAACTAACTTGACAGTAATTCACATGTGTCTTCAGGAGCACTTTACTTTATATAAGAGTTCGTCCAGGATTGGGCCACATTTCTGCACCTTTGTTACACTTGTTACTTGTTACTCGTTACGAGTTATCTTATCACAAAACTATCTATTATCGATAATTTTAGTGCCTGCAGAAAATACCTTGCTGAAAACCGCTTGTCATTTCCTTCTGCTCCTTGTTGGGTTCGACATCCTTACTTATCGAAAGGACTAAGATTAATCCCCTATACTCATGGGTCATCAAGAATCTTTTCTGGCACCGTTGTCAGGGAGTGAAGCGCCTTTGGTAAGTGGAATTTGGTAAGGAAACATTTATACTACGTGCCAAAATTTACTGTCACTTGTCACTATGGAAAATCGTCCTTTGAGGGGCTTGTTCGGGGTATCTTCACCTCAAACGGAAGAGCAAAGAGTTGCTCCTCAACCTGCTGCACCTACTGAAAATATTTATTATGAAATTCCTTTGGGTATGATAGAGAAATTGCTAGCTAATCATTATGTAGGAGATGGAATACTACATCCTGATATGCATCTAATCTATGTGGATGAAGTTTGTGGATTATTTAAGCTTGCGGGTTTGCCTGAGGATGAAGTCAAGAAGAAGGTCTTGATGGAAATATGACCTAGAGGCAATAATAAAATGGTTATTATTATATTTCCTTAATCATGATAAAGGTTTATTATTCATGCTAGAATTGTATTGACCGGAAACTTAAATACATGTGTGGATACATAAACAAATACCGTGTCCCTAGTGAGCCTCCACTAGACTAGCTCG
This sequence comes from Triticum dicoccoides, assembly GCF_002162155.2. NCBI lineage: Eukaryota > Viridiplantae > Streptophyta > Magnoliopsida > Poales > Poaceae > Triticum > Triticum dicoccoides. The sequence continues at coordinate 460,247,339 of NC_041384.1, read as the reverse complement.
TTGATCAAAGATGGTTAAATTTTCCTAACCATAGACATGAGTTGTCATTTGATAACGGGTTCACATCATTAGTAGAATGATGTGATGGACAAGACCCATCTATTAGCTTAGCATATGATCGTTCAGTTTATTGCTATTGCTTTCTTAATGTCAAATACATATTCCTTCGACTATGAGATCATGCAACTCCCGAATATCGGAGGAATACCTTGTGAGCTATCAAATGTCACAACGTTACTGGGTGATCATAAATATGCTCTACAGGTATCTCCAAAGGTGTCTATTGAGTTGGCATGGATCGAGATTAGGATTTGTCACTCCGAGTATCGGAGAGGTATCTCTGGGCCCTCTCGCTAATACACATCACAAGAAGCTTGCAAGCAAAGTGGTTAAGGAGTTAGTTACAAGATGATGTGTTACGGAACGAGTAAATAGACTTGCCAGTAACGATATTGAACTAGGTATGAAGATACCGACGATCGAATCTTGAGCAAGTAATTAACATACCGATAGACAAAGAGAATTACGTATGTTGTCATAAGGTTCGACCGATAAAGATCTTCGTAGAATATGTAGGAACCAATATGGGTATCCAGGTTATGCTATTGGTTATTGACCAGAGAGGTGTCTCGGTCATGTCTACATAGTTCTCGAACCCGTAGGGTCCGCACGCTTAACGTTCGTTGACGATATAGTATTATATGAGTTGTGTGATTTGGTGACCGAATGTTGTTCGGAGTCCCGGATGAGATCACGGACATGACGAGGAGCTGTGGAATGGTCCGGAGGTAAAGATTAATATATAGGACGATGCTATTTGTACACGAGAAAGGTTTCGGGTTGCACCGAGTAACCATCGGATCACCGGAAGGTGTTCCGGGAGGCCCCGGGAGGTCTATATATGGGCCTAATGGGCCAAGGGGAGGCACACACCAGCCCGCAAAGGGGTTGGCGTGCCCTCTCCCTGGCTGCCGGCTCTAGGGGAAGGAAAGGGAGAGGGTTGGCCCCTCCTGCCTTTCCCTCCTCATGAGAGAAAGGAATGGGGGCACCTCCCCCTGCCTTCCTCCCACGCACAAATAAGGATGGGAGGAGTGGATAGGGCAGGATCCCAAGGAGGATTCGGCCTCCTTG
>NC_041384.1:460241629-460245833 GCF_002162155.2 Triticum dicoccoides | reverse complement strand
TATAGCCCACGACAATCTCTTAGCCGTATGCGGCGCCCCTCTCCACAGTTTTCGGAGTGCTTAGGCGAAGCCCCATGGAGATAGCATCATCACCACCGTCACCACGCCGTCGTCTTGCCGGAACTCATCTACTACTTCGGCCATCTTGCTGGATCAAGAAGGCGAGGACGTCACCGAGTTGAATGTGTGCTGAACGCGGAGGTGACGTACGTTCGGTACTTGATCGGTTGGATCGCGAAAAAGTTTGACTACATCATCCGCGTTAATAAACGCTTCCGCTTACTATCTACGAGGGTACATAGACACACTCTCCCCTCTTGTAGCTATGCATCTCCATGGATAGATCTTGCGTGTGCATAGAATTTTTTTTTGTTTTCTATGCAACGTTTCCCAATAGTGGCATCCGAGCCAGGTCTATGCGTACATGATATGCACGAGTAGAACACAAAGGAGTTGTGGGCGGTGATAGTCATACTGATTACCACCAACGTCTTATTTTGATTTGGTATTGTGGGATGAAGTAACCCGGACCAACCTTACATGTCCACGCACATGAGACCGCTTCTACCGACTGACATACAACTTGTTTTGCATAAAGGTGGCTGGCATGTGTCTGTTTCTCCTACTTTAGTTGAATCGAATTTGACTACGGCCGGTCCTTGAAGAAGGTTAAAACAACAAACTTGATAATCACCGTTGTGGTTTTTGCGAAGTTAAGAATGGTTCTTGCTAGAAGCCCGTAGCAGCCACGTAACACTTACAACAACAAAGTAGAGGACGACTAACTTGTTTTTGCAGGGCATGTTGTGATGTGATATAGTCAAGACATGATGTGATATACGTTGTTGTATGAGATGATCATGTTTTGTAATATCGACAACTGGCAGGAGCCTTAGGGTTGTCTCTTAATTATTGTACGAAATGCAAGCGCCATGTAATTGTGTTACTTTATCGCTATGTGTTAGCAATAGTTGTAGAAGCAATAGTTGGTGAGATGAACCCAACGCAACGATGGAGATCAAGGTGTTGAGCCAGTGACGATGGAGATCATGATGATGCTTTGGAGATGGAGATCAAAAGCACAAGATGATGATGGCCATATCATGTCACATATTTTGATTACATGTGATGTTTATCCTTTATGCATCTTATTTTGCTTAGAGCGGCGGTAGCATTATAAGATGATCCCTTCACTAAATTTCAAGATAAAAGTGTTGTCCCTGAGTATGCACCATTGCCAAAGTTCATCGTTTCGAGGCACCTCGTGATGATCGGGTGTGATAGACTCTATGTTCACATACAACGGGTTTAAGACTGTTTTGCGCACGCAGAATACTTGGGTTAAACTTGACAAGCCTAGCATGTACATACATGGTCTCGGAACACTGGAGACCGAAAGGTCGAACATGAGTCATATAGTAGATATGATCAACACAGAGATGTTCACCATTAATGACTACCCCATCTCATGTGATGATCAAACATGGGTTAGTTGATTTCGATCATGTATCACTTAGATAACTTGAGGGGGGTTAATTTAAGTGGGAGTTCATTAGTATTTTGATTAATTGAACTTAATTTATCATGAACTTAGTCTTAATAGCTTTTGCATATCTATGTTGTAGATCAATGGCCCGTGCTACCGTTCCCTTAAATTTTAATGCGTTCCTAGAGAAAAACTAAGTTGAAAGATGATGGTAGCAATAACGCAGACTGGGTCCGTGATTTGAGGATTATCCTCATTGCTGTATAGAAGAATTATGTCCTTGATGCACTGCTAGGTGATAGACCTGTTGCAGGACCTGATGTAGACATTATGAATGTTTGACAAGCTCGACCTGATGACAATTAGATAGTTTAGTGTGCCATGCTTTATGGCTTAGAATCGGGGCTCGAAAGATGTATCGGGGCTCCAAAGACATTTTGAACGCCATGGAACATACGAGATGTTCCAAGAGCTGAAACTGGTATTTCAGGCTCATGCCCATGTTGAGAGGCATGGGACCTCTGACTAGTACTCTGCCTACAAGATGGAGGAGAATAGCTCAGCCAGTGAGCATGCACTCAGAATGTCTAGGTACTACAATCGCTTGAATCAAGTGGGAGTTAATATTCTAGATAAGATAGTGATTGACAAAGTTCTCCAATCACTATCACCAAGATACTAGAGCTTCGTGATGAACTATAATATGCAAGGAATGACTAAAATGATTTCCAAGCTCTTCGCGATACTGGAATCAGCGGAGGTAGAAATCAAGAAAGAGCATCAAGTGTTGATGTTTAATAAGACCACTAATTTCAAGAAAAATGGCAAGGGAAAGAAATGGAACTTCAAGAAGAATGGCAAGCAAGTTGCCGCTCCTGGGAAGAAGCCCAAAGGTAGACCCAAGCCTAAGACTAACTGCTTCTACTGCAAAGGAAATGGTCACTGGAAGCGGAAGTGCCCCAAATACTTAGCAGATAAGAGGGACGGCAAAGTAAACAAAGGTATATTTGGTATACATGTTATTGATGTGTACCTTACTGGTACTCGTAGTAGCCCCTGGGTATTTGTTACCGGTTCAGTTGCTAAGATTAGAAACTCGGAACAGGTGTTGCAGAATAAATGAAGACTAGTTAAGGGCAAGGTGACGATGAGTGTTGTAAGTGTTTCCAAGATTGATATGATCACCATCACACACTCCCTCTACCTTCGGGGTTAGTGTTGAGCCTAAATAAATGTTATTTGGTGTGTGCATTGAGCATGGACATGATTATATCGTGTTTATTGCAAATATGGTTATTTATTTAAGTGAGAGAATAATTGTTGTTCTGTTTGCATGAATAAAACCTTCTATGGTCATACACCCAATGTAAATGGTTTATTGAATCTCGATCGTAGTGAGACACATATTCATAATATTGATGCCAAAAGATACAAAGTTGATAATGATAATGCAACATACTTGTGGCACTGCCATTTAGGTCATATTGGTGTAAAGCGCATGAAGAAACTCCATGCGGGTGGACTTTTGGAATCACTTAATTATGAATCATTTGATACTTGCAAACCATGCCTCATGGGTAAGATGACTAAAACTCTGTTCTCCGGAACAATGGAGCAAGCTAATGACTTATTGGAAATAATACATATTGATGTATGCAATCCAATGAGTGTTGAAGCACACAGTGGTATCATTATTTTCTGACCCTCACAAATGATTTAAGTAGGTATGGATATATCTACTTGATGAAACACAAGTCTGAAACATTTGAAAAGTTCAAAGAATTTCAGAGTGAAGTGGAGAATCATTGTAACAAGAAAATAAAGTTTCTACGATCTAATCGCAGAGGCGAATATTTGATTTACGAGTTTGGCCTTAATTTAAAACAATGTGGAATTGCTTCACAACTCATGCCAGGTGGAACACCACAGCGTAATGGTGTGTTCGAACGTTGTAACTGTCACACCCTAGCTAGTCATGCATCAGAGTGTGTGCATCATGTTTAAAATTCTATTTAATTCTGAAATGGGGATTTGTGAAACCCTCAGAATCATTTTGAAAATGACCCAAATAAAAATTTCTCCAAAAGGGTCCAAGAAAATGCTCATGTTGCTCTGTGAAAATATTGGACAGAGATAAAAATCAAATCAATATTTTTAAGAGCCATAGGTATTTATTTTGGGCATTTGGAATTAATGCATAAATATTTGCATTGGAAATATATTAGTTATATATATTAATATATGTCCAAAAATCATGCCACCTATTGGGGAGCTCTGGAATAATATATCTAGCTCCTGCAAAAATTGGCATAAGGTAATAAAATGATTTAATATTTTATTTAAATCAAAACAAATGTCAGAAATTAGAAAACAAAAATAAATAAAAGAAGGAGAAGCTTACCTGGGGCTCCTCCCTGTGCAGCCCAGCAGTAGCTGGCCGGCCCAGCCAGCAGGCGGCCCAGCCCACCTCCTCCTCTGTCGTCTTCGTCCTCGACAGAGGGAGGGGAGTGTGCCCGGCGCGCGCGCGCGCCACCGCGCCACGCCACCAGCTCGCCTGCCTGCCTGCCTCTCCCCTCCTCGTCTAGATGCCCTGGAACGACGCCACGCCCTCCCCCGTACTCTCTCACTCTCCCCCGGTTCTTCCCCTCCTCTCCCTCGCTCTCTCTCTCCCGTGTCCGAACACACCCATCGCCGCCGTTCGCCATAGCAGCCGCTACC
>NC_041384.1:460229767-460239154 GCF_002162155.2 Triticum dicoccoides | reverse complement strand
GGTAAAGGACTACTTGGTTGCCTATACAGTTCATAGACAAGTAAATGGAAACTACTAAAAGTCTCAAGATAAGTGTGAGTGCCGAGGATGGCTCTTCCGTAGGAAGATGGAGGCGGATCCTCGGTAGTGTATTGAAGTGGTGAGTAGTGGACTCGTGTGCGCAAAACCATTTCAAGTTGATGTATCGTAGGATAGTCTAGCCAAGAGTCAAAGCTGGCTTGCTGCAATAACTCCACCAACCCTTCTTGATAATATGCATGTATGTAGGATCTGATGTAAGTCTTGCTGGGTACCTTTGTACTCATGTTGCTATAATTTACATTTTTACAGAAGACGCTGCAACCCCTTCTGATGGGTTCTATGTAGACGTTGACATCAACGAGTAGGCTAAAGGCCCAGGTGGTGATCCTGAGCTTATGAAGGACCACGTAGTATAGTTAGGCTTTCCAAGCCTCTTTTATTTTACTAGTTGTCTGTACTCAGACAAGTTACTTCCGCTGTTGGTTTGTATGACTGTATGACTTGAATGCTGGGTCGTGAGACCCGTTCCTGTGTGTATGTTATGTATGGCTCCCTGAGCCTTAAATAAAGTACTTGTGTCGTAGAGTCATGTTGTGATGCTTCGTTGTATTTGCACATATCGAGCATATTGTGTGTATGATTGAAATGCTTGGTATGTGTGGGATCTGACTATCTAGTTGTTTATCTTTAGTAGCCTCTCTTACCGGGAAATGTCTCCTAGTGTTACCGCTGAGCCATGGTATCTTGCTACTGCTCTGGAACACTTAGGCTGGCCGGCATGTGTCCTTCTTCGTTCCTGTGTCTGTCCCTTCGGGGAAATGTCACGCATTGAGTACCGGAGTCCTGTTAGCCCGCTACAGCCCGGTTTACCGGAGTCCTGCTAGCCCAGTGCTACAGCCCGGACCCACTTGCTGATGACCGACACGTTCGATGCTGGGTCATGAATGCCTGTCCCTGTAAGTCTGTGCCACTTCGGGTTTATGACTAGTCATGTCAGCCCGGGCTCCTTATCATATGGATGCTAGCGACACTATCATATACGTGAGCCAAAAGGCGCAACCGGTCCCGGGCAAAGGTAAGGCGACACCCGTGGGGATTCCGTGCGTGAGGCCGCAAAGTGATATGAGGTGTTACCGGCCAGATCAATGTGACATCGAGTCGGGGTCCTGACAGCGTTGGCATCAGAGCCGGACTGCCTGTAGGTTCTCCAAGCCAAACTGGTCGATGTTGAGTCTAGAAATTCTTTAGTTATATGTAGGGGAATTGTTTGTGGGTTGGAATGTAAGGCTCTTTTTACTCCTTTATCTAATGACATTCTGATCTGAGTCAGTCTATTCTTCCACCGAGGGTTAAGGAATTAGGATCTGTTCTCTCTATCAGGATCACGTGTTACTAATCAGTAGTACCTTATAGGTTTGATGGATACAAGCCTAGTTCAATCCTATTACCACATTATGTTGCTAGGATGGACTCAGAACTTGATATGATGATGTTGAGTGTGTATGAAATTCTTTGTCAAATGTCTCAAAATCCTTCTTGAGCATTTACAGCTGTTATGCTGCCGAAATTTTGCTAGAAATTCTAATGCCTTTGCATTATGATTGTGCTTTCAGATGGCCACTCGCGACCTCAATCAAGTGGTTCGCCTGACTCGATGCCTAGATGTACCCGGCCATACTGCCATGTTGGTCAGGGTAATAACTGAGGCTGGATACCGCTGGTATCCTGAGTACACGGTCGAAGAGCAATTCCGAGACTTTAATCAAAGCCAGTATCTCTGCACTGTCAGGATATTTCCATCTTATCCTGGATCCACCGAGCCCCTTCACTGCTCCTATGGACTCGGGGTTACTATTGAGATGGCTGTGCAGGACGCCGCCTACTCTATGATGACCATCATGCGAGTCAGATCTGGACTATTTCGGGACTCTGATTTCCGATATATGCCAGGATCACTTCCGGGAGCACAAGGGTATCTCCAGGCTATCTATGCTGACCCCACCCAGGAGGATTCACGGACTCGCACCACTGCTGAGATGCTCGAGGATAAGGACCGTGAAAATCGGGCCTTGAGGTTAGAGCTCTTCAATACCCGTGCTGACCACTGGGCCACATTGACTCGGTTCGCACCGGCGGTGCAAGCTGGATATTCGGATATGCGCGATCTCTATCCTGTGAGATCTGCTCTGCCAGACGTGATGGGTTGGCGTGATGTAGGAGGCATCACCCCACCTCGCGGTCCCCGCAGGCCACCGTCTGTTGGTCCAAGACCTCATCCTAGCCCCTATGGTCCACAAGCTCCGCGAGATCGTCTGTTTCCGGATGATCATGTTGAGCTTCCAGGCTATGGAGGTGACTTCTACGAGGACTACTACGGATCGGTCTGAGTTAGTGGTAGTATCACTAGTTCGCACTAGCTGTGTCGTCTATCGTCCCGCGTGACTCGTGGGATATGACCTAGTTTGTACTCCTTCCGGAGGTGTAGAAAAATAATGTATAGGAGCTTGGGATGCCTCCGATGAGATGTAATCCTCTTTCACCGTAATAGTACTTTGTTTGGTCTTGTACTAAACCCTGTATGGTGTGTATGATGATGGAATAAAGAAGCAGTTCTGTATTTACCATGTCATACGGATGATCATCTTGCATTTCGAGTTATTCCTTACATTTTATATCCTATGTCGGAATTTTATCATCCTGACTAAATCATTGTCTTGTTTACCTAGGATGGTCAACACGCGCACTAACCCTGCTCCTCAAGAGCAGGCCGAAGGCAGTGAAGTCAGGGATGCAAATCTGCCTCATCCTCCTTCCCTAGCCGAGGTTATGATGGAAGCTGAGAGAAACAAGCGGGAGACCAACCGTTTGTTGGAGCGTATTGAACAGAACACGGCACACCATCAGAGGACTAACGTGGTGTCACTCAGTGATTTTATCAAATTACATCCACCCACGTTTCACCACTCCGTCGAGCCTCTCGACGCTGATGACTGGCTTCGCAGTATCTCTCACAAACTGCGTTCCGCGCTGGTAGCGGAGGCTGACAAGGTCACCTTTGCTGCATATCATCTTGAAGGCCCCGCCAGTCTATGGTGGGAGAATTATGGAGCTATGCGCCCAGCGGGCCATGTCACTACTTGGGCTGAATTCAGCGAGGCTTTCCGTGAACATCACATTCCGGAGGGTCTCATGGACCGTAAACGTGAGGAATTTTGCAATTTCACCCAAGGCCGACTCTCTGTGGACGCTTACAGCAGGGAGTTTGGTAATCTCGCACGATATGCAACTGAGGAAGTGTCTACTGATGCCAAGAAGCAAGCAAGGTTCCGTAAGGGCCTTAGTCCTGAGCTTCGCCGTGACCTCCGTCTGCATGAGTGCACATCTTTTCAGAAACTTGTCAACAAAGCCATCAGTGCTGAAACTGGTCAGACTGACTATGATGCAACACGCAAGCATGGCCGTGACATGGGTTCCTCATCCGGTGTTGGTCCTCAGAAGCGCCGCGTGTGGGTACCCAACACCGCCCTGCCACCCAGGTTCACACCGAGGCCATCTTTCCAGGCGCCTCGCCCTGTTCAACAGTCTGCACCGGCCAAGCCCTATGGGGGTCCAACCAACAATGCTCCTCCACGTACCAGTTCCGTGACTTGTTTCAAGTGTGGGGAATCTGGCCACTATATGCGTGAGTGTCCCCAGACCAACCCCAACCAGTCTGCTAAAGCTGTTGGCCGTGGCAAGCCGACAGGAAAAGTGTTCCACGCCAAGCCGGCCACCGCCTCACGTGGCCATGTCAACTGTATCTCTGCCGAAGAAGCTCAAGAGGATCCCAACGTCGTTCTCGGTACGCTTCTTGTTAATTGCCACCCGGCATCTGTTCTTTTCGATACCGGAGCCTCTCATTCTTTTATATCCGAAAATTATGCTCGTTTGCATAACGTCGCATTCGGTGATATGCCAACCTCTATGGTAATTCAAACTCCGGGATCCAAATGGCAAACTTCTAGAGTAAGCCATGGAAATGAAATCCAAGTCGACAGACTTGTTTTCCTCGCGTCTTTGATAGCCCTTAAATCTTCAGATATTAATATCATTCTGGGTATGGACTGGATGTCAGCTCATCATGTCCAAATTGATTGCTTCTCTAGGACTGTTCAACTCACCCATCCTTCGGGGAAGATAGTCAATGTCTTGACCCGAATAGCCAAGCGACAGTTATATTCTCTTAACGCCAGCCCTTTGCCAGACCTTGAGGACGTGCCGGTAGTCCGTGACTTCCCGGATGTCTTCCCAGAGGAATTGCCAGGTGTTCCACCTGACAGGGATGTTGAGTTCGTAATAGACCTCATTCCAGGAACCGTTCCGATTGCTAGAAGACCTTATAAGATGGCACCACTAGAACTAGCTGAGCTTAAGAAACAACTCGATGAGTCCTTGAAAAAGGGTTTCATCCGCCCTAGTTCATCTCCGTGGGCTTGCCCCGTCCTATTCGTCAAGAAGAAGGATGGTACGGACCGGATGGTTGTAGATTACCGACCTGTCAATTTGGTCACAATCAAGAACAAATATCCGCTTCCCAGGATCAACGACCTGTATGATCAGCTCACTGGATCCTCAGTCTTCTCCAAGATGGATTTGAGGTTGGGCTACCATCAAATCAAAATTAGAAACGGGGACATTCCTAAAACGGCCTTTGTTACTCGTTATGGCCAATATGAGTACACCGTCATGTCCTTCGGTTTAACCAATGCTCCAGCCACCTTTTCTCGGTTAATGAACTCAATCTTCATGGAGTATTTGGATAAATTCGTCGTGGTTTACCTCGATGATATACTCATCTACTCCAAGAACGAGGAGGAACATGCCGAACATCTAAGGCTAGTGTTGAAGAAACTTCGAGAGCATTGCCTTTATGCCAAATTTTCTAAATGTGAATTCTGGTTGTCAGAAGTGACCTATCTGGGTCATGTAATATCTGGTAAAGGTATTGCTGTTAACCCTGAGCGAGTTCAAGCCGTCCTTAATTGGACTCCACCTGAATCGGTCAAGCAAGTTCGGAGTTTTCTGGGCTTAGCGAGCTATTGCCGTCGCTTCGTCGAAAACTTCTCCAAAGTTGCCAAACCTCTAACCGAACTCCTCAAGAAAGATAAGAAGTTCGAATGGACTCCACAATGTGAGCACAGCTTTCAGGAACTGAAAAGACGCCTGACCTCTGCTCCCGTACTGGTACCGCCAGACTTCTCCAAGGACTTTGTTATCTACTGCGACGCCTCGCGACAAGGACTAGGTTGCATTCTCATGCAAGATCGACACGTAATTGCCTACGCTTCATGGCAATTGCACCCACATGAGGAGAATTATCCTACTCATGATCTAGAGCTTGCAGCCGTAGTCTATGCACTCAAGACATGGCGACATTACCTCCTCGGTAACCGTTGCGAAATATTCACTGATCACCAAAGTCTGAAGTACATTTTCACCCAACCGGATCTGAATCTCAGGCAAAGACGTTGGGTTGAGTTGATCACAGACTTCGACTTAGGAATAACCTACACCCCAGGGAAAGCCAACGTCATGGCTGATGCGCTAAGTCGTAAATCTTATTGTAACAACCTGATGTTACAACAAAGTCAACCGCTTCTCCATGAGGAATTTCGGAAGCTTAACCTTCACATTGTGACTCAAGGTTTTCTCTCCACCTTGGTGGCAAAACCTACCCTTACGGATCAGATTATCAAAGCACAGAAGGTAGATCCGGGAATTTCCCGCATCAAGAGAAACATCCAGAAAGGAATTGCGAATTGCTTCTCCATTAATGATCAAGGGGTCGTATACTTCGGGAATCGATTAGTGGTTCCCAAAGTGCGAAACCTGAGGCGATTGATCCTTAAGGAAGCTCATGAATCTCCTCTCACCATTCATCCCGGTAGTACTAAGATGTATCAGGACCTACGCCAGAGGTTCTGGTGGACTAGGATGAAGAGAGAAATTGCTCAGTATATTGCTAATTGCGATGTCTGTCGTCGTGTAAAAGCAGAGCATCAACGGCCTGCTGGCACCCTTCAACCCTTAGCTATTCCTGAATGGAAATGGGATAAAATTGGTATGGATTTCATTACCGGTTTTCCCAGGACCAAGAGAGGGAATAATGCTATTTTCGTCGTTGTCGATCGTCTTTCCAAAGTAGCCCATTTCTTACCTGTTCGTGAGAGTATAACCGCTAGTCAGCTGGCAGACTTATACATCTCCCGAATAGTGTCTCTCCATGGTGTTCCTTTGGAAATTAACTCGGATCGAGGAAGTCTTTTCACCTCTCGATTTTGGGAAAGCTTCCAAAATGCTATGGGAACCCGTCTCTCCTTTAGCACTGCTTTCCACCCTCAGTCGAGTGGTCAAGTGGAACGCGTCAACCAGATTCTAGAAGACATGCTTCGAGCCTCTGTTATCTCATTCAGAATGGACTGGGAGAAGTGCCTTCCATTTGCCGAATTCGCTTACAACAACAGCTATCAATCTAGCTTGGGTAAAGCCCCTTTTGAAGTTCTCTATGGACGACGGTGTCGAACACCCCTTAACTGGTCAGAGACCGGGGAAAGACAATTCTTTGGCCCGGATATGATTCAGGAAGCAGAAGAACAAGTTCGTATCGTTCGTGAAAAGTTGAAAACAGCCCAATCTCGTCAAAAGAGTCGATATGACCGAAAACATAAGGCTATGACTTTCGAGGTTGACGAGAAGGCTTATCTTCGGGTCACCCCTCTGAAGGGAACCCATCTTTTGGGTATCAAAGGCAAATTGGCTCCTCGCTACATTGGACCTTTTCGCATTCTCGCCAAACGAGGAGAAGTTGCCTACCAGTTGGAACTACCTCCGCACCTCTCCAGAGTCCACGATGTCTTCCACGTTTCTCAACTCAGGCGTTGCTTCTCGGATCCTATCCGTGGAGTGGACCACGAAACACTTGATCTCCAAGATAATCTTACATATCGAGAGTACCCCATTCGTATCCTCGATCAGGCCGAACGTACCACCCGACGTCAGAACATCAAGTTTCTCAAAGTACAATGGTCGCATCATTCTGAGGATGAAGCAACTTGGGAAAGGGAGGATCGTCTTCGACTCGAGTATCCCGCCTTCTTCCCGGCGGAACCCAAATCTCGGGACGAGATTCTTTTGAGTGGGGGTGAGTTGTCACACCCTAGCTAGTCATGCATCAGAGTGTGTGCATCATGCTTAAAATTCCATTTAATTCTGAAATGGGGATTTGTGAAACCCTCAGAATCATTTTGAAAATGACCCAAATAAAAATTTCTCCAAAAGGGTCCAAGAAAATGCTCATGTTGCTCTCTGAAAATATTGGACAGAGATAAAAATCAAATCAATATTTTTAAGAGCTCATAGGTATTTATTTTGGGCATTTGGAATTAATGCATAAATATTTGCATTGGAAATATATTAGTTATATATATTAATATATGTCCAAAAATTATGCCACCTGTTGGGGAGCTCTGGAATAATATATCTAGCTCCTGCAAAAATTGGCATAAGGTAATAAAATGATTTAATATTTTATTTAAATCAAAACAAATGTCAGAAATTAGAAAACAAAAATAAATAAAAGAAGGAGAAGCTTACCTGGGGCTCCTCCCTGTGCAGCCCAGCAGTAGCTGGCCGGCCCAGCCAGCAGGCGGCCCAGCCCACCTCCTCCTCTGTCGTCTTCGTCCTCGACAGAGGGAGGGGAGTGTGCCCGGCGCGCGCGCGCGCCACCGCGCCACGCCACCAGCTCGCCTGCCTGCCTGCCTCTCCCCTCCTCGTCTAGATGCCCTGGAACGACGCCACGCCCTCCCCCGTACTCTCTCACTCTCCCCCGGTTCTTCCCCTCCTCTCCCTCGCTCTCTCTCTCCCGTGTCCGAACACACCCATCGCCGCCGTTCGCCATAGCAGCCGCTACCAGCCTCCCCTCGCCTTCCCGACTCGCGCAGGAGCTCCGCCCCCTCGCCCTGAAGCTCTCCGTCAAGCCACAAGACGCCGGACGCCCTGTGGAGCCGCCGTCGCCGTCGTCTTCCTCCTCGGGCTCCGACCACCATCGCCGTCGATTCGCCGTCTCCAGTGCGTCCCCGAGCCCGCTTCGACGCCCGCTGCAACCGCGGTGAGCTACGCCACCGTTTCCCTCTCTTCTCCCCCTCGTTCCCTCACCGTAGCCCTCCTCCCCACCACGGCCGAACCTCCGCCGTCGCCGAGCTCGCCGTCGACGCAGCTTCGGTGACCATTTGGTCACCCCAGCGAGTCCAACAAGTTCGTAAGGCCCCGTAGAGCATCCCTAGCGCCTCGCTTCGCTCGCCTTCGAGCTCCAACCACGTTTCCGTGCACGACCGAACCCCGGCGGCCGCAGCCGAGCTCGCCGCCGTCGACTCCGGCCACCCCAGGCCCAGCCACGGCCACCGGCCGACGCGCCATCGAGCTAGCTTTCCAACGCACCTAGCCGCACGCCGTTTGGAGCACCACAGAGGAAACCCGAGGCACATGTACGCCGCGGACCTCGCCGGCGACTAACCGCCGGCGGGTTTGACTTGTTCGACCTGGGTTTGACCCCCCAGAGTCACTGACGCGTGGGCCCCGTCGGCCAGGTGGTTAGCTTAGTGCTAATCACTGTTAGTTAACCCCCCTGACACTGACCAGTGGGCCCCAGCGCCAATAATTCTTAATTAGGATTAATTTAACCTCTGTTAACCCCCCCTGTCACTGACGTGTGGACCCCACACGTCAGGTTTGACCCCAGCCAGCCGCAGTTGACCGCTGACGTCGTGCTGACGTCATGCTGGCGCAATATATATATTTCTGGATTTAAATTAAATCAGGAAATTCCAGAATATAATTTAAACTTCAAAAATTCATAACTTTTATTCTGTAACTCCAAATCAGACAAATTATATATGAAAAATGATCAGAAAAATCCAATCTATCCATCTGTACTATTTTCATGCATGATCAAACAAGTTAAATTGATGTTTAAAGCAGAACAAGGAAAAGCACTTTAAAAGGCCATATTTGAGTTTCAAATTTGAATCCTTGATTCAAATTGGTTCAAACCCTTCTGGTCTTAGTTGCATTAGCCCAACACACTCATATTGCCATGTTTCATGCATGCATCATATTGTTGCACATTGTTTGGTGATGGTTGTATCGGTGTCCTTTGCGACAGGTTCTGCCTCCGAGGAGTACCGTGATTACCCTAACGAAGAACCGTATCAGTGCATCGAACCATCAGGCAAGCAACCAACCATTTGATCATATCGATACAATCCCATGTTCTCGCTTCTGCTCTCTTTTACTGCATTAAGACAACGCGTTTCAAACTGCTGTGTGCTA
>NC_041384.1:460188273-460228734 GCF_002162155.2 Triticum dicoccoides | reverse complement strand
GGTAAAGGACTACTTGGTTGCCTATACAGTTCATAGACAAGTAAATGGAAACTACTAAAAGTCTCAAGATAAGTGTGAGTGCCGAGGATGGCTCTTCCGTAGGAAGATGGAGGCGGATCCTCGGTAGTGTATTGAAGTGGTGAGTAGTGGACTCGTGTGCGCAAAACCATTTCAAGTTGATGTATCGTAGGATAGTCTAGCCAAGAGTCAAAGCTGGCTTGCTGCAATAACTCCACCAACCCTTCTTGATAATATGCATGTATGTAGGATCTGATGTAAGTCTTGCTGGGTACCTTTGTACTCATGTTGCTATAATTTACATTTTTACAGAAGACGCTGCAACCCCTTCTGATGGGTTCTATGTAGACGTTGACATCAACGAGTAGGCTAAAGGCCCAGGTGGTGATCCTGAGCTTATGAAGGACCACGTAGTATAGTTAGGCTTTCCAAGCCTCTTTTATTTTACTAGTTGTCTGTACTCAGACAAGTTACTTCCGCTGTTGGTTTGTATGACTGTATGACTTGAATGCTGGGTCGTGAGACCCTTTCCTG
The DNA here is from genome assembly GCF_002162155.2 of Triticum dicoccoides. Taxonomy (NCBI): domain Eukaryota; kingdom Viridiplantae; phylum Streptophyta; class Magnoliopsida; order Poales; family Poaceae; genus Triticum; species Triticum dicoccoides. Next base: position 460,228,182 of record NC_041384.1, on the reverse strand, counting down.
TGTGTATGTTATGTATGGCTCCCTGAGCCTTAAATAAAGTACTTGTGTCGTAGAGTCATGTTGTGATGCTTCGTTGTATTTGCACATATCGAGCATATTGTGTGTATAATTGAAATGCTTGGTATGTGTGGGATCTGACTATCAAGTTGTTTATCTTTAGTAGCCTCTCTTACCGGGAAATGTCTCCTAGTGTTACCGCTGAGCCATGGTAGCTTGCTACTGCTCTGGAACACTTAGGCTGGCCGGCATGTGTCCTTCTTCGTTCCTGTGTCTGTCCCTTCGGGGAAATGTCACGCATTGAGTACCGGAGTCCTGTTAGCCCGCTACAGCCCGGTTTACCGGAGTCCTGCTAGCCCAGTGCTACAGCCCGGACCCACTTGCTGATGACCGACACGTTCGATGCTGGGTCATGAATGCCTGTCCCTGTAAGTCTGTGCCACTTCGGGTTTACGACTAGTCATGTCAGCCCGGGCTCCTTATCATATGGATGCTAGCGACACTATCGTATACGTGAGCCAAAAGGCGCAACCGGTCCCGGGCAAAGGTAAGGCGACACCCGTGGGGATTCCGTGCGTGAGGCCGCAAAGTGATATGAGGTGTTACCGGCTAGATCAATGTGACATCGAGTCGGGGTCCTGACAGTAACCGTACTTTATTAGATATGGTGTGTTCTATGATATCTCTTACCGATTTGCCTTTATCATTTCGGGGTTATGCATTAGAGATAGCCGCAATCACGTTAAATAGGGCACCGTCTCAATCCATTGAGACGACACCGTATGAACTATGGTTTGGTGAGAAACCTAAGCTGTCGTTCTTAAAGTTTGGGGATGCGACACTTATGTCAAAAGGCTTCAGCCTGATAAGCTCGAACCAAAATCGGATAAGTGCGTCTTTGTAGGATACCCTAAGGAAACAATTGGGTACACCTTCTATCACAGATCTGAAGGCAAGATCTTTGTTGCCAAGAATGGGTCCTTTCTAGAGAAGGAGTTTCTCTCGAAAGAAGTGAGTGGGAGAAAAGTAGAACTTGGAGGTAATTGTGCCTTCTCTCGAATTGGGAAGTAGCACATCAGAGAAAACCGTTCCTGTGATGCCTACACCAACTGGAGAGGAAGCTAATAATGATGATCATGAAACTTTGGATCAAGTTACTACTGGACCTCATAGGTTGAACAAAGCATGTTCTGCACTAGATTGGTACGGTAATCCTGTCCTGAAGGTCACGTTATTAGACCATGGCAAACCTACGAACTATGAAGAAGCTATGATGAGCCTAGATTCCGATAAATGGTTTGAGGCCATGAAATCTGAGATAGGATCCATGTATGAGAACAAAGTATGGACTTTGGTGGACTTGCCCAATGATCGTCAAGCCATTGAGAATAAATGGATCTTTAAGAAGACAAACGCTGATGGTAATGTCACTATCTGCAAAAGCTCGACTTGTCGTAAAAGGTTTTCGACAAGTTCAAGGGGTTGACTACGATGAGACTTTATCACCCATAGCGATGCTTAAGTCTGTCTGAATCATGTTAGCAATTGCCGCATTTTATGAAATCTGGCAAATGGACGTCAAAACTGCATTCCTTAACGGATTTCTTAAAGAAGAGTTGTATATGATGCAACCAGAAGGTTTTGTCGATCCTAAAGGTGCTAACAAAGTGTGCAAGCTCCAGCGATTAATTTATGGACTGGTGCAAACATCTCAGAGTTGGAATATATACTTTGATGATGTCATCAAAGCATATGGTTTTATACAGACTTATGGTGAAGCCTGTATTTACAAGAAAGTGAGTGAGAGCTCTGGAGCATTTCTGATATTATATGTGGATGACATTTTGTTGATTGGAAATGATATGGAATTTCTAGATAGCATAAAAGGATACTTGAATAATAATTTTTAATGAAAGACCACGGTGAAGCTTCTTATATATATTGGGCATCAAGATCTCTAGGGATAGATCGAGACACTTAATAGGAATTTCACAAAGCACATACCTTGGCAAAGTTTTGAAGAAGTTCAAAATGGAACAGTCAAACAAAAGGGTTCTTGCTTGTTTTGCAAGGTGTGAAGTTGAGTAAGACTCAAAATCCGACCACGGCAGTAGATAGAGAGAGAATGGAAGTCATTCCATATGCTTCAGCCATAGGTTATATAAAGTATGCCATGTTGTGTACCAGACCTATTTGTGTGCCTTGCCATGAGTTTGGCAAGGGGTACAATAGTGATCCGGGAGTGGATCACTGGACAATGGTCAAAATTATCCTTAGGTACCTAAAGAGGAATAAGGAAATGTTTCTCGGTTATGGAGGTGATAAAGATTCTGTCGTAAAGGGTTACGTTGATGCAAGCTTTACCACTAATCCAGATGACTCCGAGTCTCAATCTGGATACGTATTGAACGTGGGAACAATTAGCTAGAGTAGCTCTATGCAGAGCATTGTAGACATAGACATTTGCAAAGTACACACGGATCTGAATGTTGCAGACCCATTGACTAGAACCTCTCTCACACGCAAAACATGATCACACTCTAATAAAATCTTTGGGTGTTAATCACATGGCGGTGTGAACTAGATTATTGACTCTAGTAAACTCTTTGGGTGTTAGTTACATGGCGATGTGAACTATGGATGTTAATCACATGACGATGTGAACTAGATTATTGACTCTAGTGCAAGTGGGAGAGTGATGGAAATATGCCCCAGAGGCAATAATAAAATGGTTATTATATTTTCTTAATCATGATAAAGGTTTATTATTCATGCTAGAATTGTATTGACCAGAAACTTAAATACATGTTTGGATACATAAACAAATATTGTGTCCCTAGTGAGCCTCTACTAGACTAGCTCGTTGATCAAAGATGGTTAAAGTTTCCTAACCATAGACATGAGTTGTCATTTGGTAACGGGTTCACATAATTAGAAGAATGATGTGATGGACAAGACCCATCTGTTAGCTTAGCATATGATCGTTTAGTTTATTGCTATTACTTTCTTAATGTCAAATACATATTCCTTCGAATATGAGATCATGCAACTCCCGAATACCGGAGGAATACCTTGTGTGCTATCAAACATCACAACATAGTTGGGTGATCATAAACATGCTCTACAGGTATCTCCAAAGGTGTCTAGTGAGTTGGCATGGATCGAGAGTAGGATTTGTCACTACGAGTATCGGAGAGGTGTCTATGGGCCCTCTCGGTAATACACACCACAAGAAGCTTGCAAGCAAAGTGACTAAGGAGTTAGTTACGAGATGATGTATTACAGAATGAGTAAAGAGACTTGCCGATAACGAGATTGAACTACGTGTGAAGATACCGACGATCGAATCTCGAGCAAGTAACATACCGATAGACAAACGGAATTATGTATGTTGTCATAAGATTCGGCCAATAAATATCTTCATAGAATATGTAGGAACTAATATGGGCATTTAGGTTCCGCTATTGGTTATTGACCGGAGAGGTGTATCGGTCATGTCTACATAGTTCTCGAACCCGTAGGGTCCGCATGCTTAATATTCGTTGACGATATAGTATTATATGAGTTATGTGATTTGGTGACCGAATGTTGTTCGGAGTCCCAGATGAGATCACGGACATGACAAGGAGCTCCGGGATGGTCCGTAGGTAAAGATTGATATATAGGACGATGTTATTTGGACGCCGGAAAGGTTTCAGATTGTACCGAGTAACCATCGGATCACCGGAAGGGGTTCCGGGAGGCCCCGGGATGTCTATGGGCCTAATGGGCCAAGCGGAGGCACACACCAGCCCACAAGGGGTCTGGCGTGCCCTTTTCCTGGCCGCCGGCCCTAGGGGGAGGAAAGGGGGAGGGTTGGCCCCTTCCGCCTTTCCCTCCTCATGAGAAAAAGGTAAGGGGGGACGCCACCTCCCCAGCCTTCCTCCCGCGCACAAATAAGGAATGGGGGGCTAAGGTAGGAGCCCAAGGAGGATTCGACCTCCTTGGGGGCGCCTCCTTGGGAGCCCAAGGAGGGGGCGCCACACATAGCCCACGACAATCTCTTAGCCGTGTGCGGCGCCCCTCTCCACAGTTTCGTCCCTCAATCATATTTTTGGAGTGCTTAGGTGAAGCCCTGCGAAGATAGCATCACCACCACCGTCACCACGCGGTCGTGTTGTCAGAACTCATCTACTACTTCGCCCATCTTGCTGGATCAAGAAGGCAAGGACGTCACCGAGTTGAACGTGTCCTGAACGCGAAGGTGTCGTACTTCAGTACTTGATCAGTTGGATCACGAAGAAGTTCGGCTACATCAGCTGCATTAATAAATGATTCCGCTTACGGTCTACGAGGGTACGTAGGCACACTCTCATCGCTCGTAGTTATGCATCTCCATGGATAGATCTTGTGTGTGCGTAGATTTTTTTTCTTTTCTATGCAATGCTTCCCAACAGGTCTTCCCTTTATCTTTGAAGGGAAAGGCATTGACATGGTATAGGCTATGGGATGATATTGGACCTTGGAATGACAACCGATTGAAATTGGAATTTCATCAAAAGTTTTATCCTATGCATCTGGTTCACCGTGGTCGGAATTATATACATATATATATTAGCCTCGTGAAGGAGAAAGTATCACTCAAGCTTGGGGAGGCTTAAGTCAATGTTATATTCATGCCCCAATCATGAGCTCTCAAGGGAAATTATTATACAGAATTTTTATGCTCGGCTTTCTTATAATGATCAATCCATGCTCGATACTTCTTGTACTGGTTCTTTTATGAAGAAGACTATTGAATTCAAATGGGATCCTTTGGAAAGAATTAAACGTAACTTTGAAGATTTGGAGTTTGAGGAAGGTAAGGAGTCTGGTATAAACCTTGAGTTTGATTGTGTTAAATCTTTTATGGATACCGATATTTTTTGTGAATTTAGCACTAAATATGGACTTGACTCTGAGATAGTAGCTTCCTTTTGTGGATCATTTGCTACTCATGTTGATCTCCCTAAGGAGAGGTGGTTTAAATATCATCCTCACATTGATGTAAAAGTAGTAGAACCCATTAAAGCTGGAGAAGAAACCATTATTTATAATGTTGATCCAGTCATTCCTACTGCTTATGTTGAGAACCCATCTTTTCCTGTTAGGATAAAAGAACATGCTAAAGCTTTAGGTGTAGTCCGTAAGAGTTATACAAGAACACCTACACCCTCTGAACAAATTAAATTTGAACCTAATGTTGCTATGGTTAAAGATCTCTTGGGCGAAAATATTGATGGGCATATTATTTATTTCTGTGATGAAGCCACTAGAATTGTTAAACCCGATGAAAAAGATAAACATAGACCTACTGTTGGCATGCTTGTTGTTTCTGTTAAAATAGGAGACCATTGTTATCATGGCTTATGTGATTTGGGTGATATTGTGTGTGCAATACCTTTTACTTTATATCAAGAAATTATGAATGATATTGCACCTTCTGAAATAGAAGATATTGATGTTACTATTAAACTTGCTAATAGAGATACTGTCACACCACTTGGGATTGTTAGAGATGTTGAAGTCTTATGTGGGAAAATAAAATACCCTAATGATTTTCTAGTTTTAGATTCCCCACAAGATGACTTTTGTCCCATTATATTTGGTAGACCTTTCTTGAACAATGTTAATGCTAAGATAGATTGTGAGAAAGAAATTGTTAGTGTAAGTTTCGAGGATGTGTCTCATGAGTTTAATTTCTCCCAATTCCATAGACAACCTCATGATAAAGAATTGCCTAGTAAAGATGAAATTATTGGTCTTGCTTCTATTGTCGTGCCTCCTATTGATCCTTTAGAACATTATTTGCTAGACCATGAAAATGATATGTTTATGAATGAAAAAAACGAAATAGATGAAATATTCTCTAAAAAATGCCTATTTTGAAACACAATTTGCATGTTGAGACTCTTGGAGATCCTCTTCCACCCAAGAGCGATCCCGTGTTTGAGCTTAAACAATTACCTGATACTTTGAAATGTGCTTATCTTGATGAAAAGAAGAGATATCATGTTATTATTAGTGTTAACCTTTTAGAGCATGAAGAAAAGAGATTATTGAAAACTTCGAGGAAGCACCGTGCCGCTATTGGATATACTCATGATGATCTTGAGGGCATTAGTCCCACTCTATGTCAGTATAAAATTAATATGGAGCCTGATGCTAAACCAGTTGTTCATCATCAATGACGGTTAAATCCAAAAATGAAAGAAGTGGTAAGAAATGAAATATTAAAGCTTCTGGAAGCAGGTATAATATATCCCATAGCTGATAGTAGATGGGTAAGCCCTGTTCATTGTGTCCCTATGAAGGGAGGTATTACTGTTGTTCCTAATGATAAAAATGAACTTATCTCACAAAGAACTATCACAGGTTATAGAATGGTAATCGATTTTAGAAAATTAAACAAAGCTACTAGGAAAGATCATTATCCTCTACCTTTTATTAATCAAATGCTAGAAAGACTATTAAAACATACACATTTCTGCTTTCTAGATGGATACTCTGGTTTTTCCAAATACCTGTGTCACAAGAGGATCAAGAGAAAACTACTTTTACATGCCCTTTTGGTACTTTTGCTTATAGATGTATGCCTTTTGGTTTATGCAATGCATCTGCTACTTTTCAAAGATGTATGACTGCTATATTCTCTGACTTCTGTGAAAAGATTGTTGAGGTTTTCATGGATGATTTTTTCGTATACGGAACTTCTTTTGATGATTGCTTAAGCAACCTTGACCGAGTTTTGTAGAGATGTGAAGAAACTAATCTTGTCTTGAATTGGAAGAAGCGACACTTTATAGTTAATGAAGGTATTATCTTGGGGCATAAAATTTCCGAATAAGGTATTGAAGTTGATAGAGCTAAAGTAGGTGCTATTGAAAAAATGTCGTGTCCTAAAGATATCAAAGGTATAAAAAGCTTCCTTGGTCATGCTGGTTTCTATAGGAGATTTATTAAAGACTTCTCTAAAAAATTTAGGCCTCTTACTAATCTTTTGCAAAAAGATGTTCCATTTGTTTTTGATGATGATTGTTTAGAAGCCTACGAAATACTTAAGAAAGCCTTAATTTCTGCACCTATTGTTCAACCACCTGATTGGAACCTACCCTTTGAAATTATGTGTGATGCTAGTGATTATGTTGTGAGTGCTATTCTAGGACAAAGAGTTGATAAGAAATTAAATGTCATCCATTATGCTAGTAAAACTCTAGACAATGCCTAAAGAAATTATGCTACTACTAAAAAAGAATTTTTAGCGATTGTGTTTGCTTGTGATAAATTCAGATCTTATATTGTTGATTCTAAAGTAATTGTTCACACCGGCCATGCTGCTATTAAATACCTTATGGAAAATAAAGATGCTAAAAATAGACTCATTAGGTGGGTTCTCTTGCTACAAGAATTTGATTTACATATTACTGATAGGAAAGGAGCTAGAACCCCGTAGTAGATAACATGTCTAGGTTAGAAAATATTCTTGATGACCTACTACCTATTGATGATAGTTTTCCTGATGAACAATTAGTCGTTATAAATGCTTCTCGTAGTACTCCATGGTATGTAGACTATGCTAATTTTATTATTGCTAAATTTATACCACCTAGTTTCACATACCAACAAAAGAAAAGGTTTTTCTATGATTTAAGACATTACTTCTAGGATGACCCACACCTTTATAAAGAAGGAGTAGATGGTGTTAATAGACAATATGTACCTGAGCATGAACAGGAATAGATCCTACGCAAGTGTCACTCCGAGGCTTACGGAGGACACCATGCTGGAGATAAAACTGTGCACAAGGTATTACAATCTGGTTTTTATTGGCCTACTCTCTTCAAAGATGCTTGTAAGTTTGTTTTGTCTTATGATGAATGTCAAAGAATTGGTAACATTAGTAGACGTCAGAAAATGTCAATGAATTATTCACTTGTCACTGAACCATTTGATCTTTGGGAATTTGATTATATGGGACCGTTTCCATCCTTTAATGGGTATACTCATATTTTAGTTGATGTTGATTACGTTACTAAGTGGGTAGAAGCTATCCCAACTAGTAGTGCTGATCATAACACCTCTATTAAAATGCTTAAAGAAGTTATTTTCCCGAGATTTGGAGTCCCTAGATATTTAATGACTGATGGTGGCTCACACTTTATTCATGGTGATTTCCATAAATTTCTTGCTAAGTATGATGTTAACCATAGAATTGCATCTCCTTATCATCCTCAGTCTACTGAGAATTAAGTAACAGAGAAATAAAACTGATCTTGCAAAAGAGTGTTAACAAATCTAGGAAGAATTGGTCTAAGAAATTTGATGATGCATTATGGGCTTATAGAACTGTTTATAAAAATCCCATCGGTATGTCTCCATATAAAATGGTTTATGGAAAAGCATGTCACTTACCTCTTGAATTAGAACACAAAGCTTATTAGGCAATTAAAGAGCTCAACTATGATTCCAACTTGCCGGTGAAAAGAGGTTATTTGACATTAGCTCACTTGATGAATGGAGAACCCAAACCTGTGAAAATGCCAAGATGTTTAAAGAAAAGGTTAAAAGATGACAATGACAAAAGAATATAAAAGCGGGAATTTAATGTAGGTGACCAAATCTTGTTATACAACTCTTGATTAAGACTTTTTGCAGGAAAACTTCTCTCTAAATGGGAAGGGCCTTACATTATTGAAGAAGTTTATCGTTCCAGTGCCATCAAGATCAACAACGCCGAAGGCGGTGAATGGGCAAATAATCAAACATTTTATCTCAGGTACTCCCATAAACGTTCAAACTAATATTATTCATACCATAACACCGGAGGAGTACATAAGGGAAACTTTCCAACACGCTCCAGAACTCTAAAAAGGAATAGATATATGATATGGCAAGTAAACCGACTCCAATTTTTTTTCAAAGGCAATTGTACTCCGTTTTGAAATATTTAAAAAATAGCAAAATATGTAGTCCGAATAGCGCGCGAGGAGGCAACAAGCCGTGGGAGCGCGCCTCCCGGGCTTGTGGCCATCTCGTGTGTCCTCTGGACTTTGTTTCCCCCAGATACTTGTTATGCACGGTAAAAATTTATTATATAATCTCTCGAAGGTTTTGACCACCGTATCACGGCGATATCCTCTGTTCCTATTTCGAGCTACTTTTCTGACAGATCTAGATCGCCATAACGTCTCCAAGAGCCCCCAAGGACAAGTTCTACGAGAAGGTCGTCAACCACTACCTTCCGGAGGTGATGCAACACCCTCAATCCATTGAGACATGCAAAACCAAAACTGTGAGTATGAATACAGATTTAAGAGGATGAGTTTGGCTGCAGATTTTGAGAATTTCAGAGACTCGTTTATCCTTTTACGATGGTGAGCCTATGCCTTGAAAGACAGAGGACAAGCCTTCCACATCATCAACCTTGTCATCACCACCTTCGAAGAAGGAGACTTGAGTACATGGGTATGGGCACTCCCATTGGCTTGTGACAAGCTTGGGGCATGTGCCCCGGTATCGTATCACTATCACATTTGTACTTTTATCGTTTATGTTAGTTCGATCATTTTGGTTATATCTTGATCTAGTAGAATAAAAGTTTTAGTATGATCTACTCTTTTAGTTTTGCTTTTGATTTATCTATGTAATCGAGTCCGAGAGTTATATAATAAAAAGTGGTTTTGAGTTGAGGGCTTTGCTCTCTTGTTTTGATCTTGGAAAAGAAAATAATATAAAAGAAATAAAAAGATTATATAATAATCTTATGAAAGGTGATGACTTCACATATAAGGAGTATGTCACATGAAATTTGTTGGAAGTTGACAAACATAGTTTTAGTCATTGTTACAATTAATAGAAAGTAATAAAGAAAAAAAGATTTCATGTATAAATATACTATCTTGAACCTCTTTTGTTATTATGAGCATTCATTAAAATATTATATGCTAAAAAGTGATGTCGGACAAGGAAAACAATATAATGTGTTATGTTTTCTTATATCCGAATATAAGTTATATTGTCATGGATCTCCAACATGTTTAAGCTTACTTCTCATCTTATGCTAGCCAAATCTTTTACATCAAGTAGAGATACTACTTATGCATCCAACATCTATTAACCCAGTTTTGTCGTGAGAGTGCTCACAAAATATTATATGCTAAATTATTGTGTTCTTTGATAAAGAAAATGCTTAGCGAATAAAAATCTCCATTATTTTTACAAAATCACACTAACATGAGGAGCAGGTACATCCCATGCTAACCTACTTAAATATTCATGATATTGTTGCAACGCACTGGCAATTATCTACTTTCTTCTGCGTTCCTAAATATAAGTCTTTTTAAAGACTTTAATATAAACTACACACAGATGAATATTGACGTATTTTAAAATGTAGATTCACTCATTTTGCTCCATATGTAGACTATATTGGAATCTTAAAAAAAAGACTTGTATTTCCGAATGGAGGGGGTAGTACATAAAATACATTAGACGAGCGTGTCTGTTTTTTCAGGCACACCACATTACAACAGACCAGTTAAGAGTTACTCCGGGACGGAGGGAATAGTTGACATCATAGGTTGGTAACACCATTTTTTAACACGCCCATCAAGCTGACCAACAGTCACCGGTAAGATCTATCATCATCTATGGCATATGCGTCACATCACATACTTACATATTACAGTATGCCAGAGGGTATGCCGGATTGGTCACGCACCAGAACGCAGATCGACAATCTCAAACCGCAAATTAGGTTTGAAATGCACGTTGGTGCAGGTTTCATATATTGGACCGCCATCCGTCGTCTCTCGGTGAGTATGGAACCCACTCTCACTGCACTCCCTGAGCACATCCATGCCTCCTGGATCTGTCAACCTGAATATACCATAGCTCCTGGAAGGTTTGCAAACAGCAGAAAGACTTTCAGACTTTATTCTACGATATTGTTAGCCAGGTGATGCCTAGCCAGGTGGCATCACCGCGGGCAATTAGGTATAACAATAAAATGAATGACTCGCCACTGCATCTTAACTTAATTTTAAGCAAGAAAACACATGCCTAGTAGGATCGGTGGGAGCAGCAACAATGGCAACAGCTTCTGGTAGCATGACCTGCATAAAGTTGATAGTTCTATGTAAAAAAAGTGATAACTGCATGAAAGTGTTGGATTATGGATGGGCTTAGGCCCATATAAGACAATAATCCCTGGTTAATCTCTAAGGCCCATGCATGTGTACGGCAAGTGGTGGGAAGTGTGGGAAGTTTAGTACCATACTGCTACAGTAAGAAGAGTAAGACCTCTTTATAAGGGCTGCCCCATCACATGCTATTGGGAGCTTGGAAATAGGAGTTGTACACGCCCGCTCCTCCTCCGCCGCCCGCCTCGCCACGACGCGCGCGCCGCGGGTTGCGGGAATGTTTCGGTTCTATGTATTGTATGTGCTCACATGCTTAGGTATCGGTATGAGATGCATACCGTTTTTGCCATGCTTACTGTTTACTCGTGGATTAGTGTGAGCTCCCGACAGATTGTTACACAAAGCCAGCTATTCTGAGATAAGACTACCGCTGTGTTTGGATGTATGTATTTGACCCTGGAATCGTGAATTGGTGTTGTCTAGACTCCAATACGGCTGTTTGGATGGATGATCACCGCATTGACTCTTGGAAACTTGCCTCAGTTCTGATCTCTACTCTCACAATTGCATGCTCTCTCCCTTGTTACCAAGCTAGAGACGGTCCATAATGCTCTCAATTGTCTCGCTCCCGCAAAAGGTGCCGGTTCACTTGCCCCCAACAGAAACGAAGAAAGGGGCAGCACAGAAGAGGGCGGTGACCTCCCACCTCACAACCCCCAGCCGTCTCCCACCGCGCATCCAAATGTGTTGGTTAATTTGGTATTGCATCTCAATGTGTTGGTTAATTTGGTATTGCATCCCAATTCAATTCAGTGGGCTCAATACAGACATCCAAACGAAGCGTGCATGTTTTTATCAATGTTGGCTCGCTAGTGCAAACCAGGGAGAACACAACAATCACACTAACTCAGTTAGGTCATGCTTCTGTAAATTTGCATTAACTTGGCTGGTCTACCCTGCTATAAAGTTAGGTGACAACGTTCAACTAAAGCACTGATGCAGCTTAAGCCCGATATGCCTTAGGCCGTGTACCATACAATATGTGATTTTTCCCATCTGAAGATAAAGTATCGGCTCAAAGGCCTAACAAGTGACAGCAAGTCAACCCCTACTCAATAAAGGATAGACCATGTTTGCAGATGACATGGTGCCTTTTGGAGTTAATATTGGTGAACTTGTGATTGTTTCTATTCAGCATTTTGAGAGCGAACTTATTATTTTATACATTTTATGCCTAGCAGCATACAAGCCCCTTAAGTGGTTTGATCATCAGATATGGCACTGTCGTACCAATACCAATAACTCAAAAGTTTCAAATGTGCGTTGTTGCATACAGATTAAAATCATATTTGTTAGCTACTCTAGTGGTTGAAGGATTCGGCAAATATAATTTCTAGCTGAATTTTTTCATGGAGGATGTCCATGGTATATGAGACTAGGATTTTCATAAAAAGAAGCAATATCCTTAATTCATAAACATCAACAAAACTTATTTAGATACCTGATAAGAGAATTGAGTGTGCAAATCGATCGACGATAGAAAGCATGTTTGTGAAGGGTGAGTCTGGAAAAGACAAAGCAAAATGTCAATTGTTGACTTAACTGTTAAATTACAGAAGTTACTGCATCTAAGCACACTAAGAAAGCATATGCTCAAGTAACAAGTTTTGGTTAAAAAAGATGGATTCCATGCTGCTAAGTTCAGTGTGTTTTCTATAAGAAAAATATTGGTATTAATTGTGCTTTATGTTAATCTTCTTTCACAATCTTCTTTCAAATGTATTAGAATTGACAAACACAATAGTTTTAAATTGGCTGCAGCAATGGCCACAATTGCAGTATATTATTAAGTGGTGGAGGCTGTATTCATGCTTTTATTAACAGTAACAGTGGATATTCAATGGTAACCATTATGAATATATATCTTAAAATATTTATGTTCTTACCTCCCGTGATATATTTTTTTAAATAATGCTAGTTTCAAATCAGAAGACAGGAAAGTCAGATTACACACCCTAACTTCGCACTAAACACTGGATACACTGATACAGTTTTGTCTCATCATACCTATGTTCTTAGACCATATGAGGTAGGCTAGCCATGTGTATTTATTTCATTTACAATATTATAAACCAACAGAAAACTGAATTCGATGAAGTATGGGAATGTTCAGATATCTACATGTATCCACCCTGCAGGGTAAAGTGACTGCTCTGATAATACGGCGTGTATCTCCTCCTCGTTAGAAGCTTGACACTGCATTTGGAAACAGGCAGATTCAGATAGATAAATGGAAGCAAGACACATTAAAGTAAGATGACAAATGATATGTTGAAAGGTAAAATGACAAGTTAAACAACATAATGTCTTTTTTTTTAACCATGCAGTTACTGACATACTGAGTGAGCAGTTCCTTCTTGCTTTGGAATGATCAATGTTGTCACATAATAAGTTCCATCCCTCTGCAAATAAATGTAAAATAAATTAAGACGCAAATGTGAATATAGCAAGACTATCAGTGGTCACATTGGTATCTAATTCTTCTCCCAACTGCACTTACAAATGAAGCACCAAGAATTCCACAGGTCTCTAGATTATTGCTTGTATTCTCCTTTGCAAGTTCCATGAATTCGTCTGTCAATCTCACTGACTGCAAGACACACATACATCAGCAATTTTATCTAAAACTTGAGTGTCTTCACATGCTCCAAGGAAGAGCACACACTCAGAGAAGGGGATTAGAAATGAAAACAGAACGTACTATTTGCATGTCATGCAAATTGCTAGATGCAGAAGACTGCCCAAATGAAGGTGTTGATTGATCATCCACGTATTCAGTATCATGACTAAAAGGAACATCGCCAAAGCTAGAAAGGTCTTCTATCCAAGAAACTATAGGAGACGGAAAGTGGTGCTTCACAGGGTAGGCGCCGATATCGCGATCCATTGTTGTTGGTAGATTAGCTTGGTAGTGGGTGATCTTTTTAGCATCTGCAGTATGTAGATACATCGTTTCACCAGGTGTTGAACGCGTCCTGCATTTTCTGGTAGTGTTTTCAGATCTGCATGAGCATCACATGTCAAAATGTTATGAACTCATAATTGTAGCAGAACTACAGTCGAGATAAAGAAAAATAAGAGACTAGCTGGTATGGTATACCTCCCGCAACTCATGGCTGGGGGCGCTCAGTGGGGCCTAATTCCAACCTAGAAATCAAGAATTGTCAAACAATTAGGAACAGAGAAAAGAGTGGCAGCATTTTACTCATTTATTTTAAAATGTAGCAGCTTCAGGAGATCTCAACAGCAGCAGCACGTGGCGTTAAGCATCAGGTGGTCAAACTAAACAGATTTGCTTTTTTCAATCCTAATAAAGAATGATCAACATCATCTAAAACACATAAAGTAGTGCTGCCATAGACCATGAACCCAGTCACATGCACCACTGATCAAAGCCTCAAACTCACGATCAATGGGGTAACGGTAGTGGCCGTGGCCACATATTGCTTTAGAAGAACAAAAATGTAACCACCTACTCCCTCCGTCCCGAATTATTTGTCGCAGAAATGGATGTATCTATAACTAAAAATATGTCTAGGTACATCCATTTTACATGACAAGTAATTCCGGGCGGAGGGAGTACATAATAATTAGTCTGATTAAGGATCAGCTCAGCTCGACATACTCCCTCCATTGACAAATACTCCCGCCATCCCGAATTACTTGTCGCAGAAATGGATAGAAATGGACTTAACTAAAAATATGTCTACATACATCCATTTATGTGACAAGTAATTTCAGGCGGAGGAAGTATAAGATATTCTAACTATTTTCTGAACCGAATGTATATAGACACGTTTTAGTGTGTATGTTCACTCATTTCAGTCAGTATGCAGTTCATATTGAAATATCAAAAGACCAAAACATCTTACACTATTTGTGAACAACGGAGGGAGTACCAGCAACCACCGAACTACCAAACATGTACGAAGACAAGCCACCACGTTGTTAGCAAAAAGAAAATTAAAAAAGGACAAGCTACCACCTCGCCGAAGGAGACTATCCTTATCTTCCCCCGGCCGGGGCCGGGAAATCTACTAATCTCTGTCCAAGAATTTCGTGGGCCGCCTGCCACCCAGCTAGGGCAAAGCAGCGGCGAACGCACGGAGAAGGGATGGGAGGTCGGGGAAGAGGGAAAGGGCGCTCACCGGGTGTAGTCTGGACTGGAGGAGTTTTGCTGGAGCCGAGAGGGGAAGCCGAGGGGGGAGAGGGAGGGGAAAGGCGAGCAAACGATGGGCGCGTGATGCTGATGCTCTTGTGTTGTCCGACGCGACGCGAATCGAAAGCCGCAGCCGGTTTCAGAACGAGATTGCGTACACACACATCGCCGTCAGAGGGGCCGTGCATGCCATACACATCATCGCCCGTCGCACGGAAAAGAAAAACGAGACATAATTTTGAGATAAGGACGACAAGTCCGAGGCCCGGAAGGTGCCGACGGGAAGCAAAAATGCATCAAAGAGAGAGCGCCGTGGCTGGCGGCGCCGCGGTGCGTTGGGACTCCGTGTCCCGTGTCTGCGTGTCGGCTCGTGTCGACGCGTGCGACGGTGCCGACCTGCCTGTGCCTGACGCAGCGTGGGACGGAGAGGGTGGACAGTTTGCTGGCGTGCGACGGTGCCGACCTGCGTGTGCCGGGCGCAGCGCGGGACGGAGAGGGTGGACAGTTTGTTGGGGAATCGGGAGGCGTCACGTTTGCGCGCTTGTGATCCGCAGGAAAGTTTCAGCTGACACCGCCGTTGATCTCAGATCCAACGCATGTAAAAGGCTGCTGTACCTGCACGCAATTCATAAACTTCTGAGGGGCTTCTTTGCAAAATGTTCTAGAGCCACACCTGGGAGACGTTGGATTGCATCTCAGGCGCGGGAGCGTGTGTCGGTACAAACCAGTTCTGCTACCTTTTAGTGTCAGGAAACGTGAAATCATGCACCATATCATTGAGCAGGAGTTCACCTGATCTTGCTTACAGAGCTCAGTGTGATAGTTTCACACGCTATAAATTTATAAAATACAGGAGTCATATTCATCAATCATCTTTCAGTAGAGCAGCACACGCAGCCTTGTGCAAATCCCTTACGGTAGCATATTACATAGCTAAGAAACCATGTATCCGCAAGTACAACATCCACACGGTCATTTAGAATGTTTACCAATCAACCGGTTGCTTTAACCCCTACATCATCAAAAAGCACCAACCACTTTAACGCGTCTATTTTACATGCCATCCCATCTACTATTCCTTGCTAAGGTGCATGCTAGTGACTAGCCATCTTTCCGGTTACAGAATCATCTGCGGCGTTTGACAAACAATAATTCAGAATCCTTTTACAGTGCCTGATTATATCCTGCTCCCTGCAAGGGAAGATGCAGTCAAATTTTCCAACACTTCTCAATCGACAACAGCAGACATGAAACATGCAGTGCAATCTCCTCCTTAACCCAGTGGAATAGATTATGATATCGCTCCATGATGAAGCAATAGTTATGTCTCGGTGTCCATTGATCCAGTGAAGAAAAAAAAGGAAGAATTAACATTTGCGATCAAGAAGTCTACATTTAAGTGTCCAAATGGTTCGCATGCTGCTGACCATATGTAGAAGCTATGTATTCGTCACTCAAAAGTCTATTTAATAATTGTATAAATTCTGAAACATGTAAAATGATGTTGTCCTGTTGTTCACCTTATGCAGGATGAATGATATAGGTGCACTGTTGACAAATGCATAAAGCTCAGTGAGAACTGCAGCAATCAAAAATTCAGCACAGTGCAATGCATTTTCCAAGGAGAAAGAACTGGTTATATATTACTCACTCTGTATCAAAATGTAAGGTGTTTTAACACTGACTGTCAAAAAATGTCTTATATTTTGATACGGAGGGAGTATTTACAAGTACAGACTAATGAGAATGGGGTGCCACCCCACGTTATAAGTTTGAATAACTATGTGCTGACTTACCATCATGACAGTTTAGCCAGGAGTTTTTCCACCATGCTTTTTTGTTGTAAGCGACTATAAGATTCTGATTCTTTTATTGCGCTTGATACAACAATGACATTACTTGGCGAAGGAGCATTCACCTACAGGACATAAATAGGGTATATAAGCAATTAACAAGCACAACATGCATTAATAATTTACAAGTCTTCAAAAGAGAAAGAAAAACACGATTATATTAGAAGCATACCCATACTCGACCATTCAGTCCAACAGCTATCTCAAATGATAGTTTTTTCCCAAGGGCCTCTAGAAGTGGACATGTTGGGGAACTTAAAAGCCTACAAGTAATCAACATAATAAATATATGAAGGAGAATAGTAATAATAGCACATTACTGAAAGATTATGGCATGCATTCATCTCACATTCTTGCCAGGCCAGTTGATGTTTCAAACGTATAACCACTTTTCAGTTGACCAAATTCAGCAGCTTTTCCACTTGCTGTAAAAGATAGTCCATATCATTATATTTGGATAGCAGTACAAGGAAACAAATATGCAACAGTTTGGCCCAAAACACTGTACTCCAAGATCTTACAGCCATATGAGCCAAGATTCCCAACATGATGTATTTTTTAACTTCTAATTTTGAAACTCATAGAAATACTGAATTATGAAATTAGCAAGTTACCATCCATGCATGAAAGCTCTGGATTCATAATGCTATTTGCTTTCACCATTCTGGCATATATTAATGTACCAATCTGCATGAGAAAACACACAGTAAGTATTTATAATAAGCGTGCATCAAGCTCAAGGAAGGAAACTGAATATTAGGCACAGAAACTGCAACCTTTCGGAATCATTACAAGCTGAGATCATATTTTTAAGGCATATACTCCCTACTTAAGTATAACACCCGCGTCCAGTATTTGACAAATTGTTACAACACAAACATCATTGAGTGCATGTAATGAATCTGAAACTACATAACGGGGCGGCTATTTCAATGTAACGACTGAGGACGGATCGGAATCAACAAACAAGTGAAATTGACCAAAAAATGACAAAAATGCATCACAAACAAAAACAGCTCAACACTTTTCGAAATTTAATTATCAAACCCTATATTTTGCATAAAAACAATCATTTAAAAACGTATGCGCTCCATACAAGATAAACAAAAAACTAAAAATTGCACCATGTAAGATTTCAGTATCTACTAAGATACATAATAATTTGATCCAATCAATGAATTCATGTTAATTTTATAAGAAAAAACATATGATATGCCAAATAGCTACTCAAAGAAAAATAATTTGACTGCAGCGCCTTCCCTGCCATCATTTTTAGACTCCTAAAAAATCACATATGTGCCATGCCATGCGACCACCACGAGATCTGCATGGAGCCTCGCCACATGACCACAACGGAACCTGCGTCGGATGTGCGGTCCACATCTGTGGCTCCCAGGTGGTGAACAGTCTGCAGGGAGCCCCACGCATGCTGCCGTCTGTCATCAGTTGTCACCAAGTTCGGAGGCGTGCAGTACGATGGGCCTGTTCCACGGCCAGGTGGGCGGCTACTGGTACCACAGCACTTTGGACCTTGGCAGCATACTTCAACGAGAAGGAAGGTGTACTCGGAACCAGAGGACAATGCACGGAAGGACGATTTCATAAGCATGTCCATGCATATGTTCGCTTTGTTTTATCTCAGTCAACACTGAAGGAAAAAAATAGACTACGAAAATGAGCCCAAGTAATACTAAAGAAAAAAAACTAGGATTTTGGATATTGCATTTCAATAGGGTAGATACAAAACTAATAGCGACTAGAAGTTAAAATGTTGCATTTCCATGTTGTATGCACTTCATTGGGTTTTCGCTGTTTAGACCCCGGGCCCGGATGATATACTATAAATGCTTCAATGCACTTGAACCCGCAGCCATGACCGTCATCCCCATACGAATCAAGAAGGTTACGGTGATGGCGGCGATGCTCAGTCCATATTGAGGCTGAGGTGGCGCGAATGGCCAACTGGCAAAGGCCATGGCGAGCTAGAGCATCAACAATTGCATGGACCGCATAAAAGCTGCCTTAGCGACGGATTCAAACGCCGGCGACTGTGTGAGCGTCGAAGGCGAAGGAAGATGGGGAGCACGAGCACGTCAGTGGAACTTACAAAACTGATGGTTTTCTGCTGTTACGACCCGTTTTCGTTGCCATGGTGCAGCATTTTCTTCCACAATTTTGCTACCATGCCAACATTTTTCTATCATGGCATCCCGTTTCATTAGTGTATCCCCGTTGCAATGCACGGGCATTTTCCTAGTAACTAATAAAAATGGTTCCTTCTTTGATGGCCAATAAAGGCAGAACAGCACTGTGCGCTTCACACAAAATAACCTATAATTGGAAGGAAAGGTTCTACAACCATTAATGACTCAATGTCATACCTCAAACTTTGGTATGTTCCTCCTTGTACCACCCTCAAATGAAAGAACTGGTAAAAAGGCCAAATTAGGCCCCTTTATGTCCACCAAGAAGTTCTGGAATAACCAAATCCAACTCAGCAGAAGGGAAAGAATCCATAAGAACACATCATACGCATGCAGAATAAATTAATTAAAGTAACATTTAAAATTATGCTTCTGGTCATCGCCCTATGGTAAAATTCGCGAATGCTCATTTTGACTTTAGATACACTCCCTCCGTTCCTAAATAGAAATCTTTTTAGAGATTCCAATATAGACTACATACGGAGCAAATTGAGTGAATCTACACTCTAAAATATGTTTATATACATCCGCATGTAGTTCATATTGAAATCTCTAGAAAGACTCATATTTAGAAACGGAGGGAGTATATTTCAATTGTAATAACAGGAGGATGTCATCAGATCTATAATAAGATGGTTATAAAAGCGATCATAAGACTAGAAATCGAGCTGGAAGTACTTCTAAAGGCAAATGTATACTTACATCTGGTTTGGTGTCAACTACAATACCAAGAACCGCATCTTCTACAGAAGGTACATACTGCCAAAAAAACAAGCATTGTATGAATAGGCAGTCATTGAATACTGAAAAAGCATACTATGCACAATCTCATATACTCCCTTACAGAGGGAGACAAGGTAATGTTTGGAGTTTATCAAACTGATTAACTGTGTTTGGAAAAGCTGAAGAGAAATCAACATGCTCAAGCAATGAAGAGTTGAAACTTGATCCAAAACAAAGCCCGGAACAATACATATACACTGCATACTTGAAAGGTAACTATGAGTCCATGACAATTCCAAATGAATGTTAGTGTGCATCAGTGCTGGAAGTTGCATAGCATTGTATTAACATGACCCGGTCCACAATAGTGGCACTTAGGCTTCCACATTAGTTTAGTGATATTGGTAGCAAGGGTCACAACATAGGAATATCAGCATAAATTTCCTTCAGTCAAACCATGAGCATGAAGTGTGAGAAAAAATAGTTGCATGAAAAAACAGCATATGGTGGCTACAACGGTTTCTTTCAAGCAGAGATAAAATTCACAGATACAATATCCTACATAGGGACAATTTCTAGAGTGTGAAAAAGCATCTATGAGCGCAAACCAGAGGACTCACCCTCTTCTGGGAGTTCTCCACCCAGTACTTGTTGGGCTTGGACAGTCGAAGCCTCCCAGCACTAGTTGCCTGGATAGTGTCACAATCCTGCGAGCCCCCCGAATGAACCGTAAGCCTCGTTACCCAAAATGAACCCCATTAAAACCCTAATCCCTAAACCTCGGACGGGAAAGCCGATTCCCACTTTACAACACGGGATGTTTTACCTGGCGCAGACCGGCGCCGAGCTTGATGGTCTGGTTGGTCATGTCGGCGAGGTCCAGGATGACGTCGCCGGGGACCTGAGCGTCGACGGCGAGGGGAGGCGAGGCGAGGGGGTTAGTCGAAATCCGCGGAGGTAGCGAGCTAGATGCTGGGATATCCAAGGGAAGGATGGAGGATTTACCACATAGCTGTCGACGAGAGCGGAGCGCTGCGGCTTCCTCGACTCCATTGCTCAGGGACGGCGGGCTGGCGGCGTGACGGCGTCGACGCTGGAGTAGGGTGGTGTTGTCTGCGCGGCGCGGCTGCGCTTCTTCGTTCCGATGCGCCTGCCTTCAGGAGTAGATGGGCCTGGGCCTCGAAAACAATGGCGCCGTGTTTGGTTTGGTGTCCTTGGACCGAACTGTGAGGCCCCTTCCTTGTCAAGTGGTGGTATTAACTATGTCAAATTCACCTAAAAAAACTATCTCAAAGGGAAAAGCTTACCTCACGCGCATCCGCCGGCTCCGTGTCCGTTGGATCGCCTGTTGACCAGACGGACAAGAACGGCCCCGCTTTCCGTGTCACGCACGTTCATTTTCTGAAACAGAGCTATTGTTTCAGGATAAGCAATCGTGCAGCTGGCCTCCGTTGACTCGTGTCTCTGGGAGGGCGACGCTTCTAGATTTGGGAGGGCGGCGGCGTTCGGCGACCGGGGCATATCCAGCGCGGTGGCGACGATGATGGGTTTGGCGGTGGCCGACATCGACTCCAGCAGGTATGGATCGGAGACCCCACCCCACCCCCTCCCACCCCCGCATTTCTGGGCGACCACCCTCCTGGCACCACCAACACTAGACACAACCACATCACAACGCCTTACGTCCACGCACACTCCAAGTTTCTACAACAACAATGTTGTTGCGGAACGGTGGCAGTGAAGACTGCGCGACGCGGTCGGAGATGTTGTTGCAAGGGTCTTGTTACAGAAAATTAGGCGCATCATGAGATGTCTTTTAAATTTTTGCAACAAGGGTCTTACTGCAGAAAATTAGAGAATAAGAGTTTTTGCAACAGGGGACTTGTTGCAGAAAATTAGAGAAAACGGGTTTTCGCAACAAAGCTCTTGTTGCGGGAAATTAGATATGAGAAAGTTTCGCGACAAAGCTTTTGTTGCAAGAAATTAGAGAAGATGAGGTTTCGCAACTAGAGTAGCTCCTACACGCCGGCGGCGGGCATATTTTGTGGTGGCTTGGTGGCGGCGCCACGCGGGGCGTAGCTCAGTCGGGGTCGGGTTAAGATTGTCTTGTTTCTGCAACAGAGTGTTTGTTGCGGGAAATAACGAATGGGCATGCGGGGCGCAGACACCGGATGAGACGACTATCAGTTCGGGTATCCAACGACCATCGAGACGACGGATAAAATCTAAACATCGGTTGGCGGACGCGTAGAAGCGCCCTCCCCTATCTCAAAAGGTGCTAAAAAACTATCTCAAAATAACTCAAAAGAAAAAAAAACATCTCAAATTCAAAAATAAAAGAAAAAAAATGGTGGTATTAACAATCCGGCAACACTGGAGGGTCTTGCCGCAAGACAACAAGAGAAGCACTAGCCCTTGCGGAAGATCTTTATGTCCAGCGGATACACATCGCATTAAAACACTCTTCAGCTTTCAATTCATGTAGTTTTGTCCATGAGCTTAGAAACACTGATTCTGCTCTTAGTCTAGGGTTTGATTGACATGTCTATTTTGGCCAGCCCTATGGTCATGTACTTGTCCATGTAAACATTATTTCTCAATGAATAAAGCTTTACGAATTTGCCTACAAAAATGAATGACCACACGCATGGGCCAGAAGACGAAAACTAGGTACACATATACAGATAGTTCCGAGATGACCATGACAATTTACTTAGGAATTAAAAATAATGCATTTATTGAACTCATGCTTCAACCAGTTACTTCAAAAGTCTAAACTGATGAAAAAAGAAGGCCTATGGAAATGCTAACAAGGGAATTTAGCAATTTTCTCTTTTCTGGACAAGTTAGTAAGAATGATATTTCTGGGTAGAGTCTTGGTATGTAATTTGAACTGAGTACAAAACTTTTTATGAAACAATCTTCCAAACAAACCCTAGATGTGAAGAGAATAAGTGTCCATATGGTTTTTATAATTACAATGCTACCTCTTACCCAAGTTAAAAGAAACTGTCAACATTTAACCTCAATATGTCACTGAGACTGCTTACTTATGAACTCCTATGCTGAAATTTCACCAACCTAAGCTCACCACTGTGTGACAGTCTAGCTAATTTTGCTCGTACCAAAGGTAGAACCATGACTTGGTTGAGTTCTGGTCCTGAGGAAACTGTCTAGCTAGCTCCTGATGATTGTAATTCTATGAGTTGAGTAATACAAGTTATTCACCCACAAAAAAAACTAAGCTCACCACTGTGTGGAGAACTAGATGTACTAACATACGAGATTCACATGGAAAATGTCACCACATACAGGAATACAACAAAGCCTTTAGTCCCAAACAAGTTGGGGTAGGCTAGAGGTGAAACCCATAAGATCTCGCAACCAACTTATGGCTCTGGCACATGGATAGCAAGCTTCCACGCACCCCTGTCCATAGCTAGCTCTTTGGCGATACTCCAATCTTTCAGGTCTCTCTTAACGGACTCCTCCCATGTCAAATTCGGTCTACCACGCCCTCTCTTGACATTCTCCGCATGCTTTAGCCGTCCGCTATGCACTAGAGCTTATAAAGGCCTGCGCTGAATATGCCCAAACCATCTCAGACGATGTTGGACAAGCTTCTCTTCAATTGGTGCTACCCCAACTCTATCTCGTATATCATCATTCCGGACTCGATCCTTCCTCATGTGGCCACACATTCATCTTAACATACGCATATCCGATGTCGTGGTTCTAAGTCTGACAGTAGAATGAGGGGTAGGTATGAGGAGGCAAGATCCTAGCTACGGTGAAGTTGTGCACGCAAGATTTACGAGTTCAGACCCTTCTCAGAGGAAGTAACAGCCCTACGTCTCGGTGCCCGGAGGCTTGGTCGATTGGATTATGCGTGAAGTTACAGGGGGTGCGAACCCTTGTCCCAGAGGAGGGGGTGGCTTATATAGAGTGCACCAGGACCCCGGCCATCCCCCGTTACACAGGGTTCGATGTACATAAAGAGAGGACATTACTGGTAACGCGAGCATTAAAGTGATATAAATGACCCTTAAGTCTACAGAGTGAATGTCCGACCATTGCGATCCAAAGTGACCCTGGATCTTCTATACTCTGAGTGGTTCCTGATGTGGTCGGATGATTATATCCTGGTCGAATGGAATTGGGTTATCCGAGTGGGTTGCATCTTGAGGTGATTCCAGTCGGTAGAATTTGTTGTCCTTTGAATGTCTTTGACTATAGGGCAGTGTCCTTGGGAAGGGTACTTAGATCAGGTCTATTGCCCTACCCTAGGTACATGTCATCGTCATTAGCCCCCGAATGGTTCTAGGTCCGAGTGGAGATGGAGTTGAAGATGGTTTCGACCATTTCCATGCCGCGGAAGCATTTTACTTGGTCTGGAGAACCATTTCACAACTTCGACTTCATTTTCAGTCGTCTTGAGCCATTCAGAAGTTGTCGAGTGAATTTTTCTGGTAAGCTTCGACTGCTGATGCTGCATAAAATCTTCGGCATGATTGATTGTTCTGCCGTTTTCGGATCTCGCGGGATTCGAAATTTGGGGAAGCACGCAGGGTGGAGAGGGTCGTGGTAATCGGAGCGGATTAGGTAGGGGTGCCTCGATCCCTGCGCCACCTTTTTCGCCACGTACTATGCGCGCGGCTGTTGCGGGATTTGACAGGATCGCTTGGACCCACAAGTCAGCCACTCGGAGAGCCAACCCATATAAGGCGTTCGGGCCAGGGCCTTTACACTGTGCGCCCCATTTCCCCCTTCTTCCTCCGCTTCTCCACTGCATCTACCTCTGCCCTCGGTGCCGCCGCCCAGCCCGAGCTCGACCCGCCACAATGGGGAAGGACAAGACAGTGGCTCTGGAGCGCGTGAAGAAGGCGACGGCGAAGGCAAAGGGGAAGAAGACGAGCCGGGCAGGGTCGTCGTCAAGGACCGGTCTGTCGCCCGGCTGGATCCAGGGCGACTGGATCCGGTCGACAATCCAGAGAGAAGATATGGAGGATCTGGTGGATGGGGGATTGATTCCCCACAAATCTTGGCGGCTTCCGGAGGACGAGACCGAGCCGCGACCGCAAGAGGGTGAGTGTGTCCTTCTTGCGATCCATGTCGACCGTGGCTTCTCTTTGCCTCCCCACCCCTTCTTCCTGGGTTTCCTGAACTTTTTTGGAGCCCAACTTCATAACTTTTCTCCCAACACCATAACGTACCTTGCCACATATGTGTCCATGTGTGAAAACTTTCTGGGTTGTCGACCGCACTGGGGCCTCTTCAAACACATTTTCACTTGTCGTTCTCAGTCGGTAAAAAAGGCCAATCCGAGTGATGAGAGGACACACGTGATCCAGATGTGCAGAGATCTAGGGATCCAGATGAGAAATAAAAGCACTTTCCCTGCCATGATTCTTCCCGAGTCAGTCAGGGGGTGGCAATCGACTTGGTTCTATTGCAAGGACCAATCGACCCCGGGCCAGTCGACTAGCCTTCCCCCATTTTTTCCATAGAATGAGTAGAGAAGCCTTCTCCTTTGAGAGTGACTCCAGCTGAAAAAGCGGAGGTGAATATGTTGGTTGAGCGAGTGGTCCAACTTGTCCGCGGCGGGGTGACTGGCATGGACTTGCTAGAAGTTTTTCTCAGTCGACGCATCCAGCCACTCCAAGCCCGTGATCATCCAATGTGGATGTACTCGGGTGTTGAAGACAACACTTGGATCCACCCAGAGGATGTCGATGAGGGGACGGTGGCGCAGTGGCTGCAAGGTATTACTAGCAACAAAGACAATCCCAGGGGGTCTAGGAGGGTTCCTCCACTCGACAACACCACCAAACCTGACAAGGTCTTATTCTTTCCTTCCGAGTGTATTTTGCTCTGATATGTGTTTGTTCTTGAAACTGATTGATATCCACTCGACCCCGTGTCTTGCAGATCTACACTGAGATGTACTCGATGCCCAACGGAGAGCGGGAGGATGAGGGAGAGGCGAGTGGAGGCGACAATGGCGAGTGGCATTCTGACGGAAGGGGAGACGAGAAGAGCGAGGACTTGAGCAGTGGTGAGGAGGTCGACTCCCCTCCTCGCACGGAAAGACGCTCCAAGCAGAGGCAGGACCCGACCAGTGTCCGTGGCAAAGCGACTCCGCTGACTGAACAGACTTCCAAGCGCACAAGGACATCTTCTCCCGTGCTGACTGAGAAAGCTCCGAAGCAACTCAAAGTCGTGCCGCCAAAACCCCGGAAGGCCTTGCCCAAGATCAAAGTGGACGTCCCTATCGCTTCTGGGTAATCACTGAGCTCGACCTATTATTTTTATCGTGACCCGTCCTTTGGTGGACTCACTTTCCTGTTTTAACCGAGTAAATTCTGAAATTTGCAGTGCTGCCTCTGGGACTTCAATGTACCAAGATGATGAAGACGAGGAGATGGAGGACGCAGTCACCTCCCACGCGGGTATAACTTTTGTCATTTGGTATTTACTTCATCAACCATTTTGATGGTCGACTGAACTCATGTAACTGATTGCTTTGCAGCTCCACCGAATGTCATTAAACTTCCAGATGACGATAAAGATGTGCCACAGAGAGTCATGGGGAGGAGGGGCAGGACTTCGAGAAAGAAGGCACCAGTTGGCAAGACGTCCCAGTCAATGCCGGTGACGGAACTAGTGGTTCAGCAGTCCAGAGACGTGAACCATGCTTCTGTTACTTTTGTTGTTCCAGTGTCGACTGAACTCCCTTCCTCATTGACTGCACAAGTCCCCGATTCATCTGTCCAGCACCACGCCTCGGATCCTAAAGCTGCCGCGATTGGACCCACGTCTCCGTTGTTCGTCACCCATCACGTCCCAGAAGACCAAGCATGCGCTGTTGCAGAAGCAATACGCCAAGTAGGCTTGATGGTGGAGCGGATGAAGACAGTGCACGAGGCCAGCCAAGCCGCCTATGATGCTAGTGCAGCCCTCTGAGCTAATGTCCAGGTTAGTTGGTTTCCGTCTGATCTCCTATCCTGATGCTTGTTCTGTTAGGATATGCTACCCGAAAAACTTTCATTGTGCATCCATCTGTCAGTCTGTTCTTCGCATCTATACACTCGCTGGGTGTTTCAATTTATGCCGAGTAGTCTTTCCAATTGAGTTGAGTAGGTTATGTCAATTGCAACTTTGGACTAGTGGGGGCATGCAGAGTGCACCCACTGGGTGTAGTCCCCGAGGCCGCCGTCGAATGTGTGATTCTATGGGGGTCTTGATGAAAATATCTTGTTGTTCAGTTCTTCCACTCAGTCTGGGCCGACCATGTCGAGTGGAACCTGAACCAGTGGGGGCACGCTGAGTGCAGCCACTGGGTGTAGTCCCCGAGACCGCGGTCGACTGCGGGCAGTCGATTGGGGTCTGAGAATAATTGTTGCTGTTGGGGAACGTAGTAATTTAAAAAAATTCCTACGCACACGCAAGATCATGGTGATGCACAGCAACGAGAGGGGAGAGTGTTGTCTACATACCCTCGTAGACCGGAAGTGGAAGCGTTATAACAACGTGGTTGATGTAGTCGTACGTCTTCATGGCCCGACCGATCAAGCACCGAAACTACGACACCTCCGAGTTTTTGCACACGTTCAGCTCGATGACGATCCCCGGACTCTGATCCAGCAAAGTGTCGGGGATGAGTTCCGTCAGCACGATGGTGTGGTGACGATCTTGATGTTCTACCGTCGCAGGGCTTCGCCTAAGCACCGCTACAATATTGTCGAGGATTGTGGTGGAGGGGGGCACCGCACACGGCTAAGAGATCAATGATCAATTGTTGTATCTCTGGGGTGCCCCCCTGCCCCCGTATATAATGGAGTGGAGGAGGGGGTCGGCCAAGGAGGGTGGCACGCCCAAGGGGGGAGTCCAACTCCCACCGGGAGTAGGACTCCCCTTTTTCCTATTAGGAGTAGGAGAGGGAAGGAAGAGGAAGGAGGGAGGAAGGAAAGGGGGGCCGGCCCCCTCCCAATTCGGATTGGGCTTGGGGGGGAGGGCGCCCCCTCCCTTGCTCCTTTCCCCTCCTTTCCACTAAGGCCAATAAGGCCCATATACCTCCCGGGGGGTTCCGATAACCTCCCGGTGATCCGATATTGTCCCAATCTTACCCGGAACCTTTCCGGTGTCCAAATATAGTCATCCACTATATCGATCTTTATGTCTCGACCATTTCGAGACTCCTCGCAAAGTCCGTGATCACATCCGGGACTCCGAACAACCTTCGGTACATCAAAATATATAAACTCATAATGAAACTGTCATCGTAACGTTAAGCGTGCGGACCCTACGGGTTCGAGAACAATGTAGACATGACCGAGCCACGTCTCCGGTCAATAACCAATAGCGGAACCTGGATGCTCATATTGGCTCCTACATATTCTACGAAGATCTTTATCGGTCAGACGGCATAACAACATACGTTGTTCCCTTTGTCATCGGTATGTTACTTGCCCGAGATTCGATCGTCGGTATCTCAATACCTAGTTCAATCTCATTACCGGCAAGTCTCTTTACTCGTTCCGTAATACATCATCTTGCAACTAACTTATTAGTTGCATTGCTTGCAAGGCTTAAGTGATGTGTATTACCGAGAGGGCCTAGAGATACCTCTCCGACAATCAGAGCGACAAATCCTAATCTCGAAATACGCCACCCCAACATGTACCTTTGGAGACACCTGTAGAGCACCTTTATAATCACCTAGTTACGTTGTGACGTTTGGTAGCACACAAAGTGTTCCTCCGGTAAATGGGAGTTGCATAATCTCATAGTCATAGGAACATGTATAAGTCATGAAGAAAGCAATGGCAACATACTAAACGATCGGGTGCTAAGCTAATGGAATGGGTCATGTCAATCACATCATTCTCCTAATGATGTGATCCCGTTAATCAAATGACAACTCATGTCTATGGTTAGAAACATAACCATCTTCGATTAACGAGCTAGTCAAGTAGAGGCATACTAGTGACACTTTGTTTGTCTATGTATTCACACAAGTATTACGTTTCCGGTTAATACAATTCTAGCATGAATAATAAACATTTATCATGATATAAGAAAATAAATAATAACTTTATTATTGCCTCTAGGGCATATCTCCTTCAGTCTCCCACTTGCACTAGAGTCAATAATCTAGATTACACAGTAATGATTCTAACACCCATGGAGCCTTGGTGTTGATCATGTTTTGCTCGTGGAAGAGGCTTAGTTAATGGGTCTGCTACATTCAGATCCGTATGTATCTTGCAAATCTCTATGTCTCCCACCTGGACTAGATCCCGGATGGAATTGAAGCGTCTCTTGATGTGCTTGGTTCTCTTGTGAAATCTGGATTCCTTTGCCAAGGCAATTGCACCAGTATTGTCACAAAAGATTTTCATTGGACCCGATGCACTAGGTATGACACCTAGATCGGATATGAACTCCTTCATCCAGACTCCTTTGTTTGCTGCTTCCGAAGCAGCTATGTACTCCGCTTCACATGTAGATCCCGCCACGACGCTTTGTTTAGAACTGCACCAACTGACAGCTCCACCGTTTAATGTAAATACGTATCCGGTTTGCGATTTAGAATCGTCCGGATCAGTGTCAAAGCTTGCATCAACGTGGCCATTTACGATGAGCTCTTTGTCACCTCCATATACGAGAAACATATCCTTAGTCCTTTTCAGGTATTTCAGGATGTTCTTGACCGCTGTCCAGTGATCCACTCCTGGATTACTTTGGTACCTCCCTGCTAGACTTATAGCAAGGCACACATCAGGTCTGGTACACAGCATTGCATACATGATAGAGCCTATGGCTGAAGCATAGGGAACATCTTTCATTTTCTCTCTATCTTCTGCAGTGGTCGGGCATTGAGCCTTACTCAACTTCACACCTTGTAACACAGGCAAGAATCCTTTCTTTGCTTGATCCATTTTGAACTTCTTCAACACTTTGTCAAGGTATGTGCTTTGTGAAAGTCCAATTAAGCGTCTTGATCTATCTCTATAGATCTTAATGCCCAATATGTAAGCAGCGTCACCAAGGTCTTTCATTGAAAAATCAAGTATCCCTTTATGCTATCCAGAAATTCTATATCATTTCCGATTAGCAATATGTCATCCACATATAATATCAGAAATGCTACAGAGCTCCCACTCACTTTCTTGAAAACACAGGCTTCTCCAAAAGTCTGTACAAAACCAAATGCTTTGATCACACTATCAAAGCGTTTATTCCAACTCCGAGATGCTTGCACCAGTCCATAAATGGATCGCTGGAGCTTGCACACTTTGTTAGCTCCTTTTGGATCGACAAAACCTTTCGGCTGCATCATATACAACTCTTCTTCCAGAAATCCATTCAGGAATGCAGTTTTGACATCCATCTGCCAAATTTCATAATCATAAAATGCGGCAATTGCTAACATGATTCGGACAGACTTAAGCATCGCTACGGGTGAGAAGGTCTCATCGTAGTCAATTCCTTGAACTTGTCGAAAACCTTTTGCGACAAGTCGAGCTTTGTAGACAGTAACATTACCGTTAGCGTCAATCTTCTTCTTGAAGATCCATTTATTTTCAATTGCTTGCCGATCATTGGGAAAGTCAACCAAAGTCCACACTTTGTTCTCATACATGGATCCCATCTCAGATTTCATGGCTTCAAGCCATTTTGTGGAATCTAGGCTCACCATTGCTTCTTCATAGTTCGTAGGTTCATCATGATCTAGTAGCATGACTTCTAGAACAGGATTACCGTACCACTCTGGTGCGGATCTTACTCTAGTTGATCTACAAGGTTCAGTAGTAACTTGTTCTGAAGTTTCATGATCATCATCATTAGCTTCCTCACTAATTGGTGTAGGTGTCACAGAAACCAGTTTTTGTGATGTGCTACTTTCCAATAAGGGAGTAGGTACAGTTACCTCATCAAGTTCTACTTTCCTCCCACTCACTTCTTTCGAGAGAAACTCCTTCTCTAGAAAGGATCCATTCTTAGCAACAAATGTCTTGCCTTCGGATCTGTGATAGAAGGTGTACCCAACAGTCTCCTTCGGGTATCCTATGAAGACACATTTCTCCGATTTGGGTTCGAGCTTATCAGGTTGAAGCTTTTTCACATAAGCATCGCAGCCCCATACTTTCAGAAATGACAACTTTGGTTTCTTTCCAAACCATAGTTCATAAGGCGTCATCTCAACGGATTTTGATGGTGCCCTATTTAACGTGAATGCGGCCGTCTCTAAAGCATAACCCCAAAACGATAGCGGTAAATCTGTAAGAGACATCATAGATCACACCATATCAAGTAAAGTACGATTACGACGTTCGGACACACCATTACGCTGTGGTGTTCCGGGTGGCGTGAGTTGCGAAACTATTCCGCATTGTTTCAAATGTAAACCAAACTCGTAACTCAAATATTCTCCTCCACGATCAGATCGTAGAAACTTTATTTTCTTGTTACGATGATTTTCAACTTCACTCTGAAATTCTTTGAACTTTTCAAATGTTTCAGACTTATGTTTCATTAAGTAGATATACCCATATCTGCTTAAATCATCTGTGTGAAGGAAATATGCCCTAGAGGCAATAATAAAGTTATTATTTATTTCCTTATATCATGATAAAAGTTTATTATTCATGCTAGAATTGTATTAACCGGAAACATAATACATGTGTGAATACATAGACAAACAGAGTGTCACCAGTATGCCTCTACTTGACTAGCTCGTTAATCAAAGATAGTTATGTTTCCTAACCATGGACAAAGAGTTGTTATTTGATAAACGGGATCACATCATTAGTTGAATGATCTGATTGACATGACCCATTCCATTAGCTTAGCACCCGATCGTTTAGTATGTTGATATTGCTTTCTTCATGACTTATACATGTTCCTATGACTATGAGATTATGCAACTCCCGTTTGCCAGAGGAACACTTTGTGTGCTACCAAACGTCACAACGTAACTGGGTGATTATAAAGGAGCTCTACAGGTGTCTCCAAAGGTACATGTTGGGTTGGCGTATTTCGAGATTAGGATTTGTCACTCCGATAGTCGGAGAGGTATCTCTGGGCCCTCTCGGTAATGCACATCACTTAAGCCTTGCAAGCATTGCAACTAATGAGTTAGTTGCGGGATGATGTATTACAGAATGAGTAAAGAGACTTGCCGGTAACGAGATTGAACTAGGTATGGGATACCGACGATCGAATCTCGGGCAAGTAACATACCGATGACAAAGGGAACAACATATGTTGTTATGCGGTCTGACCGATAAAAGATCTTCGTAGAATATGTAGGAGCCAATATGAGCATCCAGGTTCCGCTATTGGTTATTGACCGTAGACGTGTCTCGGTCATGTCTACATTGTTCTCGAACCCGTATGGTCCGCACGCTTAAGGTTACGATGACAATTATATCATGAGTTTATGCATTTTGATGTACCAAAGGTTGTTCGGAGTCCCGGATGTGATCACGGACATGACGAGGAGTCTCGAAATGGTCGAGACATAAAGATTGATATATTGGAAGCCTATGTTTGGATATCGGAAGTGTTCCGGGTGAAATCGGGATTTTACCGGAGTACCGGGAGGTTACCGGAACCCCCCGGGAGGTATATGGGCCTTAGTGGGCCTTAGTGGAAGAGAGGAGAGGTGGCCAGAGATGGGCCGCGCGCCCCTCCCCCCCTTGGTCCGAATTGGACAAGGAGAGGGGGCCGGCCCCCCTTCCTCCTCTCTCCTCTTTCCCCCCGTCCACGAATCCTATTCCAACTAGGAAAGGGGGGGAGTCCTACTCCCAGAGGGAGTAGGACTCCTCCTGGCGTGCCTCTCCTGGCAGGCCGGCCCCCCTCCCTTGAACCTTTATATACGGAGGCAAGGGCACCCCTAGAGACACAAGTTGATCCACGTGATCATATTCTTAGCCGTGTGCGGTGCCCCCTTCCACCATAGTCCTTGATAATATTGTAGCGGTGCTTAGGCGAAGCCTTACGACAGTAGTACATCAAGATCGTCACCACGCCGTCGTGCTGACGGAACTCTTCCCCGACACTTTGCTGGATCGGAGTCCGGGGATTGTCATCGAGCTGAACGTGTGCTAGAACTCGGAGGTGCCGTAGTTTCGGTGCTTGATCGGTCGGGCCGTGAAGATGTACGACTACATCAACCAAGTTAACGCTTCCGTTGTCAATCTACAAGGGTACGTAGATCACACTCTCCCCCTCTCGTTGCTATGCATCACCATGATCTTGCGTGTGCGTAGGAATTTTTTTGAAATTACTACGAAACCCACAGTGGCATCCGAGCCTAGGTTTTATATGTTGATGTTATATGCACGAGTAGAACACAAGTGAGTTGTGGGCGATATAAGTCATACTGCTTACCAGCATGTCATACTTTGGTTCGGCGGTATTGTTGGACGAAGCGGCCTGGACCGACATTACGCGTACGCTTACGCGAGACCGGTTCTCCCGACGTGCTTTGCACATAGGTGGCTTGCGGGTGACAGTTTCTCCAACTTTAGTTGAACCAAGTGTGGCTACGCCCGGTCCTTGTGAAGGTTAAAACAACACCAACTTGACAAACTATCGTTGTGGTTTTGATGCGTAGGTAAGATTGGTTCTTGCTTAAGCCCGTAGCAGCCACGTAAAACATGCAACAACAAAGTAGAGGACGTCTAACTTGTTTTTGCAGGGCATGTTGTGATGTGATATGGTCAAGACATGATGCTAAATTTTATTGTATGAGATGATCATGTTTTGTAACCGAGTTATCGGCAACTAGCAGGAGCCATATGGTTGTCGCTTTATTGTATGCAATGCAATCGCGTTGTAATGCTTTACTTTATCACTAAGCGGTAGCGATAGTCGTGGAAGCATAAGATTGGCGAGACGACAACGATGCTATGATGGAGATCAAGGTGTCGCGCCGGTGACGATAGTGATCATGACGGTGCTTCGGAGATGGAGATCACAAGCACAAGATGATGATGGCCATATCATATCACTTATATTGATTGCATGTGATGTTTATCTTTTATGCATCTTATCTTGCTTTGATTGACGGTAGCATTATAAGATGATCTCTCACTAAATTATCAAGAAGTGTTCTCCCTGAGTATTCACCGTTGCGAAAGTTCTTCGTGCTGAGACACCACGTGATGATCGGGTGTGATAGGCTCTACGTTCAAATACAATGGGTGCAAAACAGTTGCACACGCAGAATACTCAGGTTATACTTGACGAGCCAAGCATATACAGATATGGCCTCGGAACACGGAGACCGAAAGGTCGAGCCTGAATCATATAGTAGATATGATCAACATAGTGATGTTCACCAATGAAACTACTCCATCTCACGTGATGATCGGACATGGTTTAGTTGATTTGGATCACGTAATCACTTAGAGGATTAGAGGGATGTCTATCTAAGTGGGAGTTCTTTAAGTAATATGATTAATTGAACCTAAATTTATCATGAACTTAGTACCTGATAGTATCTTGTTTGTTTATGTATGATTGTAGATAAATGGCCCGTGCTGTTGTTCCGTTGAATTTTAATGCGTTCCTTGAGAAAGCAAAGTTGAAAGATGATGGTAGCAATTACACGGACTGGGTCCGTAACTTGAGGATTATCCTCATGCTGCACAGAAGAATTACGTCCTGGAAGCACCGCTGGGTGCCAGGCCTGCTGCTGGAGCAACACTAGATGTTGTGAACATCTGGCAGAGCAAAGCTGATGACTACTCGATAGTTCAGTGTGCCATGCTTTACGGCTTAGAACCGGGACTTCAACGACGTTTTGAACGTCATGGGGCATATGAGATGTTCCAGGAGTTGAAGTTAATATTTCAAGCAAATGCCCGGATTGAGAGATATGAAGTCTCCAATAAGTTCTATAGCTGCAAGATGGAGGAGAACAGTTCTGTCAGTGAGCATATACTCAAAATGTCTGGGTATAATAATCACTTGATTCAAATGGGAGTTAATCTTCCAGATGATTGCGTCATTGACAGAATTCTCCAATCACTGCCACCAAGCTACAAGAGCTTCGTGGTGAACTATAATATGCAAGGGATGAATAAGACTATTCCCGAGCTCTTCGCAATGCTGAAAGCTGCGGAGGTAGAAATCAAAAAGGAGCATCAAGTGTTGATGGTCAACAAGACCACTAGTTTCAAGAAAAAGGGCAAAGGGAAGAAGAAAGGGAACTTCAAGAAGAACAGCAAGCAAGTTGCTGCTCAAGAGAAGAAACCCAAGTCTAGACCTAAGCCTGAAACTGAGTGCTTCTACTGCAAGCAGACTGGTCACTGGAAGCGGAACTGCCCCAAGTATTTGGCGGATAAGAAGGATGGCAAGGTGAACAAAGGTATATGTGATATACATGTTATTGATGTGTACCTTACTAATACTCGCAGTAGCACCTGGGTATTTGATACTGGTTCTGTTGCTAATATTTGCAACTCGAAACAGGGACTACGGATTAAGCGAAGATTGGCTAAGGACGAGGTAACGACGCGCGTGGGAAACGGTTCCAAAGTCGATGTGATCGCAGTCGGCATGCTACCTCTACATCTACCTTCGGGATTAATATTAGACCTAAATAATTGTTATTTGGTGCCAGCGTTAAGCATGAACATTATATCTGGATCTTTTTTGATGCGAGACGGTTATTCATTTAAATCAGAGAATAATGGTTGTTCTATTTATATGAGTAATATCTTTTATGGTCATGCACCCTTGAAGAGTGGTCTATTCTTATTGAATCTCGATAGTAGTAACACACATATTCATAATGTTGAAGCCAAAAGATGTAGAGTTGATAATGATAGTGCAACCTATTTGTGGCACTGCCGTTTAGGTCATATCGGTGTAAAGCGCATGAAGAAACTCCATACCGATGGACTTTTGGAACCACTTGATTATGAATCACTTGGTACTTGCAAACCGTGCCTCATGGGCAAGATGACTAAAACGCTGTTCTCCGGTACTATGGAGAGAGCAACAGATTTGTTGGAAATCATACATACAGATGTATGTGGTCCGATAAATATTGAGGCTCGTGGCGGATATCGTTATTTTCTCACCTTCACAGATGACTTAAGCAGATATGGGTATATCTACTTAATGAAACATAAGTCTGAAACGTTTGAAAAGTTCAAAGAATTTCAGAGTGAAGTTGAAAATCATCGTAACAAGAAAATAAAGTTTCTACGATCTGATCGTGGAGGAGAATATTTGAGTTACGAGTTTGGTGTACATTTGAAACAATGCGGAATAGTTTCGCAACTCACGCCACCCGGAACACCACAGCGTAATGGTGTGTCCGAACGTCGTAATCGTACTTTACTAGATATGGTGCGACCTATGATGTCTCTTACTGATTTACCGCTATCGTTTTGGGGTTATGCTTTGGAGACGGCCGCATTCACGTTAAATAGGGCACCATCAAAATCCGTTCAGATGACGCCTTATGAACTATGGTTTGGCAAGAAACCAAAGTTGTCGTTTCTGAAAGTTTGGGGCTGCGATGCTTATGTGAAAAAGCTTCAGCCTGATAAGCTCGAACCCAAATCGGAGAAATGTGTCTTCATAGGATATCCAAAGGAGACTATTGGATACACCTTCTATCACAGATCCGAAGGCAAGACTTTTGTTGCTAAGTTCGGAAACTTTCTGGAGAAGGAGTTTCTCTTGAAAGAAGCGAGTGGGAGGAAAGTAGAACTTGATGAGGTAACTGTACCTGCTCCCTTATTGGAAAGTGGTGCATCACAGAAAACTGTTTCTGTGACACCTACACCAATTAGTGAGGAAGCTAATGATAATGATCATGAAACTTCAGAACAAGATACTACTGAACCTCGTAGATCAACCAGAGTGAGATCCGCACCAGAGTGGTACGGTAATCCTGTTCTGGAAGTCATGCTACTAGATCATGATGAACCTACGAACTATGAAGAAGCGATGGTGAGCCCAGATTCCGCAAAATGGCTTGAAGCCATGATATCTGAGATGGGATCCATGTATGAGAACAAAGTATGGACTTTGGTTGACTTGCCCCATGATCGGCAAGCAAATGAGAATAAATGGATCTTCAAGAAGAAGACTGACGCCGAGGGTAATATTACTGCCTACAAAGCTCGACTTGTCGCAAAAGGGTTTCGGCAAGTTCAAGGGATTGATTACGATGAGACCTTCTCACCCGTAGCGATGCTTAAGTCTGTCCGAATCATGTTAGCAATTGCCGCATTTTATGATTATGAAATTTGGCAGATGGATGTCAAAACTGCATTCCTGAATGGATTTCTGGAAGAAGAGTTGTATATGATGCAACCGGAAGGTTTTGTCGATCCAAAGGGAGCTAACAAAGTGTGCAAGCTCCAGCGATCCATTTATGGACTGGTGCAAGCCTCTCGGAGTTGGAATAAACGCTTTGATAGTGTGATCAAATCATTTGGTTTTATACAGACTTTTGGAGAAGCTTGTATTTACAAGAAAGTGAGTGGGAGCTCTATAACATTTCTGATATTATATGTGGATGACATATTACTGATTGGAAATGATATAGAATTTCTGGATAGCATAAAGATACTTGAATAAGAGTTTTTCAATGAAAGACCTCGGTGAAGCTGCTTACATATTAGGCATAAAGATCTATAGAGATAGATCAAGACGTTTAATTGGACTTTCACAAAGCACATACCTTGACAAGATTTTGAAGAAGTTCAAAATGGATCAAGCAAAGAAAGGGTTCTTGCCTATGTTACAAGGTGTGAAGTTGAGTCAGACTCAATGCCCGACCACTGCAGAAGATAGAGAGAAAATGAAAGATGTTCCCTATGCTTCATCCATAGGCTCTATCATGTATGCAATGCTGTGTACCAGACCTGATGTGTGCCTTGCTATAAGTCTAGCAGGGAGGTACCAAAGTAATCCAGGAGTGGATCACTGGACAGCGGTCAAGAACATCCTGAAGTACCTGAAAAGGACTAAGGATATGTTTCTCGTATATGGAGGTGACAAAGAGCTAATCGTAAATGGTTACGTTGATGCAAGCTTTGACACTGATCCGGACGACTCTAAATCGCAAACCGGATACGTGTTTACATTAAACGGTGGAGCTGTCAGTTGGTGCAGTTCTAAACAGAGCATCGTGGCGGGATCTACGTGTGAAGCGGAATACATAGCTGCTTCGGAAGCAGCGAATGAAGGAGTCTAGATGAAGGAGTTCATATCCGATCTAGGTGTCATACCTAGTGCATCAGGTCCAATGAAAATCTGTTGTGACAATACTGGTGCTATTGCCTTGGCGAAGGAATCCAGATTTCACAAAAGAACCAAGCACATCAAGAGACGCTTCAATTCCATCTGGGATCTAGTCCAGGTGGGAGACATAGAGATTTGCAAGATACATACGGATCTGAATGTTGCAGACCCGTTGACTAAGCCTCTTCCATGAGCAAAACATGATCAGCACCAAGGCTCCATGGGTGTTAGAATCATTACTGTGTAATCTAGATTATTGACTCTAGTGCAAGTGGGAGACTGAAGGAAATATGCCCTAGAGGCAATAATAAAGTTATTATTTATTTCCTTATATCATGATAAAAGTTTATTATTCATGCTAGAATTGTATTAATCAAAAACATAATACATGTGTGAATACATAGACAAACAGAGTGTCACTAGTATGCCTCTACTTGACTAGCTCGTTAATCAAAGATGGTTATGTTTCCTAACCATGGACAAAGAGTTGTTATTTGATCAACGGGATCACATCATTAGTTGAATGATCTGATTGACATGACCCATTCCATTAGCTTAGCACCCGATCGTTTAGTATGTTGCTATTGCTTTCTTCATGACTTATACATGTTCCTATGACTATGAGATTATGCAACTCCCGTTTGCCAGAGGAACACTTTGTGTGCTACCAAACGTCACAATGTAACTGGGTGATTATAAAGGAGCTCTACAGGTGTCTCCAAAGGTACATGTTGGGTTGGCGTATTTCGAGATTAGGATTTGTCACTCCGATTGTCGGAGAGGTATCTCTGGGCCCTCTCGGTAATGCACATCTCTTAAGCCTTGCAAGCATTGCAACTAATGAGTTAGTTGCGGGATGATGTATTACAAAACGAGTAAAGAGACTTGCCGGTAACGAGATTGAACTAGGTATGGGATACCGACGATCGAATCTCGGGCAAGTAACATACTGATGACAAAGGGAACAACGTATGTTGTTATGCGGTCTGATCGATAAAAGATCTTCGTAGAATATGTAGGAGCCAATATGAGCA
Organism: Triticum dicoccoides; assembly: GCF_002162155.2. Classification (NCBI taxonomy): domain Eukaryota; kingdom Viridiplantae; phylum Streptophyta; class Magnoliopsida; order Poales; family Poaceae; genus Triticum; species Triticum dicoccoides. Next base: position 460,188,714 of record NC_041384.1, on the reverse strand, counting down.
TCCAGGTTCCGCTATTGGTTATTGACCGGAGACGTGTCTCTGTCATGTCTACATTGTTCTCGAACTCGTAGGGTCCGCACGCTTAAGGTTACGATGACAATTATATTATGAGTTTATGCATTTTGATGTACCGATGGTTGTTCGAAGTCCCGGATGTGATCACGGACATGACGAGGAGTCTCGAAATAGTCGAGACATAAAGATTGATATATTGGAAGCCTATGTTTGGATATCGGAAGTGTTCCGGGTGAAATCGGGATTTTACCGGAGTACCGGGAGGTTACCGGAACCCCCCGGGAGGTATATGGGCCTTAGTGGGCCTTAGTGGAAGAGAGGAGAGGTGGCCAGAGATGGGCCGCGCGCCCCTTCCCCCCTTGGTCCGAATTGGACAAGGAGAGGGGGCCGGCCCCCCTTCCTCCTCTCTCTCCTCTTCCCCCCCCC
>NC_041384.1:460180705-460187953 GCF_002162155.2 Triticum dicoccoides | reverse complement strand
CTATTCCAACTAGGAAAGGGGGGGAGTCCTACTCCCAAAGGGAGTAGGACTCCTCCTGGCACACCTCTCCTGGCCGGCCGGCCCCCCTCCCTTGAACCTTTATATACGGAGGCATGGGCACCCCTAAAGACACAAGTTGATCCACGTGATCATATTCTTAGCCGTGTGCGGTGCCCCCTTCAACCATAGTCCTCGATAATATTGTAGCGGTGCTTAGGCGAAGCCCTGCGACAGTAGTACATCAAGATCGTCACCACGCCGTCGTGCTGACGGAACTCTTCCCCGACACTTTGCTGGATCGGAGTCCGGGGATCGTCATCGAGCTGAACGTGTGCTAGAACTCGGAGGTGCCGTAGTTTCGGTGCTTGATCGGTCGGTCCGTGAAGATGTACGACTACATCAACCAAGTTAACACTTCCGTTGTCAATCTACAAGGGTACGTAGATCACACTCTCCCCCTCTCGTTGCTATGCATCACCATGATCTTGTGTGTGCGTAGGAATTTTTTTGAAATTACTACGAAACCCACACTGTGAAGGTGAGAAATAACGATATCCGCCACGAGCTTCAACATTCATTGGACCACATACATCTGTATGTATGATTTCCAACAAATCTGTTGCTCTCTCCATAGTACCAGAGAACGACGTTTTAGTCATCTTGCCCATGAGGCACGGTTCACAAGTACCAAATGATTCATAATCAAGTGGTTCCAAAAGTCCATCAGTATGGAGTTTCTTCATGCGCTTTACATTGATATAACCTAAACGGCAGTGCCACAAATAAGTTGCACTATCATTATCAACTCTGCATCTTTTGGCTTCAACATTATGAATATGTGTATCACTACTATCGAGATTCATCAAAAATAGACCACTCTTCAAGGGTGCATGACCATAAAAGATATTACTCATATAAATAGAACAACCATTATTCTCTGATTTAAATGAATAACCGTCTCACATCAAACAAGATCCAGATATAATGTTCATGCTCAACGCTGGCAGCAAATAACAATTATTTAGGTCTAATACTAATCCCGATGGTAGATGTAGAGGTAGCGTGCCGACCGCGATCACATCGACTTTGGAACCATTTCCCACGTGCATCGTCACCTCGTCCTTCGCCAGTGTTCGCTTAATCCGTAGTCCCTGTTTCGAGTTGCAAATATTAGCAACAGAACCAGTATCAAATACCCAGGTGCTACTGCGAGCTCTAGTAAGGTACACATCAATAACATGTATATCACATATACCTTTGTTCACCTTGCCATCCTTCTTATCCGCCAAATACTTGGGGCAGTTCCGCTTCCAGTGACCAGTCTGCTTGCAATAGAAGCACTCAGTTTCAGGCTTAGGTCCAGACTTGGGTTTCTTCTCCTGAGCAGCAACTTGCTTGCTGTTCTTCTTGAAGTTCCCCTTCTTCTTCCCCTTGCCCTTTTTCTTGAAACTAGTGGTCTTGTTGACCATCAGAACTTGATGCTCCTTCTTGATTTCTACCTCCGCAGCTTTTAGCATTGCGAAGAGCTCGGGAATTGTCTTATCCATCCCTTGCATATTATAGTTCATCACGAAGCTCTTGTAGCTAGGTGGAAGTGATTGGAGAATTCTGTCAATGACGCAATCATCCAAAAGATTAACTCCTAGTTGAATCAAGTGATTATTATACCCAGACATTTTGAGTATATGCTCACTGACAGAACTGTTCTCCTCCATCTTGCAGCTATAGAACTTATTAGAGACTTCATATCTCTCAATCCGGGCATTTTCTTGAAATATTAGCTTCAACTCCTGGAACATCTCATATGCTCCATGACGTTCAAAACGTCGTTGAGGACCCGGTTCTAAGCCGTAAAGCATGGCACATTGAACTATCGAGTAGTCATCAACTTTGCTCTGCCAGACGTTCTTAACGTCGTCAGTTGCATCAGCAGTAGGCCTGGCACCCAGCGGTGCTTCCAGGACGTAATTTTTCTGTGCAGCAATGAGGATAATCCTCAAGTGACGGACCCAGTCCGTATAATTGCTACCATCATCTTTCAACTTTGCTTTCTCAAGGAACGCATTAAAATTCAACGAAACAACAGCACGGGCCATCTATCTACAATCAAACATAAACAAGCAAGATACTATCAGGTACTAAGTTCATGATAAATTTAAGTTCAATTAATCATATTACTTAAGAACTCCCACTTAGAATGACATCCCTCTAATCTTCTAAGTGATCACATGATCCAAATCAACTAAACCATAACCGATCATCACATGAAATGGAGTAGTTTTCAATGGTGAACATCACTATGTTGATCATATCTACTATATGATTCACGCTCGACCTTTCGGTCTCAGTGTTTCGAGGCCATATCTGCATATGCTAGGCTCGTCAAGTTTAACCTGAGTATTCTGCATGTGCAAAACTGGCTTGCACCCATTGTAGATGGACATAGAGCTTATCACACCCGATCATCACGTGGTGTCTAGGCACGACGAACTTTGGCAACGGTGCATACTCAGGGAGAACACTTTTATCTTGAAATTTAGTGAGAGATCATCTTATAATGCTACCGTTAATCAAAGCAAGATAAGATGCATAAAAGATAAACATCACATGCAATCAATATAAGTGATATGATATGGCCATCATCATCTTGTGCTTGTGATCTCCATCTCCGAAGCATCGTCATGATCACCATCGTCACCGGCGCGACACCTTGATCTCCATCATAGCATCGTTGTCGTCTTGCCAATCTTATGCTTCTACGACTATCGCTACCGCTTAGTGATAAAGTAAAGCATTATAGGGCAATTGCATTGCATACAATAAAGCGACAACCATATGGCTCCTGCCAATTGCCGATAACTTGGTTACAAAACATGATCATCTCATACAATAAAATTTAGCATCATGCCTTGACCATATCACATCACAACATGCCCTGCAAAAACAAGTTAGACGTCCTCTACTTTGTTTGTTGCAAGTTTTACATGGCTGCTACGGGCTTAGCAAGAACCAATCTTACCTACGCATCAAAAACCACAACAATAGTTTGTCAAGTTGGTGTTGTTTTAACCTTCGCAAGGACCGGGCGTAGCCACACTCGGTTCAACTAAAGTTGGAGAAACTGACACCCGCCAGCCACCTGTGTGCAAAGCACTTCGGTAGAACCAGTCTCGCGTAAGCGTACGCGTAATGTCGGTCCGGGCCACTTCATCCAACAATACCGCCGAACCAAAGTATGACATGCTGGTAAGCAGTATGACTTATATCGCCCACAACTCACTTGTGTTCTACTCGTGCATATAACATCAACACATAAAACCTAGGCTCGGATGCCACTGTTGGGGAACGTAGTAATTTCAAAAAAATTCCTACGCACACGCAAGATCATGGTGATGCACAGCAACGAGAGGGGAGAGTGTTGTCTACGTACCCTCGTAGAACGGAAGCAGAAGCGTTATAACAACGTGGTTGATGTAGTCTTACGTCTTCACGGCCCGACCGATCAAGCACCGAAATTACGGCACCTCTGAGTTTTTCACACGTTCAGCTCGATGACGATCCCCGACTCCGATCCAGCAAAGTGTCGGGGATGAGTTCCGTCAGCACGACGGCGTGGTGATGATTTTGATGTTCTACCGTCGCAGGGCTTCGCCTAAGCACCGCCACAATATTATCGAGGATTATGGTGGAGGGGGAACCGCACACGGCTAAGAGATCAATGATCAATTGTTGTATCTCTGGGGTGCCCCCTGCCCCCCTATATAAAGGAGTGGAGGAGGGGGCCGTCCAAGGAGGGTGGCGCGCCCAAGGGGGGAGTCCAACTCCCATCGGGAGTAGGACTCCCCTTTTTCCTATTTGGAGTAGGAGAGGGAAGGAAGAGGAAGGAGGGAGGAAGGAAAGGGGGGCCGGTGTAACACCCTCGATGTGACTATATCTCCCACGTGTCGAGGCACGACTTAGAGGCATAATCACATTGAAGGGATATGTCGCAAGTTAGGAAATCTTCACAACATCCCATGTAATATAGATAATAAAAGGGGAGATAACATAGTTGGCTTACACTCGCCATGTCAATCAAGGTACATAAAATAGCATTACATCATCCAAACACTCATGGCCCGACTACGACACCAAAATAAAAGATAACCCAACATGCGACACGGTCCCGATCACCCCCAACTGGGCACCACTACTGATCATCAGGAAAGGAAACATAGTAACGTTGAGAGTCCTCGTCGAACTCCCACTTGAGCTCAAGCGCGTCACCTGGAGCGGAATCATCAGGCCCTGCATCTGGTGTAATAGTAATCTGTGAGCCATAGGGACTCAACAATCTCGCACCCTCGCGATCAAGACTATTTAAGCTTATAGGTAGGGCAAGGTAAATATGTGGAGCTGCAGCAAGCGACTAGTGAATAAGGTGGCTATCCTGTTTGCAAAAGAGAGCGAGGAGAGGAGGCAAAGCGCGAGCGAGAAACTAGAGAGCAACCTGCGCAAGCATTACTCCAACACCGTGTCCACTTCCCGGACTCCGCCGAGAAGAGGCCATCACGGTAACACACTCAGTTGATTCATTTTAATTAAGTTAAGGTTCAAGTTATCTACAACCGGACATTAACAAATTCCCATCTGCCCATAACCGCGGGCACGGCTTTCTTAAGTTCAAATCCCTGCAGGGGAGTCCCAACTTAGCCCATGACAAGTTCTCACGGTCAACGAAGGAATAGACCTCCTCCCGAGACGTTTTGATCAGACTCGATACCTCGGTTCTTCAAGACACTTCGACAGGTTAAAACAAATCCAGCAACACCGCCCGAATGTGCCGACAAATCCCGATAGGAGCTGCACATATCTCTTTCTCAGGGCACACTCAGATTGTCTAAACTTCCGGTAGGCTAGCCCAGAGTTGCCCCTGGTAGCCACCAGCGGCTGACGAGTTGGACCAACACTTAGAGGAGCACTGGCCCGGGGGGGTTTAAATAAGATGGCCCTCGGGCTCCGGAAACCCAAGGGAAAAAGAGGCTAGGTGGAAAATGGTAAAACCAAGGTTGGGCATTGCTAGAAAAGCTTTAATCAAGGCGAACTATCAAGGGGTTCCCATTATAACCCAACCGCGTAAGGAACGCAAAATCCAGGAACATAACACCGATATGACGGAAACTAGGGAGGCAAGAGTGGAACAAAACACTAGGAGAGAGGCCGAGCCTTCCACCCTTTAACAAGTATATAGATGCATTAAGATAACAAGATAATATAATGATATCCCAACAAGTAAATAAATGTTCCAACAAGGAACGACCTCCAATCTTCACCTGCAACTAGCAACGCTATAAGAGGGGCTGAGCAAAGCGGTAACATAGCCAATCAACGGTTTGCTAGGACAAGGTGGGTTAGAGGTTTGACATGGCAATTTGGGAGGCTTGAAAGCAAGTGGTAGGCATCGTAGCATTGGCATAGCAAAATAGCGAGCATCTAGCAAAGCAAAGATAGTAGTGATTTCGAGGGCATGATCATCTTGCCTGCAAAGTTGTCAGAGTTGACTGGATCCTCGAAAGCAAACTCAACGGGCTCCTCATTAGCGAACTCGTCTCCCGGCTCTACCCAAACAAGACAAACAAGCAACAAGGACACAATCAACCACGTGCAAGGATCAAACAATATGATGCAAGGATGGTATGCTATGCGGGATGTGATGCGGGATGCATATGCAAGATTTGACAAGGAATGCATGAACCTGGCCTCAACTTGGAAATCCAAGTGTTCCGCTGGAAAGATGAGATGAAATCGCTTGAAAATGATATAAAGAACGCCGGAATCGGAGTTACGGTTTGGAAATGGCAAGCGATTCAAATATGACACCGGTCTGCGATTTACAGCAAGTAGCCATCTAAATGCAAAGAGATGAACAAGCTACAGCACCCAAACATGGCATAAAAATACATGGCAGGGATGCATTCAAGATGCTTAACAAAAGTCTAGCACTGAGCTACGGCCAATTCATCCATTAACAGGTTCAAACAAGCATGGCAAAAATGCATATGGTAAACAGATTTCAGACTTTGTGAAATCAACACTTGTCTGGAATTTCAGATCAGATAGAACTCTTCGGAGCAACAAAACTACATGCTACAGGACCTGAACATGGCAAAGTAAAGCATGGCATGGAGCTACTCAAAGAGCTTAACAAAAGTCCCTTAGTGACCTTGAGCCAAAAGGGATCAGAAAATACAATTGCAAGCATGTGAACATGGCAAAACATAATCAGTTCTCAGACTTAGTGAAAAACTGGAGCATGCTGAAACAGATATCAAGTAGGCATGTTTACGAGCTCGATGCACTCACTACGGAGCAAGTCATGATAATCTAAGCATACACCCATCAAGAATACACAAAATTCAAGCTAGAAATGGCAAGAACAATAGCATAGCATGCACGGATCAACTACAACATCATCGGCAAAATCACTAACAAGTAGACAATCTGCCCAGATTCACGAAGTAGCAAAAGTAGAGCTCGATTGACTCAAGCTAGGGTGCTCCATAATTGCAAACAAAGACATGGATGGATAGAGCACTACAAGATTAACAAATCATCCTTACTGATCATCCTCAAAAGAGGAACGGATCACTAGGAAACAACATGAACATATGGCCATATGAAATAAACAACTCAAGGCCTTAGTGGAAATGCTAAGTCCCTGAAATCAGCATTACCAAGTGCCTCACTTTGCAAGCTTGTGCTAGTCACCACACACATCACAAAAATACATGGGTTGCACCTCTGGAAAGATGGCAAAACCCTTAGCAAAACATATGTAGAGCTCATGGGCATATCATGCACACAATAATCATGGCAAAAATGACAAATATCTAAATGGAGCAGCAGATCTGACAATTATCTCAAGTAGCACTCTTCTAACAGCATTTCAGGCATCAAGATGAACTCAAATGAAAATGATGCAATGGAATGAAATGATGTACTCTCTGAGATGAACATTTTGATATGCTATATGTCCAAAACGGAGCTACGGATGCAAAGTTACGATGCGATGAACATGGCAAAAAAATATTAGGGTTTCGGGCAGAAAAGTCAACCGAGGAGGGGATCTAGATCTGGATCGGATCCGGCTGGCACGGAAAACGAGGTTCGCCGGACTCGGAGCTCGAGCTCGCCGGAGTCATCGGGGCGGCGTCGGACTTGCCGCGAAGGACGAGGGGGCCGGTCGGAGTCGCGGACGGGCGCCAGAGC
>NC_041384.1:460143779-460180448 GCF_002162155.2 Triticum dicoccoides | reverse complement strand
CGGGGGCCGGATGCGGGCTCCCCGGGCCGGCGGCGGGACGAGCGGCTCCGCGCCACGTGGCGGTGCGTGGTTGGTGGTGACGGGACGTCTGGTCAGGGCGGACGTTGTCCGGAGGCGGAGAGGGATTTTTTTTAGGGTTAGGGGGGAGAGGATCCGCGAATTTGGAATGGGGGGTCTTTATATAGAGGTGGAGGGAGCTAGGAGAGTCCAAATGAGGTGCAGTTTTCGGCCATGCGATCGTGATCGAACGCTCTAGATGATGGAGAGGGTTTTGGTGGGTTTTGGGCCAAATTGGAGGGGTGTTGGGCTGCAACACACACGAGGCCTTTTCGGTCCCTCGGTTAACTGTTGGAGCATCAAACGAAGTCCAAATGGTACGAAACTTGACAGGCGGTCTACCGGTAGTAAACCAAGGCCGCTTGGCAAGTCTTGGTCCAATCCGGAAATGTTTAATCCCCACACACGAAAGAGTGGTAGAAATGACCACCGGAGGAGAACGAAGCGCCGGAATGCAAAATGGACAACGGGGAAAATGCTCGAATGCATGAGATGAACACGTATGCAAATGCAATGCATATGATGACATGATATGAGATGCATGACAATGATAAAAACACACGGAGACAAAGACCCGAACCCGAGAAAATAAAATAACTTAACGCTGGAAACGGCAAGAGTTGGAGTACAAATTGGGTAAGTTACATCTGGGGTGTTACAACACTCCACCACTACGAAAGGATCTTGTCCCGAGATCTAGGACTGAAAGAACGCCGGGTACTCAGAACGGAGGTGATCCTCGCGTTCCCAGGTAGCTTCACGGTCGGAATGGTGTGACCACTTGACTTTTAGGAATTTGATTGACTTGTTGCGAGTCTTGCGTTCAGTCTCTTCAAGAATAGCAACTGGGTGCTCACGGTAAGAGAGATCTTCTTGGAGCTCAATGTCCTCGAAGTTGACGGTGCGGTCGGGAGTCTTGAAGCACTTTCGAAGCTGAGAGACATGGAACACATCATGAACATTTGCAAAGTTTGAAGGAACTCGAGTTGATAGGCGAGGTCGCCTCTCTTGCTGACAATCTTGAAAGGTCCCACGTATCTGGGGGCAAGCTTCCCTTTGATACCGAAGCTACGAGTACCTTTCATAGGAGAGACGCGGAGGTAAACATGATCTCCGATCTCAAAAGCCAAATCACGGTGCTTACTATCATAGTAGCTCTTCTGGCGGGATTGGTCTGCTTTGAGGTTATCTCGAATGACTTTGCACATTTCCTCTGCCTCTGTGATTAAGTCATTACCCAAAAGCTGAAGTTCACCGGTTTCGGACCAGTTGAGAGGGGTACGACACTTCCTGCCATACAGAATTTCAAATGGGGCCTTGCCCGAACTTGCTTGAAAACTGTTGTTGTAGGAGAATTCAGCATAAGGAAGACAATCCTCCCACTTCATGCCGAAGGAGATCACACAAGCCCTGAGCATATCTTCAAGAATCTGGTTGACACGCTCGACTTGACCGCTAGTTTGAGGATGGAAAGCTGTGCTGAAGCGAATGTTGGTGCCCATGGCCTTCTGAAAAGAATCCCAAAACCGAGAGGTATAGAGTTCCGCCAATTGAGCTGTAGTGATTGACTCTTTGATAGGAAGAAAGTGAGCCACTTTAGTGAGTTTGTCGATGACAACGAATATAGCATCATTGCCACGCTTGGACTTTGGAAACCCAATCACGAAGTCCATCTCAATGTGGTCAAACTTCCATTCTGGAATGGCAAGAGGTTGGAGGAGACCAGCTGGCCTTTGGTGTTCTGCCTTCACTCTTCTGCAGACATCACATTCATTCACGAATTGAGCAATCTCGCGCTTCATTCGAGTCCACCAATAAGCCTGCTTGAGGTCCTGATACATCTTCGTGCTCCCAGGGTGGATGGAGAGGAGAGAATTGTGAGCCTCGTTCATGATCACTTTACGGAGGTCACCTTTGGGTACAACAATACAATCCTCGAAGAAGAGAGTGTCCCTGTCATCAAGGCGGTAGCACTTGTACTTGGGTTGACTCTTGGCAATCCCAATCTTCACCTTTTTCACCATAGCATCAAGAAGCTGGGCTTGGTGAATCTGGTCTTCCAAGGTAGGAGAGACTTGAAGGTTGGTGAGGAAACCTTGAGGAACAACTTGCAGATTAAGTTTGCGGAAAGCTTCACAAAGCTCGGGTTGATAAGGCTTGAGAATCAGACTGTTGCAGTAAGCCTTTCTGCTCAATGCGTCAGCAATCACATTGGCCTTGCCTGGAGTATACTCGATACTCGGATTATACTCTTGAATCATTTCGACCCATCGAGTTTGCCTGAGGTTGAGATTAGGCTGAGTGAAGATGTACTTGAGACTCTTGTGGTCAGTGAAAATGTCCACTTTTCTTCCCAATAAGAGATGTCTCCAAGTCAAAAGAGCACGCACAACTGCCGCCAACTCAAGATCATGAGTGGGGTAGTTCTTCTCATTGGGCTTCAATTGGCGAGAGGTATAAGCAACAACTTTCTTCTCTTGCATCAATACTGCGCCAAGACCTTGGAGAGAGGCATCACAAAAGACCTCGTACGACTTGGATTCATCAGGCGGAGTGAGAACTGGAGCAGTGATCAATTTCTCTTTCAAAGTGTTGAAAGCAATGTCACACTCTGGAGACCAAACGTACTTGACGTGCTTCTGGAGAAGATTAGAGACAGGCTTCGCGATCTTGGAGAAGTTTTCAACGAATCTTCGACAGTAGCTTGCGAGACCGAGGAAGCTGCGGAGTTGCTTCACGTTCTGAGGAGGTTCCCAATTCACAATTGCAGACACCTTCTCAGGATTCACCGCAATGCCCTTGGCAGAGATGATATGACCAAGGTAAAGAACCTGATCGAGCCAAAATTCACACTTGGAGAACTTGGCGTAGAACTGGTGTTCCCTCAGCTTATCGAGTACCAAATGCAAGTGCTTGGCATGATCTTCCTTGTTCTTCGAGAAAACCAGGATGTCGTCGAGATAGACCAAAACAAAGTCATTGGTGTAGGCATTGAAGATGAAGTTCATCATGCGAGAGAAAGTCGGAGGAGCGTTGACGAGGCCAAAAGACATGATAGTGTATTCATATGAACCATAGCTTGTCCTGAAGGCCGTCTTGGGAATATCTTGCTCACGGATTCGAATCTGATGATAACCCATACGGAGATCAAGCTTGGAGAATACTTGGGCACCTTTGAGTTGTTCGAACAGCTCGTTGATGTTGGGAAGTGGGTATTTGTTCTTGATGGTCTTCTTGTTCAATGGACGGTAATCAACACAAAGTCGGTCCGTTCCATCCTTCTTCTTCACAAAAAGAACACCACAACCCCACGGAGAAGAACTAGGCCGGATGAGACCCATTCTCTCTTGAATATCGAGTTGCTTCTTCAGCTCCTTCAACTCTTCAGGGCCGAGCTTGTAAGGACGCTTGTGTAACGCCCCAAGACCGGAGCTTCAGATGCCTTCCAGGGTTTCCGGGTTTCGTCGTGTGATTTGTTTGGTCCGTTGCATTTCATCTTTGCATCATTGCATATTTTGCGTTGCATCATGTCATCATGCCATCATCTCATAAATCTTTTGCAACTCAAATAAATAAACCGTATGGATTTTCAGTCCATTTAAACCGAGGGAATGCACATGGTGATTTTCTCTTTATAACATATATCCTCCCAATATTATTAGGGAGCTATAATTAATATTCAAACACACTTGCAAAATAATTCCATGTATTTTATACTTGAAGTTTGGTCCCCAAAACCTTGCCCATAATTTCTTTCATCTCTTTCCCGTTCTCCACAAAAATTCCGAACATTTTTGGACTCTCCAAAAATGTTTTCCTAATTCAAAGTTATTTGAATCACATTCAAATGTGTTCGATTGCAATCCTTCCAAACGGTGCCAAATGTATTTTTCTTGGATCAAGCTCCTTTTTATGAGTCTAAGAAAATTGGCGCCCTGCTCAAATTCTTCTCCTATCTCTCTCTGCTTTTTCTTGTTTCTCGGTTTATTTGTTTTTCAGGAAATAAAGGAGAAATAAGAAGAGAGGAGAGAATAAGAGCTAGCCCGCTGGCCTCCTGGGCCTCCCAACCTCCCATGCCGGCCACCCAAGGTCATCCATTCCCGCAGCCCAACCCCCTTCTAACCCTAGGCCCACCTAACCTGCTAATGTAGCCCCAATCCGGATCGATCCCCTCCTCCTTGTTCTCCCTGCTCGCGCTGCCAGGAGAGAGCGCCCGCGCCCGTTGCCTCAGCGCCCGATCCGTTCTCTCCCTCGACCCCCTCGTCCTTTGCGCCCTTGTCGCTGCTCCTAGCGCCGACGACCTCTCCAATCGTGCCAACCCCGCCGCCAAGAGCCGCCTGCCCTCTGGTCTGCCGTCTCGTGCAGCTTCACTACCGCGACTCCGCGAGTCCCGCCGCTGGAGCGCAGAGCCCTCCCTCGCACGCCGGCCACCGACGCGGTCTCCTGCCGGCCTCGCCAAGGCCAGCGTCGCCAGCATCGTCCTCCACTGCCTCCTCGCCAGGGTCCCTCGCAGGCTCCTCCTCGTTGCCTTGCCTCGTCGCTGGACCCTGCTCCGGCGCCGCGCCGCTGCGGCCAGGAGCTGCTGCACCCTCTCGACGCGCCCCTGGCCATGCTCCACCTCGACGCCTCGCATCCGCAGAACCCGGCCACGGCCGCGCCATGGCCGCCTCCCTCCTTTGCACCTGGCCTCGGCTGGAGTCGCCCCTGTCAGCAACCAGCACGACCACAAGGCTGCCCTCTCCTTCCCCTGCACAGGAGCTCGCAGCTACCACCATCGCCTCTTTGATGTTGGCATCCCGAGGCCCCTTGTGCTGTTTTGTGTTGGACGTCAAGGCCACCGAGTTCGACTACGAGGATTCGCCAAGTACCATTCGGATGCACCAAGTTCGACCATATGGACCGCCAAGTTCGACTACGATCCTCGAGACCATCGTGTTGCACGCCAACATGAGTACGACCACGGACGGCTTACCTGCGGATGGATTTCGTCAAGTTCAACGACGACCCGTGAAGCACATGGGTACATCAAGTTCCTCTCCGAACGTGAACGACTATCATCGCCGAGACCGCAAGTACCACGACAACCCCGAAGGGATTTGGACCCATCAAGTACCTCTTCGAAAACGAACATGTACCCCTACTTCCAGTACCGTCACGAGAACAACTACTTCCTCTACGAACCCGAACCGCTCCGAGAATGCACCTGGAAGGTATAACCGCCGAGACGATGACCCGTGGACGAAAGCATGTGTTGTATGAGATGCTCATGTTCGAACCGTGTCCGATTTGTCATTGCACGTTCCTCCTCGGTTGCCATGCCGTTGACCCATGGGAAACCCGGTTACCGGGATCACCCCACCATCTTGCACGACACGCTCCCGCACACTTCCCCTTTGCATCGGTATCTCAATCGAGTTACCGGAAACCGATATGTTGCCGTGGCGTCACTTCCGGATTCGTTGTCGTGGCACCCCTTTCGTTTTCGCCACGATGACAAATGCCTCATATCTTTCGTGCCAACATTTTCATAAAATTGCTTAAAACTTGCATATGTCATCCACATCATAATAACAACATTTAAAATGTTTATATTTGTTGTTTCCATCAATTTGCTAAATGCATATGGGGATTTACCGGATTTGTTGTTTGTTATATCCGGCCCCATTTAAATTGTTTAGATGTTATAGTTTTGTTATGCTTCACCTATTGCCATGTTAACCAACATTTAATATTGTTGAGTACCTAACCGGGAGTGAACTAAATAATTGATGTGGTGTTTCGTCAATATGCAACTCGTTGCATATTGAGCTCCACTTAACTTGTAGAGTTGTTTGTGCACTTTGCCATGACATGTATCATTAAACCGGACATGGATCATACCTGGTTGTGCATCATGCCATGTTCATGTCGTGGTTGTTTACTATGTTGTTTGTTTCTTTCCGGTGTTGCTTCTTCGGGTTGGTTCCGATAACGTCGCGTTTGTGAGGACCCGTTCGACTACGTCCGTTTTTCTTCTTCATGGACTCGTTCTTCTTCCTTGCGGGATTTCAGGCAAGATGACCATACCCTCGAAATCACTTCTATCTTTGCTTGCTAGTTGCTCGCTCTTTTGCTATGCCTATGCTGCGATACCTACCACTTGCTTATCATGCCTCCCATGTTGTTGAGCCAAGCCTCTAACCCACCTTGTCCTAGCAAACCGTTGTTTGGCTATGTTACCGCTTTGCTCAGCCCCTCTTATAGTGTTGTTAGTTGCAGGGGAAGATTGAAGTTTGTTCCTTGTTGGAACATGGAGATGTTGTTCCTTGTTGGAACATGTTTACTTGTTGGGATATCACTATATGTCTTATTTAATTAATGCATCTATATACTTGGTAAAGGGTGGAAGGCTCGGCCTTATGCCTGGTGTTTTGTTCCACTCTTGCCGCCCTAGTTTCCGTCATATCGGTGTTATGTTCCCGGATTTTGCGTTCCTTACGCGGTTGGGTAATAATGGGAACCCCTTGATAGTTCGCCTTGAGTAAAGCTCTTCCAGCAATGCCCAACATTGGTTTTACCATTCGCCCTAGCCTTTTCTTTCCCTTGGGTCGGCCAGCCCAGGGGTCATCTTTATTTTACCCCCCCGGGCCAGTGCTCCTGTGAGTGTTGGTCCAAACTAGAGTCCTGTGCAGCGCCCCCTCGGGGAAACTCGAGGTTTGGTTTTTAGTTGTATGGAGCACTCATCTGAGTGTGCCCTGAGAAAGAGATATGTGCAGCTCCTATCGGGATTTGTCGGCACATTCGGGCGGTGTTGCTGGTTTAGTTTTACCCTGTCAAAATGTCTTGTTGTACCGGGATACCGAGTCTGATCGGAACGTCTCGGGAGGAGGTCTATTCCTTCGTTGACCGTGAGAGCTTGTCATGGGCTAAGTTGGGACTCCCTGCAGGGATTTGAACTTTCGAAAGCCGTGCCCGTGGTTATGGGCAGATGGGAATTTGTTAATGTCCGGTTGTAGAAAACCTGAAGTTGACCTTAATTAAAATGCATCAACCGCGTGTGTAACCGTGATGGTCTCTTTCCGGCGGAGTCCGGGAAGTGAACACGGTGTTGGAGTTATGCTTGACGTAGGTTGTTCTAGGATCACTTCTTGATCATAGTTGTTCGGCCATGCTTTGCCTTCTCTTCTCGCTCTCATTTGCGTATGTTTAGCCACCATATATGCTAGTCGCTTGCTGCAGCTCCACCTCATACCTTTACCTTATCCTTAAGCTTAAATAGTGTTGATCGCGAGGGTGTGAGATTGCTGAGTCCCTGTGACTCACAGATACTTCCAAAACCAGCTTGCAGGTGCCGATGAGTCCGTGCAGATGACGCAACCAAGCTCAGGAGGAGCTCGATGAAGATCTTGTCCTTTGTGTTGTTTCGTTCTAGTTGATCAGTAGTGGAGCCCAGTTGGGGTCCATCGGGGACCTTTTTCACATTTGGGGTTCTTCTTTTATTTTGGTTCCGTAGTCAGACCTTGATTGTATTTGGATGATGTAATGCTTTATTCATGTATTGTGTGAAGTGACGATTGTAAGCCAGCTATGTATCTCTTTCCCTTATGTATTACATGGGTTGTGTGAAGATTACCTCACTTGCGACATTGCTTTCAATGCAGTTATGCCTCTAAGTCGTGCTTCGACACGTGGGAGATATAGCCGCATCGAGGGCGTTACAGCTTGCACACTGGTTCCGTGCCAGGCTCAAGATCAATAACGAATTCAACTGGCCGGTGCGGAGGCATTCCTGGAAGCTCTTCTGGAAAGACGTCTTGATATTCGCAAACGACTAGAATTTGCGAGATGGCATCGAGTTCACCCTTTTCATTGAGAGAAAACAGACGGATGGTATTATCACGAGCGGCAAACACAATTACATCCTCAGACGAATGAGTCAATTGAATCTGCCTGGCTGCACAATCAAGCTGAGCCTTGTGCTTAGAAAGCCAATCCATTCCGAGAATAAGATCAATATCCGAGTTACCAAGGATCATTGGAGAAGCCAGAAACTTGAAATCACCCATCGAGATAGAAATATCCGGAACCTCGTAGTTAGCGAGCAAACATCTACCTGGAGAGACAACTGCTAATGGCTTATGCATAACTTGAGAAAACCACCCATGCTTAGATGCAAAAGGTCTCGAGATAAAACAATGCGATGCACTAGTGTCAAAAAGAACTTTAGCTGGAATATCATTAACAGGAAGGTTACCCATGATGACATCTGATGAATCCTCTGCCTGAGCTGCATTCACCATATTGACCTTGGCGTACTTGGGGTTATGCTTGACCACAGCTGTACTTGCCGATCTCACAGGAGGAGGAGGAGGAAGACGCCTTTGGTTGAAACACTTGTTGGCATAGTGACCCTTCTGTTGGCACTTGTTTCACGTGACCTCTGAAAGCGGACGGTGGTAAGGAGCACTCGATCTTGGAGCTTGAGACGAAGTCTTGTTCTGAAAGCTAGGGTTGGGTGGGTGGGAAGATCCACTGCCACCTTTGCTCTTCTGCTGATACGGCTGACAGAACGGAGGAGGAGGAAGCCAATACTTATGGTCCTTGGCCACTTGAGTAGAGAAAGAAGGAGTAACATCTCTGACTCGCTTCTTGGAAGCATCACACCTCAGTTGAGCAGCCTCTTGCTTCAATACCATGTTGTAGAACTCATCGTACCTCAAGGGCTCAAAGAGAACAAGAGCTATCTGAATTTCTTCTCTGAGACCACCCCTGAACTGGTATATCATGCTCTTCTCATCAGGGACGTCCTTCTTAGCAAAGCGGGCGAGCTTCTGAAACAACTTATTGTAGTCATAGAAAGACAAAGAGCCTTGCTTCAGGTTGCGGAATTCCTCACGCTTGCTTTCAACCACGCTCTGAGGAATATGAGGAGCTCTGAAATCTTGACGGAATTCATCCCAAGTGATAACACGTCCACCTCTGGAATCCTTGTACTGCTGGAACCATTCTGCAGCTTGATCTTTGAGTTGGAAGGAAGCGAACTTGACAAAGTCCTCAGGCCTGACGTTACTGCACTCAAAATGCTTGCACAGATCCACAAGCCAATCGTCAGCATCGGTTGCCTCAACACAATTGCTGAAAGTCTTTGGCCCATTAGCAAGGAACTGGTTGAGTGTAGCAAGGTGATTCTGATTGTTGCCTTGGTTCCCTTGGTTGCCTTGATTGCGCTCTTGGAGAATTTGCATGATCAACTGTGTGTTTGCATTGGTTGCGGCCATCACAGCTTGCCATGCCTCCGGAGGAGGTGGAGGTGGTGGCGGATCAGGATTCGGAGTCATGCACGTTGGAGGAGCCATCCTGAAGAGTTTGACATCCATTAGCACATTGATAGACAAATATTGAAGCTGAATCCAACGGAATGAAAATTGCAACATATAGTCTTCACATCCGAACAAAATGAACGAATGCATTCCTCTTGAAATGGTCACATATCCATAAATTGAGAAGCCACTCAGAATTTAGGTAGAGAAATAAATCAACAAGGTATGGATCAAGAACGAATAATCGGTAAGAAATCCCAATCTCAAACCAACTATCCGTGGAAGAAGAACTAGAGCTACGAGAATTCCCACCTATGAAACTCCCGAACCTTTCCGGTTATGCAATCAGGTGTTGGGGATACAGGGGAGGCATAATATCTCACCCAAATCTAGAAAATCCTACATCCGGCTGTATCCATCCTTCAACACATAACCGAGAAAAAACTTCGGAAACCATCTACCTCAACCTTCGAAAAGCATCCGTTATACAAGTTATGGCAATACTCCCAAACTCCCGCCCCAGTACTGGGTGGCGTCGAGGTTATCTCACCAACGAACTGCATAAAAGAGATTTTTGATGTCGGCGTACTAAACTCAGGTATTCCAGAACTACAATGATAAAATTATGACGACAACACCTCAGAGCTCAACTCCCCGGGACACTTCCACAAAACCCCTGACAGGAGGCACCAAGACAATGTTCTCATCATAAAACCATCGAAACGATTCCAAGATACCCGCGTGATCCTAAAAAAAAATTTAGTGAAATTTGAGAAGAGAAGAGTCAAAACTCTACGTCAGGATGCCTTACCAGAGCGATGAGGAGACTGGGAAGTAAAAAGAATTCCTAAACTCTCCGATATATAATTCCTAAATGACTCAAAAACATTTTTCTAGACACAACTCGGCCGCTAAAAACGATCAAGTAATGGGGCTCCTAAGGTCGGGGACGGCTCAGATTACCAACTTGTAACACCCTCGATGCGACTATATCTCCCACGTGTCGAGGCACGACTTAGAGGCATAATCGCATTGAAGGCATATGTCGCAAGTTAGGAAATCTTCACAACATCCCATGTAATATAGATAATAAAAGGGGAGATAACATAGTTGGCTTACACTCGCCACGTCAATCAAGGTACATAAAATAGCATTACATCATCCAAACACTCATGGCCCGACTACGGCGCCAAAATAAAAGATAACCCAACATGCGACACGGTCCCGATCACCCCCAACTGGGCACCACTACTGATCATCATGAAAGGAAACATAGTAACGTTGAGAGTCCTCGTCGAACTCCCACTTGAGCTCAAGCGCGTCACCTGGAGCGGAATCATCAGGCCCTGCATCTGGTGTAATAGTAATATGTGAGCCACAGGGACTCAGCAATCTCGCACCCTCACGATCAAGACTATTTAAGCTTATAGGTAGGGCAAGGTAAATATGTGGAGCTGTAGCAAGCGACTAGCAAATAAGGTGGCTATCCTGTTCGTAAAAGAGAGAGAGGAGAGGAGGCAAAGCGCGAGCGAGAAACTAGAGAGCAACCTGCGCAAGCATTACTCCAACACCGTGTCCACTTCCCGGACTCCACCGAGAAGAGGCCATCACGGTAACACACTCAGTTGATTCATTTTAATTAAGTTAAGGTTCAAGTTATCTACAACTGGACACTAACAAATTCCCATCTGCCCATAACCGCGGGCACGGCTTTCGAAAGTTCAAATCCCTGCAGGGGAGTCCCAACTTAGCCCATGACAAGCTCTCACGGTCAACGAAGGAATAGACCTCCTCCCGAGACGTTCCAATCAGACTCGGTACCTGAGTTCTTCAAGACACTTCGACAGGTTAAAACAAATCCAGCAACACCGCCCGAATGTGCCGACAAATCCCGATAGGAGCTGCACATATCTCTTTCTCAAGGAACACTCAGATTGTCTAAACTTCCGTTAGGCCAGCCCAGAGTTGCCCCTGGTAGCCACCGGCGGCTGACGAGTTGGACCAACACTCAGAGGAGCACTGGCCCGGGGGGTTTAAATAAGATGGCCCTCGGGCTCCGGAAACCCAAGGGAAAAAGAGGCTAGGTGGCAAATGGTAAAACCAAGGTTGGGCATTGCTGGAAAAGCTTTAATCAAGGCGAACTATCAAGGGGTTCCCATTATAACCCAACCGCGTAAGGAACGCAAAATCCGGGAACATAACACCGATATGACGGAAACTAGGGCGGCAAGAGTGGAACAAAACACTAGGCGAGAGGCCGAGCCTTCCACCCTTTACCAAGTATATAGATGCATTAAGATAACAAGATAATATAATGATATCCCAACAAGTAAATAAATGTTTCAACAAGGAACGACCTCCAATCTTCACCTGCAACTAGCAACGCTATAAGAGGGGCTGAGCAAAGCGGTAACATAGCCAATCAACGGTTTGCTAGGACAAGGTGGGTTAGAGGTTTTACATGGCAATTTGGGAGGCTTGAAAGCAAGTGGTAGGCATCGTAGCATTGGCATAGCAAAAGAGCGAGCATCTAGCAAAGCAAAGATAGTAGTGATTTCGAGGGTATGATCATCTTGCCTGCAAAGTTGTCAGACTTGACTGGATCCTTGAAAGCAAACTCAACGTGCTCCTCGTTAGCGAACTCGTCTCCCGGCTACCCAGACAAGACAAACAAGCAACAAGGACACAATCAACCACGTGCAAGGATCAAACAATATGATGCAAGGATGGTATGCTACGCGGGATGCGATGCGGGATGCATATGCAAGATTTGACAAGGAATGTATGAACCTGACCTCAACTTGGAAATCCAAGTGTGCCACTGGAAATATGAGATGAAATCGCTTGAAAACGATATAAAGAACGCCAGAATCGGAGTTACGGTTTGGAAATGGCAAGTGATTCAAATATGACACCGATCTGCGATTTACAGCAAGTAGCCATCTAAATGCAAAGAGATGAACAAGCTACAGCACCCAAACATGGCATAAAAATACATGTCAGGGATGCATTCAAGATTCTTAACAAAAGTCTAGCACTGAGCTATGGCCAATTCATCCATTAACAGGTTCAAACAAGCATGGCAAAAATGCATATGGTAAACAGATTTCAGACAGTGAAATCAGCACTTGTCTGGAATTTCAGATCATATAGCACTCTTCGGAGCAACAAACTACATGCTACAGGACCTGAACATGGCAAAGTAAAGCATGGCATGGAGCTACTCAAAGAGCTTAACAAAAGTCCCTTAGTGACCTTGAGCCAAAAGGGATCAGAAAATACAATTGCAAGCATGTGAACATGGCAAAACATAATCAGTTCTCAGACTTAGTGAAAAACTGGAGCATGCTGAAACAGATATCAAGTAGGCATGTTTACGAGCTCGATGCACTCACTACGGAGCAAGTCATGATAATCTAAGCATACACCCATCAAGAATACACAAAATGCAAGCTAGACATGGCAAGAACAATAGCATAACATGCACAGATCAACTACAACATCATCGGCAAAATCGCTAACAAGTAGACAATCTGCCCAGATTCACGAAGTAGCAAAAGTAGAGCTCGATTGACTCAAGCTAGGGTGCTCCATAATTGAAAACAAATACATGGATGGATAGAGCACTACAAGATTAACAAATCATCCTTACTGATCATCCTCAAAAGAGGCACGGATCACTAGGAAACAACATGAACATATGGCCATATGAAATAAACAACTCAAGGCCTTAGTGGAAATGCTAAGTCCCTGAAATCAGCATTACCAAGTGCCTCACTTTGCAAGCTTGTGCTAGTCACCACAGACATCACAAAAATACATGGGTTGCACCTCTGGAAAGATGGCAAAACCCTTAACAAAACATATGTAGAGCTCATGGGCATATCATGCACACAATAATCATGGCAAAAATGACAAATATCTAAATGGAGCAGCAGATCTGACAATTATCTCAAGTAGCACTCTTCTAACAGCATTTCGGGCATCAAGATGAACTCAAATGAAAATGATGCAGTGGAATGAAATGATGTACTCTCTGAGATGAACATTTTGATATGTTGTATGTCCAAAACGGAGCTACGGATGCAAAGTTACGATGCGATGAACATGGAAAAAAATATTAGGGTTTCGGGCAGAAAAGTCAACCGAGGAG
Source organism: Triticum dicoccoides (assembly GCF_002162155.2). Classification (NCBI taxonomy): domain Eukaryota; kingdom Viridiplantae; phylum Streptophyta; class Magnoliopsida; order Poales; family Poaceae; genus Triticum; species Triticum dicoccoides. Next base: position 460,166,939 of record NC_041384.1, on the reverse strand, counting down.
GGGATCTAGATCTGGATAGGATCCGGCTGGCATGGAAAACGAGGTTCGCCGGACTCAGAGCTCGAGCTCGCCGGAGTCGTCGGGGCGGCGTCGGACTTGCCGTGGAGGACGAGGGGGCCGGTCGGAGTCGCGGACGGGCGTCGGAGCGAGGCGGCGGCGTCGGCCAGCAGGAGCAGCGCGGCGGGGAAGCGCCGGAGCGAGGCGGCGGCATCGGGCGTCGATGGCGGCATGAAGACCCGGCGAGGCGCGCGGCGGCGCCGGCGAGCCGGAGTGGAGGAGGGCGAAGGCGGGCGGCGGCGGATCCGGATGGGCCTCGGGGGCCGGATGCGGGCTCCCCGGGCCGGCGGCGGGACGAGCGGCTCCGCGCCACGTGGCGGAGCGTGGTTGGCGGCGGCGGGACGTCCGGTCAGGGCGGACATTGTCCGGCAGTGGAGAGGGAATTTTTTTAGGGTTAGGGTGGAGAGGATCCGCGAATTTGGAATGGGGGGGGTCTTTATATAGAGGTGGAGGGAGCTAGAAGAGTCCAAATGAGGTGCGGTTTTCGGCCACGCGATCGTGATCGAACACTCTAGATGATGGAGAGGGTTTTGGTGGGTTTTGGGCCAAATTGGAGGGGTGTTGGGCTGCAACACACACGAGGCCTTTTCGGTCCCTCGGTTAACCGTTGGAGCATCAAACGAAGTCCAAATGGTACAAAACTTGACAGGCGGTCTACCGGTAGTAAACCAAGGCCGCTTGAAAAGTCTCGGTCCAATCCGGAAATGTTTAATCCCCACACACGAAAGAAAGGTAGAAATGACCACCGGAGGAGAACGAAGCGCCGGAATGCAAAACGGACAACGGGGAAAATGCTCGAATGCATGAGATGAACACGTATGCAAATGCAATGCATATGATGACATGATATGAGATGCATGACAACGATAAAAACACATGGAGACAAAGACCCGAACCCAAGAAAATAAAATAACTTAATGCCGGAAACGGCAAGAGTTGGAGTACAAATTGGGTAAGTTACATCCGGGGTGTTACAGCCGGCCCCCCTCCCAATTCGGATTTGGCTTGGCGGGGGCTCCCTTGCTCCTTTCCCCTCCTTTCCACTAAGGCCCAATAAGGCTCATATACCTCGGGGGGGGTTCCGATAACCTCCCGATGATCCGGTATTGTCCCAATCTTACCCGGAAACTTTCCGGTGTCCAAATATAGTCGTCCAATATATCGATCTTTATGTCTTGACCATTTCAAGACTCCTCGTCAAGTCTGTGATCACATCCGGGACTCCGAACAACCTTCAGTACATCAAAATATATAAACTCATAATGAAACTTTCATCATAACGTTAAGCGTGCGGACCCTACGGGTTCAAGAACAATGTAGACATGACCGAGACACGTCTCCGGTCAATAACCAATAGCGGAACCTGGATGCTCATATTGGCTCCTACATATTCTACGAAGATCATTATCGGTCAGACCGCATAACAACATACGTTGTTCCCTTTGTCATCGATATGTTACTTGCCCGAGATTCGATCGTCGGTATCTCAATACCTAGTTCAATCTCATTACCGGCAAGTCTCTTTACTCTTTTCGTAATACATCATCTTGCAACTAACTTATTAGTTGCATTTCTTGCAAGGCTTAAGTGATGTGTATTACCGAGAGGCCCAGAGATACCTCTCCGACAATCGGAGTGACAAATCCTAATCTCAAAATACGCCAACCCAACATGTACCTTTGGAGACACCTGTAGAGCACCTTTATAATCACCCAGTTACATTGTGACGTTTGGTAGCACACAAAGTGTTCCTCCGGTAAACGGGACTTGCATAATCTCATAGTCATAGGAACATGTATAAGTCATGAAGAAAGCAATAGCAACATACTAAACGATCGGGTGCTAAGCTAATGGAATGGGTCATGTCAATCACATCATTCTCCTAATGATGTGATCCTGTTAATCAAATGACAACTCATGTCTATGGTTAGGAAACATAACCGTCTTCGATTAACGAGCTAGTCAAGTAGAGGCATACTAGTGACACTTTGTTTGTCTATGTATTCACACAAGTATTACGTTTACGGTTAATACAATTCTAGCATGAATAATAAACATTTATCATGATATAAAGAAATAAATAATAACTTTATTATTGCCTCTAGGGCATATTTCCTTCAGTTGCCTCTCTTTTTTTCACTCGGTCTGGGCGGATCATGTCGAGTGGAACCTGGACCAGTGGGGGCATGCTAAGTGCACCCACTGGGTGTAGTCCCCGAGACTACTGTTGAATGTTTGATTCTGCAATAGTCTTAGATTTCTTTTCACTCGGAAGCGAATAATCTTTGATTTTGTCCACTGATGTATCTTTTACTCATTTCAGAAATCTTGTGAAATCATCTCCAAATTTGCTGAATTTGAGGAGAAGAAGAGACAGCTCAACCTTGACTTGGATTTGGCCAAGCAGAACTTGCCGAAGGCCAAAGACGAAACAGCTGGTATGGAAGGTAAAAAACCTGTCGACTGTGGAATTGGTTTGTATCTTCAGTCGTCTCCTCATTCTTCTCTCTGAACTGAGTGCTTGTTTGTTGTATATTTTTTTAGAGAAAATGAGGTAGGCTCTGGCAAAGAAGGACCTTGATCTTGCGACAGCACAGAAGGAGGCTCAGGTGAAGGCAACACTCGCCAATAAGAAGCTAGCTTCAGTCGGGGCACTGGAGGAAGACAATGCCAAGCTGAAGACACCTCTTGCGGAGGCCAATCGAGAAGCGACCCGTCTGAAGAAGGACAAGGTAGCTTTGAATGACAAGATTGAAGACATTTCTCGTAAGAGAAATGACCTGGAGGCTTATCTAGGAGCACTCGCCAAGAAGTTATTCCTTATGCTTGAAGGTATCTTTCCTTGTCTGACTGTTTTGCTATCGTCGAGTCACTATAAATCTGTCGACTCATTAGTTCTTTGCGGTTGTAGAATTCTGTCAAAACTTTGAGGAAGAAACTGGGCGAATCAAGACGAGCTTGGACCACATCAACTCCCCTGTCAATGATGAAGCTGCCATGAACGTGCTCCGACTGGAATCCCGTCTTACCAGCGTTACGAGATACCTTGCTCTCCTGAAGGTTGCGGTGTCGCGGATTGACATGGCGCTTTGGCCAAAGGAGACACTACAAAATGACCTCGAGTCCTTGATGACTCGACTCAATGAGATCCCAGGTCGAGTTCAGGAATGGAACAAGTCGTCTGCTCGATGCGGTGCTGATGTAGCTCTGTCTCTTGTTCGAGTCCATTGCAAGGAGGCCAATGAAGAAAAGCTAGTAGCGATCAAGGTTGCTGTCGGTGTCAAAACCGGCGGATCTCGGCTAGGGGGTCCCAAACTGTGCGTCTAAGACGGATGGTAACAGGAGGCAGGGGACACGATGTTTTACCCAGGTTCGGGCCCTCTTGATGGAGGTAAAACCCTACATCCTGCTTGATTTATTCTTGATGATATGAGTATTACAAGAGTTGATCTACCACGAGATTGGAGAGGCTAAACCCTAAAAGCTAGCCTATGGTATGATTGTCTGTCATTCTACGGACTAAAACCCTCTGGTTTATATAGACACCGGAGGGGGCTATGGTTACACAAGGTCGGTTAAAAATGAGGAGATATACATATCCGTATTGCCTAGCTTGCCTTCCACGCCAAGTAGAGTCCCATCCGGACATGGGACGAAGTCTTCAATCTTGTATCTTCATAGTCCAACAGTCCGACCAAAGGATATAGTACGACTGTCCGGAGTGTTGGAAATATGACCTAGAGGCAATAATAAAAGCATTATTATTATATTTCCTTGTTCATGATAATTGTCTTTTATTCATGCTATAATTGTGTTATCCGGAAATCGTAATACATGTGTGAATAATAGACACCAACATGTCCCTAGTAAGCCTCTAGTTGACCAGCTCGTTGATCAACAGATAGTCATGGTTTCCTGACTATGGACATTGGATGTCATTGATAACGGGATCACATCATTAGGAGAATGATGTGATGGACAAGACCCAATCCTAAACATAGCATAAGATCGTATAGTTCGTTTGCTAGAGTTTTCCAATGTCAAGTATCTTTTCCTTAGACCATGAGATCGTGTAACTCCCGGATACCGTAGGAGTGCTTTGGGTGTACCAAACGTCACAACATAACTGGATGACTATAAAGGTATACTACGGGTATCTCCAAAAGTGTCTGTTGGGTTAACACGGATCAAGACTGGGATTTGTCACTCCGTATGACGGAGAGGTATCACTGGGCCCACTCGGTAATGCATCATCATAATGAGCTCAAAGTGACCAAGTGTCTGGTCACGGGATCATGCATTACGGTACGAGTAAAGTGACTTGCCGGTAACGAGATTGAACGAGGTATTGGGATACCGACGATCGGATCTCGGGCAAGTAACATACCGATTGACAAAGGGAATTGTATACGGGGTTGCTTGAATCCTCGACATCGTGGTTCATCCGATGAGATCATCGAGGAGCATGTGGGAGCCAACATGGGTATCCAGATCCCGATGTTGGTTATTGGCCGGAGAGTCGTCTCGGTCATGTCTACGTGTCTCCCGAACCCATAGGGTCTACACACTTAAGGTTCGGTGACGCTAGGGTTGTAGGGATATGTATATGCAGTAACCCGAATGTTGTTCGGAGTCCCGGATGAGATCCCGGATGTCACGAGGAGTTCTGGAATGGTCCGAAGGTAAATAATTATATATAGTAAGTGCTATTTCGGCTATCGGGACAAGTTTCGGGGTCACCGGTATTGTACCGGGACCACCGGAAGGGTCCCGGGGCTCCACCGGGTGGGGCCACCTGCCCCGAGGGCCACATGGGCTGTAGGGGGTGCGCCTTGGCCCATATGGGCCGAGGGCACCAGCCCCAAGAGGCCCATGCCCTAGGGTTCAAGGAAGGGAAGAGTCCCAAAGGGGGAAGGCACCTCCTAGGTGCCTTGGGGAGGAGGGATTCCTCCCTTGGCCGCACCCCCCCTAGGAGATTGGATCTCCTAGGGCCGGTGCCCCCCCCCTTGGACTCCCTATATATAGTGGGGAAAGGAGGGCCTCTCATAACACGCCTTTGGTGCCTCCCTCTCCCTCTCCAACACATCCTCCTCCTCCATAGAGCTTGGCGAAGCCCTGACGGAGTACTGCAGCTCCACCACCACCACGCCGTCGTGCTGCTGCTGGTGCCATCTTCCTCAACCTCTCCTTCCCCCTTGCTGGATCAAGAAGAAGGAGACGTTACGCTGACCGTACGTGTGTTGAACGCGGAGGTGTCGTCCGTTCGGCGCTAGGATCTCCGGTGATTTGGATCACGTCGAGTACGACTTCCTCATCCCCGTTCTTTGAACCCTTCTGCGCGTGATCTACAAAGGTATGTAGATGCAATCCAATCACTCGTTGCTAGATGAACTCATAGATGGATCTTGGTGAAACCGTAGGAAAATTTTTGTTTTCTGCAACGTTCCTCAACAGTGGCATCATGAGCTAGGTCTATGTGTAGTTCTTTTTGCACGAGTAGAACACAATTTGTTGTGGGCGTAGATGTTGTCAACTTTCTTGCCACTACTAGTCTTATCTTGCTTCAGCGGTATTGTGGGATGAAGCGTCCCGGACCAACCTTACACGTACGCTTACATGAGACCGATTCCACCGACTAACATGCACAAGTTGCATAAGGTGGCTGGCGGGTGTCTGTCTCTCCCACTTTAGTTGGAGCGGATTCGATGAAAAGGGTCCTTATGAAGGGTAAATAGAAGTTGACAAATCACGTTGTGGTTTTCACGTAGGTAAGAAAACGTTCTTGCTAGAACCCTATTGCAGCCACGTAAAACTTGCAACAACAATTAGAGGACGTCTAACTTGTTTTTGCAGCAAGTGCTTTGTGATATGATATGGCCAAGGTTGTGATGAATGATGAATGATATATATGTGATGTATGAGATGTTCATGCCATTGTAATAGGAATCACGACTTGCATGTCGATGAGTATGACAACCGGCAGGAGCCATAGGAGTTGTCTTTATTTTTTGTATGACCTGCGTGTCATTGAGAAACGCCATGTAAATTACTTTACTTTATTGCTAAACGCGTTAGCCGTAGTAGTAGAAGTAATAGTTGGCGAGAAACTTCATGGAGACACGATGATGGAGATCATGATGATGGAGATCATGGTGTCATGCCGGTGACAAGATGATCATGGAGCCCCAAGATGGAGATCAAAGGAGCTATGTGATATTGGCCATATCATGTCACTATTATTATTTGATTGCATGTGATGTTTATCATGTTTTTGCATCTTGTTTGCTTAGAACGACGGTAGTAAATAAGATGATCCCTCATAATAATTTCAAGAAAGTGTTCCCCCTAACTGTGCACCATTGCGACAGTTCGTTGTTTCAAAGCACCACGTGATGATCGGGTGTGATAGATTCCAACATTCACATACAACGGGTGTAAGACAGATTTATACATGCAAACACTTAGGTTGACTTGACGAGCCTAGCATGTACAGACATGGCCTCGGAACACAGAAGACCGAAAGGTCGAGCATGAGTCGTATAGAAGATACGATCAACATGAAGATGTTCACCGACGTTGACTAGTTTGTCTCATGTGATGATCGGACATGGCCTAGTTAACTCGGATCATGTTATACTTAGATTACAGGAGGGATGTCTATCTAAGTGGGAGTTCATTGAATAATTTGATTAGATGAACTTAATTATCATGAACTTAGTCTAAAATCTTTACAATATGTCTTGTAGATCAAATGGCCAATGTAGTCCTCAACTTCAACGCGTTCCTAGAGAAAACCAAGCTGAAAGACGATGGCAGCAACTATACGGACTGGGTCTAGAACCTGAGGATCATCCTCATAGCTGCCAAGAAAGATTATGTCCTACAAGCACCGCTAAGTGACGCACCCGTCCCACAGAACCAAGACGTTATGAACGCTTGGCAAACACGTGCTGATGATTACTCCCTCGTTCAGTGCGGCATGCTTTACAGCTTAGAACCGGGGCTCCAAAAATGTTTTGAGAGACATGGAGCATATGAGATGTTCGAAGAGCTGAAAATGGTTTTTCAAGCTCATGCCCGGGTCGAGAGATATGAAGTCTCCGACAAATTCTTCAGCTGTAAGATGGAGGAAAACAGTTCTGTCAGTGAGCACATACTCACTATGTCTGGGTTACATAACCGCTTGACTCAGCTAGGAGTTAATCTCCCGGATGACGCGGTAATTGACAGAATCCTCCAGTCGCTTCCACCGAGCTACAAGAGCTTTGTAATGAACTTCAATATGCAGGGGATGGAAAAGACCATTCCCGAATTATTTGCAATGCTGAAATCAGCAGAGGTAGAAGTCAAAAAGGAACATCAAGTGTTGATGGTGAATAAAACCACTAAGTTCAAGAAAGGCAAGGGTAAGAAGAACTTCAAGAAGGACGGCAAGGGAGTTGCCGCGCCCGGTAAGCAAGCTGTCGGGAAGAAGCCAAAGAATGGACCCAAGCCCGAGACTGAGTGCTTTTATTGCAAGGGAAGTGGTCACTGGAAGTGGAACTGCCCCAAATACTTAGCGGACAAGAAGGCCGGCAAACCGAAAGGTATATGTGATATACATGTAATTGATGTGTACCTTACCAGTACTCGTAGTAGCTCCTGGGTATTTGATACCGGTATAGTTGCTCACATTTGTAACTCAAAGCAGGAGCTGCGGAATAAGCGGAGACTGGCGAAGGACGAGGTGATGATGCGCGTCGGGAATGGTTCCAAGGTCGATGTGATCGCCGTCGGCACGCTACCTCTACATTTACCTACGGGATTAGTTTTGAACCTCAATAATTGTTATTTAGTGCCAAGTTTGAGCATGAACATTGTATCAGGATCTCGTTTAATTCGAGATGGCTACTCATTTAAATCCGAGAATAATGGTTGTTCTATTTATATGAGAGATATGTTTTATGGTCATGCTCCAATGGTGAATGGTTTATTCTTAATGAATCTCGAGCGTAATGCTACACATGTTCATAGTGTGAGTACCAAAAGATGTAAGGTTGATAATGATAGTCCCACATACTTGTGGCACTGCCGCCTTGGTCACATAGGTGTCAAACGCATGAAGAAGCTCCATGCAGATGGACTTTTAGAGTCTCTTGATTACGAATCATTTGACACGTGCGAACCATGCCTCATGGGTAAAATGACCAAGACTCCGTTCTCAGGAACAATGGAGCGAGCAACCAACTTATTGGAAATCATACATACTGATGTGTGCGGTCCAATGAGCGTTGAGGCTCGCGGTGTCTATCGTTATGTTCTCACCCTCACTGATGACTTGAGTAGATATGGCTATGTCTACTTAATGAAACACAAGTCTGAGACCTTTGAAAAGTTCAAGGAATTTCAGAGTGAGGTTGAGAATCAACGTGACAGGAAAATCAAGTTCCTGCGATCAGATCGTGGAGGAGAATACTTGAGTCACGAGTTTGGCACACACTTAAGAAAATGTGGAATAGTTTCACAACTCACGCCGCCTGGAACACCTCAGCGTAATGGTGTGTCCGAATGTCGTAATCGCACTCTATTAGATATGGTGCGATCTATGATGTCTCTTGCCGATTTACCGCTATCTTTTTGGGGCTATGCTTTAGAGACTGCCGCATTCACTTTAAATAGGGCTCCGTCGAAATCCGTTGAGATGACACCGTATGAATTATGGTTTGGGAAGAAACCTAAGGTGTTGTTTCTAAAAGTTTGGGGATGCGATGCTTATGTCAAGAAACTTCAACCTGAAAAGCTCGAACCCAAATCGGAAAAATGCGTCTTCATAGGATACCCTAAAGAAACTATTGGGTATACCTTCTACCTCAGATCCGAAGGCAAGATCTTTGTTGCCAAGAATGGGTCCTTTCTAGAGAAAGAGTTTCTCTCGAAAGAAGTAAGTGGGAGGAAAGTAGACCTTGATGAAGTATTACCTCTTGAACCGGAAAATGGCGCAACTCAAGAAAATGTTTTTGAGGTGCCTGCACCGACAAGAGAGGAAGTTAATGATGATGATCAAGATACTTCTGATCAAGCTCCTACTGAAATTCGAAGGTCCACAAGGACAGGTTCCGCACGAGAGTGGTACGGCAACCCTGTCTGGGAAATCATGTTGTTAGACAACGGTGAACCTTCGAACTATGAAGAAGCGATGGCGGGCCCGGATTCCGACAAATGGCTAGAAGCCATCAAATCTGAGATAGGATCCATGTATGAAAAGAAGTATGGACTTTGACTGACTTGCCTGTTGAGCGGCGAGCCATAGAAAATAAATGGATCTTTAAGAAGAAGACAGACGCGGATGGTAATGTGACCATCTATAAAGCTCGGCTTGTCGCTAAGGGTTATCGACAAGTTCAAGGGGTTGACTACGATGAGACTTTCTCACCGGTAGCGAAGCTAAAGTCCGTCCGAATCATGTTAGCAATTGCCGCATTCTATGATTATGAGATATGGCAAATGGACGTCAAAAGGGCATTCCTTAATGGTTTCCTTAAGGAAGAATTGTATATGATGCAGCCGGAAGGTTTTGTCGATCCTAAGAATGCTGACAAGGTGTGCAAGCTCCAACGCTCGATTTATGGGCTGGTGCAAGCATCTCGGAGTTGGAACATTCGCTTTGATGAGATGATCAAAGCGTTTGGGTTTACGCAGACTTATGGAGAAGCCTGTGTTTACAATAAAGTGAGTGGGAGCTCTGTAGCATTTCTCATATTATATGTAGATGACATACTTTTGATGGGAAATGATATAGAACTCTTGGACAGCATTAAGGCCTACTTGAATAAAAGTTTTTCAATGAAGGACCTTGGAGAAGCTGCTTATATATTAGGCATCAAGATCTACAGAGATAGATCAAGATGCCTCATAGGTCTTTCACAAAGCACATACCTTGATAAGATATTGAAGAAGTTCAATATGGATCAGTCTAAGAAGGGGTTCTTGCCTGTGTTGCAAGGTGTGAAATTGAGCTCAGCTCAATGTCCGACCATGACAGAAGATATAGAAGAGATGAGTGTCATCCCCTATGCCTCAGCCATAGGTTCTATTATGTATGCCATGCTGTGTACCAGACCTGATGTAAACCTTGCCGTAAGTTTGGTAGGCAGGTACCAAAGTAATCCCGGCAAGGAACACTGGACAGCGGTCAAGAATATCCTGAAGTACCTGAAAAGGACTAAGGAAATGTTTCTCGTTTATGGAGGTGACGAAGAGCTCGTCGTAAAAGGTTACGTCGATGCTAGCTTCGACACAGATCTGGATGACTCAAAGTCACAAACCGGATACGTGTATATTTTGAATGGTGGGGCAGTAAGCTGGTGCAGTTGCAAGCAGAGCGTCGTGGCGGGATCTACATGTGAAGCGGAGTACATGGCAGCCTCGGAGGCAGCGCATGAAGCAATTTGGGTGAAGGAGTTCATCACCGACCTAGGAGTCATACCCAATGCGTCGGGGCCAATCAAACTCTTCTGTGACAACACTGGAGCTATTGCACTTGCCAAGGAGCCCAGGTTTCACAAGAAGACAAGGCACATCAAGCATCTCTTCAACTCCATTCATGAAAATGTTCAAGATGGAGACATAGATATTTGTAAAGTACATACGGACCTGAATGTAGCAGATCCGTTGACTAAACCTCTCCCTAGAGCAAAACATGATCAACACCAGAATTCCATGGGTGTTCGATTCATCACAATGTAACTAGATTATTGACTCTAGTGCAAGTGGGAGACTGTTGGAAATATGCCCTAGAGGCAATAATAAAAGCATTATTATTATATTTCCTTGTTCATGATAATTGTCTTTTATTCATGCTATAATTGTGTTATCCGGAAATCGTAATACATGTGTGAATAATAGACACCAACATGTCCCTAGTAAGCCTCTAGTTGACTAGCTCGTTGATCAACAGATAGTCATGGTTTCCTGACTATGGACATTGGATGTCATTGATAACGGGATCACATCATTAGGAGAATGATGTGATGGACAAGACCCAATCCTAAACATAGCATAAGATTGTATAGTTCATTTGCTAGAGTTTTCCAATGTCAAGTATATTTTCCTTAGACCATGAGATCGTGTAACTCCCGGATACCGTAGGAGTGCTTTGGGTGTACCAAACGTCACAACATAACTGGGTGACTATAAAGGTATACTACGGGTATCTCCGAAAGTGTCTGTTGGGTTGACACGGATCAAGACTGGGATTTGTCACTCCGTATGACGGAGAGGTATCACTGGGCCCACTCGGTAATGCATCATCATAATGAGCTCAAAGTGACCAAGTGTCAGGTCACGGGATCATGCATTACGGTATGAGTAAAGTGACTTGCCGGTAACGAGATTGAACGAGGTATTGGGATACCGACGATCGGATCTCGGGCAAGTAACATACCGATTGACAAAGGGAATTGTATACGGGGTTGCTTGAATCCTCGACATCGTGGTTCATCCGATGAGATCATCGAGGAGCATGTGGGAGCCAACATGGGTATCCAGATCCCGCTGTTGGTTATTGGCCGGAGAGTCATCTCGGTCATGTCTACGTGTCTCCCGAACCCATAGGGTCTACACACTTAAGGTTCGGTGACGCTAGGGTTGTAGGGATATGTATATGCAGTAACCCGAATGTTGTTCGGAGTCCCGGATGAGATCCCGGACGTCACGAGGAGTTCCGGAATGGTCTGGAGGTAAAGAATTATATATAGGAAGTGCTATTTCGGCTATCGGGACAAGTTTCGGGGTCACCGATATTGTACCGGGACCACCGGAAGGGTCCCGGGGGTCCACCGGGTGGGGCCACCTGCCCCGGGGGCCACATGGGCTGTAGGGGGTGCGCCTTGGCCCATATGGGCCAAGGGCACCAGCCCCAAGAGGCCCATGTGCCTAGGGTTCAAGGAAGGGAAGAGTCCCAAAGGGGGAAGGCACCTCCTAGGTGCCTTGGGGAGGAGGGATTCCTCCCTTGGCCGCACCCCCCTAGGAGATTGGATCTCCTAGGGCCGGCGCCCCCCCCTTGGACTCCCTATATATAGTGGGGAAAGGAGGGCCTCTCATAACACGCCTTTGGTGCCTCCCTCTCCCTCTCCAACACATCCTCCTCCTCCATAGAGCTTGGCGAAGCCCTGACGGAGTACTGCAGCTCCACCACCACCTCGCCGTCGTGCTGCTGCTGGTGCCATCTTCCTCAACCTTTCCTTCCCCCTTGCTGGATCAAGAAGAAGGAGACGTTACGCTGACCGTACGTGTGTTGAACGCGGAGGTGCCGTTTGTTCGGCGCTAGGATCTCCGGTGATTTGGATCACGTCGAGTACGACTTCCTCATCCCCGTTCTTTGAACGCTTCCGCGCGTGATCTACAAAGGTATGTAGATGCAATCCAATCACTTGTTGCTAGATGAACTCATAGATGGATCTTGGTGAAACCGTAGGAAATTTTTTGTTTTCTGCAACGTTCCCCAACACGGAGACCCCCTAATCCAGGACTCCCTCAGTAGCCCCCGAACCAGGCTTCACTGACGATGAGTTCGGCACGCAGTGTTGTCTTCGACATTGCAAGGAGGGTTCTTCTCCATATTCCGAATGTTTGTAAAGCAGTGTCCGGTCCCATAAATGTTTGGACCTCTTGGCTTCTGTGCCCAATAAGGACTATCTCCCATGCATCGAATGAATACGAGGTGCCAGGGCCTTTTTACATTCGCCCCCCTAGCCAGATAAATAAATTGTCTATTAAAGGGATGGGGATTCTCAGATCTGATCCATACCATCCTCCCCTAGCAAGAATCCATCAGAGCGTGCTTCGGAAAAATCCATTCCAGCATGGCCGACCTCCGCAGCTCCTCCTCCCGCTCCCGCAGCCCTAAGCCCAGTGATTGGGAGAGGTGTTCAGTCCCACACAGTCGATTAGTCGAACTGCAGACTAAGGGATTTCTCCCTCCAGCATACCTGGTGCCCGTTCGAGCCGGGCTCGCCACCTATAATGGCGGGGAGCAAGCGGAGAGCTTCCCCAGCCCCTCTATGGGGGAGCGGGTATGCCTTGTCCATTATTTATTGAGGGGACTCGGATTTCCGATTCATCCGTTCCTCCGCGGGCTCCTGGAGTTCCACGGCCTCCAATTACATAATTTCACCCCTGCCTCCATTTTACACATCGCCGGCTATGTTGCTCTCTGCGAGTTGTTCCTGGGCTGCGAGGCTCATTTCGAGCTGTGGAAAAGGTTATTTTGCCTCGTCCCTCGCACACAGAGGGGGTCACTTTATCAAGTGGGCGGAGCCGAAGTATGGCGCATCGCCGGAACCGGATACCTGTCCGGTACCCCGAAGAAGACGTCCGAAGACTGGCCTTCAGAATGGTTTTATATGGAGGACGTTCCCCTTCCGGACCCTGTTCGGTGGGGTCTTCCTGAGTTCAGCAATGCTCCTCTGAAGAAATGCCGAAGTTGGCGCCCACGGAGCCCCCAGGAGGAAGACAACGACGAAGTCCTTTACCTGATGAACCGGATTAAAGCACTGGCTCAATCAGGATTGACAGTGATCGAAGTCATGTCAATATGCATAATGCGGGGAGTGCAACCATTTCAATATCGAGGGCACCCCCTGTGGTGTTTTAACGGAGAAGATGACGCCACACGTTATAGGCGTAAGGGTCCGGACAACGCTGCCGCATTAGCAAAAATTCTGTCCGAACTGTTCAAAGGAGAGGAAGAGGAGTTCATCCGCATCAAGGCACGGGATGGGTTCTCCATGTACAACCCTCCAAGCTAGGTGAGTTATATCTCCTTATTTCCATTCTTCCCGTATTCTTTGTCGTAGATACTCACCTTGACATTTTGCGGCAGGAACTACGGAGATCCATAAGGGAGGTTAGCAGCCCATCTCCACAACCAGAGGACCCTGACCGGGCCCTTGGTCCCGGACTCGAAGAAGATCCGGACATATTCGTGGATCTGATAGACCGACAGTTCTATCATTTAAGCTGTGATGATGCCATGGTGGCCATTACGGCCGATTATCCTGGACTACTTCCTGCTTCGCATGTAAGAAAACCCAAAAATCCCAACTACAAAAACTAGGATCCCCTTTTAGACACTTCACCTACCATATACACATGGTGTTTAACAGGGAAGGCATTCGGGACGCCATGCCGAACCCGCAGCAACTCGCCCACAAGAGGCACCAAGGCCGGGCCGACCAAAAAGGAAGGCGGTCAAGACCGAGACGCCGGCGACGAGGTATGACAGAAACCCTGCTCCGTGGTTGTCGTCTTTCTTGAAATATAATGACGTCCATGTTTCTTTAACAGAAAAAACGCTCACCGGAATATGTCCGGTGAGGCTGCCGATCATGCTTCCACCAGTCGGCCCCCAGGGCCGGACATAGAGGCGGAAGCCGACATGGGGCGGACGCCGGATAACCCCCCTACAGAGGATGCGGATAGATTATCCGCTACAAATTCAGAAGTGGAGAGCGCCATGAATCATAGGCGTCGCCGGGCCGTACTTCGCGACGCTTGCTTCTCACCAGAGGCATTTGATGCCTTCAATTCTGGAGTGGCGTACCTCCGTGCTGCTCAAGATGGTCTAGCCAGAGCCACGAATCAGTATGTAAAGGATGTACGGGTAAGTAAATCTAACGATTATATGTATCAGTAGCCCCTGAGACTTGAAGCAGTTAGAAGAACTGATTTAAGGATCATATTATTGTGCAGGTTCTTACAGATAAGAATAGTCGACTGTCACAGGAGCTGGAGGAATGCAAGACCCAACTTCGGGCCGCAGTCGCCGCATTGAAGGAACTGAAAAAGTCCCTGGCTGGTAACATTCCTTTCAGAGAACGATAGGTACCATATAGCATGTGGCATGGCTGTAGAAATAGATGTTTGCAGATGAATCCGGAGAGAATCCGGAGGAGCAGCACGCCGTACGACAGCTAAAGGCTGGTGAACGCGTGCTGACTGAGGTCAGGCGGGAGAAAAACAATCTCCAAGACGCCAATACCAAGCTGAGCATGGAACTGAAAGATGTTCGTGCCCAGCTTGTGGACTCTGAGAAGGAGAACAAGCGGCTTCGACGCGGCATATTCAGTAAGTGCTTGAACGAACCCTTTAGAAGGAGTTCGGCGAAGAAGCCGGCTAACAGCATTATGTCTGCAGGTATGCTGACGGGTCGTCCCGCGGAGGAAATGCCCGGGTCTGCGGTTGATCTTCTATCCGAGCTCTCACAACTGCACGAACAAGTTCGGCAGGTGATGCATGCAAGGTGTTGCCCAGGCTTTGTGGCCATCCGGCTCCCTGCCAGAAGGCATTGCAGAGCTTACGGAGAAGCTGAAGGGAGCACGGCGGCGCTTCCGACTATGGAAGATATCGGCCTGCGGTCAAGGTGCCAGGGAAGCCTGGGCCATGGTGAAGACGCGGTATACCAAGGCTGACCCAAATCACATGGCCGAGGTCGGACCTGTGGGGCCCGACGGAAAGGAGATCCCCGTTAGCTTAGTTTATGGGCAAGTAGAATTAGCCGCAAAGTATTCCCAACAGGATTGTAGACTAGACCGCCTGTTGGATGGTATAGAAGAGGAATTTAGTCAGTCTGTATGACTATGTAATTAAAGTGACATGTATGATGCCTTCTAGCCGGATTGTAGATCATTTGTCATGGCGGACCTTTTCGCTTCAACCTCGGGACCCGATAGTCCGGAGTGTGTCCGAATACCCGCTCAGTTATATAAGAACCGGGGTATGCGTGGAGACCAGGCATAGGGGTCATTAGTGCTTGAACAGACAAGTGCCCAACTAGTTATGTTATATTACATGGGTAGTAAGAAACATTTTCCAGGGAGAATAGTTCCATTAAGCGTTCCTGTCCCTGGGTACGCATGTCCTAAAGTGCATGTCCGGACTGCGATAGAAGCGCAGGAAAAAAACATCTGGGGGCACATATGGAAAATAAATAAAAATCATCTTTTGTTCACCGACCGAATATTAGCTTAAGAACGCTAGCTTTCGGCTTCACCCAGTCCGAGGTACACATCCAGCTGACCCGGCAGTAACAATCGCAGAGGTGCTCCCCTTATGCCCTAGCCGAATTAACGGAAACGTAGGGCATAAATACAAGAGCCAGGCAACCCAACTTGGCCAAAACTTAAGTCATATCGATGCATACCATGGCGAAGAAAAGGTACATGCGGAAGAATAGCACATGTGTGGGGGCATGAAGCCCAGATAAACAATTAAGCTTCTGTGTAAGAAGCCCCCAGGTATGATGAGCGCGGCTAGCGCGCCAATAGTGTGCAAGCGAGGCACAAGTTGGCCTTTAGAGGCCTAGAGAAAGAATAAAAGAAAGAAAGAGAAAAAAGACAGATAAATATATATGTAAAAAATGGACAGAGGAAGGAAACGAACGTAGAGTCCGGCGCTAGGCGTAGAATGTTTGGAGCCTGGCTGCGTTCCATGGGTTCGGCTCAAGTCGATTATTCGATGCATCCCGCAGACGGTACGCTCCACCGATTAGAACTTGATCAATAATGAAGGGTCCTTCCCATTTGGGCTCGAGCTTGGACTTTTTCTTCTCCGGCAGGCGTAGAACTAACTCGCCAATGTTATAAGTTTTGGCCCGTACTTCTGTGCTTTGGTATCTGCGAGCCTGTTGCTGATAAAATTCGGAATGGGCTTTAGCCACGTCACGCTCCTCCTCCAAGGTGTCTAGACTGTCCTGCCGATCGAGCTCGGCTTCTCTTTCTTCGTACATGCGCACTCTAGGTGAGTCATGAATTATGTCGCAGGGCAGGACTGCCTCTGCGTCGTACACCGTAAAGAAGGGTGTATATCCGGTACTACGATTCGGCGTGGTCCATAGCCCCCAGAGTATGGAGTCGAGCTCCTCTACCCAGTGCATGTTAGACTCCATTAAGGATCGCACCAATCTGGGTTTAATGCCGCTCATGATAACACCATTTCCTCGCTCAACTTGTCCGTTGGTTTGTGGGTGATAGACTGAAGCATAATCGAGCTTGATGCCCATGTTGCTGCACGAGAGTTTTACCTCGTCGGCCGTGAAGTTCGCGCCGTTGTTAGTGATGATGCTGTGGGGGACGCCATAACGGTGTACGACCCTGGATATGAAGTCTATCACTGGTCCGGATTTGGCCGTTTTAACAGGTTTGGCCTCTATCCATTTGGTGAATTTATCGACCATGACCGATAAGTATTTTTTCTTATGGGTTCCCCCTTTAAGGGGTCCAACCATGTCAAGCCCGCAAAGGGCCACATAATGGGGATTGTTCGGAGGGCGGTGGGTGGCATGTGGCTTTGATTTGCAAAAAGCTGGCAACCGGCGCAGCGTTGGACCAGGTCCCGTGCGTCTGTCTGGGCCGTCAGCCAATAGAATCCTGTACGGAAAGCCTTGCTTACAAGTGCCCGGGATGCTGCGTGGTGGCCGCCGAGTCCGGCGTGAATTTTTGCCAAAAGCTTCCGCCCTTCCTCTTCGGAGATACACCTTTGAAGGACTCCGGTAGTGCTTTTTTTATACAGTTCTCCCTCATGGACTCTGTAGGCCTTAGATCGTTGCACTATGCAGCGTGCCTCATTTTGGTCCTCCGGAAGTTCCTGCCTATTTAGGTAGGCCAGGATTGGTTCTATCCATGGGGCTATGATGGCCATTATTACGTGGGCTGAAGGTATAATTTCGGTGGCAGAGCCTCCGATTATGTCAGAGTGTTCGGTATCGAGCGTTGTGGCCGAGTCCGGACTAATATTGTCGGTGTCCCCTTCCCATACTACGGATGGCTTAAACAACCTCTCTAAAAAGATGTTGGGGGGACCGCATTGCGTTTTGCACCGATGCGGGCGAGGATATCCGCCTCCTGATTGTTTTCCCGAGCCACATGGTGAAATTCGAGCCCCTCGAACCGAGCTAACATTTTTAGGATGGCGTTACGATAGGCCGCCATCTTCGGATCCTTAGCGTCAAAGTCTCCATTTATTTGGGATATTGCGAGGTTCGAATCCCCGCGCACCTCCAGGCGTTGAATGCCCATGGAAACCGCCATCCGAAGACCATGTAACAAGGCTTCGTATTCGGCTGCATTATTGGAGTCTGTATACAGTATCTGCAATACGTATTGAACTGTATCTCCAGTTGGGGACGTCAGAACGACGCCAACCCCTACTCCAGCCAGCATTTTGGAGCCGTAGAAGTGCATGATCCAATTGGAGTATGCGTCGTACTCTTTAGGGAGTTCGGCTTCCGTCCATTCAGCGACAAAGTCGGCCAATACTTGCGATTTAATGGCTCGCCGAGGTTTGTATGTTATGTCGAACGGGAGGAGCTCAATGGCCCATTTGGCAATCCGGCCCATGGCGTCGCGGTTGTTTATAATATCATTGAGTGGCACCTCTGAGGCTACTGTAATCGAACACTCTTGAAAGTAGTGTCGCAGTTTCCGGGATGCCATGAATACCGCATAGGCTATCTTTTCATAATGTGGGTACCGTGATTTGCATGGAGTGAGGACAGTGGATACATAATATACCGGCTTTTGAAGAGGGAATTTATGTTCGTCCGCTCCTTGTTCGACGACGAGCACTGCGCTTACAACTTGATGAGTTACCACAATGTATAATAGCATGGGTTCGCCAATGTTTGGCGCGGCCAGGATTGGGTTGGTTTCCAGTATGGCTTTTATTTCTTCCAATCCGGCTGTGGCAGCGTCCGTCCACTCGAAGTGTTCGGTGCGCCGAAGGAGGCGATAAAGGGGTAATGCCTTTTCTCCTAAGTGGGAGATAAAGCGGCTTAGAGCCGCCACACATCCAGTTAATTTCTGGATTTGTTTGAGGTCTGTTGGGGTAGCCAACTGTGACAGAGCTCGTATTTTGGCCCGATTAGCTTCAATTCCTCTACTGGAAACAATGAAGCCCAGGAGCTTTCCGGCTGGTACGCCGAAAACGCATTTTTCCGGATTGAGCTTAATGTCGTATGTTCGGAGGTTGTCAAAGGTGAGCCTCAAGTCGTCTATCAGAGAGTCGACATGTTTTTCCGGATTGAGCTTAATGTCGTATGTTCGGAGGTTGTCAAAGGTGAGCCTCAAGTCGTCTATCAGAGAGTATGTACGAAAGGTATGCGTCTACTGTTTTGCCGATTTGTTTCTCCAGACATGTCTGAATCATGCGCTGATATGTTGCACCGGCGTTTTTGAGCCCAAAAGGCATTGCGTTGAAACAGAAGGGGTCGTATGGTGTGATAAATGCCGTTGCGACTTGGTCGGACTCCGCCATCTTGATTTGGTGGTAACATGAGTGTGCGTCGAGGAAACACAATGATTCGTGTCCAGCGGTAGCATCGATAATTTGATCAATGCAGGGGAGGGGGAAGGGATCCTTTGGGCAGGCCTTGTTGAGGTCCTTGAAATCGACACATAGGCGCCAGGATTTGTCCTTCTTTGGTACCATCACCAGGTTTGCTAGCCAGTCCAGGTGTTTTATTTCTCTGATGAATCCAGCCTCCAATAACTTGGCTAGTTCCTCTCCCATGGCCTGTCTCTTAGGTTTGGAGAAACGCCGAAGAGACTGCTTGACCGACTTGAATCCCTTTAGGATATTGAGGCTGTGCTCGGCCAGCCTGCGTGGGATTCCTGGCATGTCTGATGGATGCCAGGCGAATATGTCCCAATTCTCGCGCAGGAACTCTCGTAGTGCGGCGTCCACGGCGGGATTTAACTGTGCCTCGATGGAGGCTGTTTTTGTAGGGTCCGTTGGGTGGACTTGGAATTTGACTATTTCATCCGCTGGTTTAAAATATGTGGACTTGGATCTCTTGTCGAGTATCACGTCGTCCCTGTCCACTTTGGAGCGTAGCGTGGTTAATTCCTCGGCCGAAAGGGCTTCGGATAATGCCTCGAGGGGCAATGCGGCAGTTTGTTTTCAGCACGGAGTGCTGTGTCCGGATCACTAGCGAGAGTGATGATTCCGTTGGGCCCGGACATTTTGAGCTTCATGTACCCATAATGGGGTACGGCTTGGAAGATCGTGAACGCCTCACGTCCTAAAAGGGCGTGGTATCCACTAATGAACGGGGCCACTTGAAATGTAATTTCTTCGGACCTATAGTTCTCCTCGTGCCGAATACCACATCTAGTGTGATTTTCCCAGCGCAGCATGCTTCCCGACTGGGGATGATTCCTCTGAAGGTTGTGCTACTTTGCTCAATGCAGTTCCAGTCTATTTCCATTTTTTGAAGAGTTTCCTCATAGATGAGGTTTAATCCGCTGCCGCCATCCATGAGTACTTTGGTGAGTCGAAAGTTGTCCACAATTAGACTGAGGACCAGTGTGGCTGGTGCTCGGGCTGTTCGGAATTTAGGTTCGTCACTGGCATTGAAGGTAATAGCCGTGTCACTCCATGGATTTATTGCTGCTACGTGGCAGACTTCGGCAATGTTGCGGAGTGTTCACTTGCGCCTATTATTTGATGCGAAGGTCTCAAAGACTGTTAATACCGTATTGTTATCCACGGGATGGTGTTCTATGGTATTTGGGATAATAAGATCCTCACCACTTTTGGCCACCTGACGGAGTATCCAACATGCTCTAAGGGTGTGCGTTGGTATGGTATCCGCTGTGCTATGAATTTTGCAGGGTCCGTTAAGCCATCCCTCCAATACGGTTCCGTGCCCTGTAGAGGGTTTTTGCTTCTTTGTAATTAACTCGGGTGTCTTATGATAGTGCACCCTTTTTCCTCGGACTGGGTGCATTCGGGGCCGGATTATCCCAAAATTTCGTTTCGGTTTTCTAGGCACTTTCCATTGCACAGTACTTTCGTACTATGGACGCCAAGTCGGCGAAGCGTGATATGTCACGGCCATTAAGGATTCCCTTGTCCGTGCAGTTATTGCAGAAAAGTGAGACCGCGTCTTCCTCGCAGCAGTCCTTAACCTTGTTCATCAAAAGGAGGAATCTGGCCCAATGATGATGTACTATTTCATGGGGCTCTTGCCTGATGTGGGAAAGATCGTTTATGTCTGGGTGGGTGGGTGGATTTGAGTCCGAACCCCTACCCGATTTGAGACACGGGGGCCGAGGAGTTTCCGATCTTGGAATTTCGGATTCTGGTATGTTGCCCGATGAGTCTGGCCCACTGCCTGACTCTAGGTTCAGGGATTGGGTGATGTCCTCCCGTAAATGGGTGTCCGGCTCGGAGAGCTCAGGAATTCGGACATAATTAGTCCTCAAGATAGAGGAAGAATCGCCGCATTGTTCCTCCACCACCGCAACATGAAGGGTGACCGGTGGGGAGTTAATCTCCCTTTGATCGGGTTTAAGCCCAATCCGATCATAGTCCGTAGCGACTCCCAAGGCGGCAATGCGATCCAAGAGCTCGTTTAGGGAAGAGAGCTCCATTGGATCCATCAGCTCGGCGGATTCCGAGCCGGCGTGGAGGCTATTTTCGATGACCCGAGAAGTCATCGTCGGTGCAGCAGCCGAACAGGCGGTCATGATGAAACTGCCTAGCCAGAGAGTTTGGCCGACAGCTAGGGCTCCCCCAGCGGTAATGTTGTTTTTAACAACGATATGAGGCATCCTTTCTTACAACGACGTCACAGAGGAACTCTCAATGAAAGCACCAATGTCGGTGTCAAAACCGGCGGATCTCGGGCAGGGGGTCCCGAACTGTGCGTCTAAGGCGGATGGTAACAGGAGGTAGGGGACACGATGTTTTACCCAGGTTCGGGCCCTCTTGATGGAGGTAAAACCCTACGTCCTGCTTGATTTATTCTTGATGATATGAGTATTACAAGAGTTGATCTACCACGAGATCGGAGAGGCTAAACCCTAAAAGCTAGCCTATGGTATGATTGTTTGTCGTTCTACGGACTAAAACCCTTCGGTTTATATAGACACCGGAGGGGGCTAGGGTTACACAAGGTCGGTTACAAAGGAGGAGATATACATATCCGTATTGCCTAGATTGCCTTCCACACCAAGTAGAGTCCCATCCGGACATGGGACGAAGTCTTCAATCTTGTATCTTCATAGTCCAACAGTCCGACCAAAGGATATAGTCTGGCTGTCCGGAGACCCCCTAATCTAGGACTCCCTCAGTTGCCAACACCAAGAGACTCTACTTCTAGTCTTTTATGGAGACCTTCATTGCTGCTACTATTCGAATTGCAAATGGAATCGACCTAGATGAGTTCGTCGAGCCTTCTAGTCCCCCTCTTGTGGAGTGAACAAACTTTTTATGATCCGATTAAATTTGCCTCGGTATGCCGAGTGGTTTTGTGACTGTTAAAAACTCCTTCGGGCCTGATGTCTGAGTACTTTAATCTACTGTCTGGAACCTCGTAGGATCTATCTGAACTTTGTTGTTTTCGAATCTCTTGACTCTGAGTGGAACTTGATTCTTCATTCTAAATTGTTACTCACTCTGCGATGCAGCTCAGTTGAGTGGATCATGAACGAGAGCACTTGGTGCTATCCATAAGCTGCACCTTGTCGTCCTTGCGGATCAGGATAGAGCGGACATTGTATTTGTGCCACAGCTCTGAGGATAAGGTCGCGGTCGACCTGCACCTCTCATCCTTGCGGATCGGTATGGAGCGGACATTGTACTTGTGCCACCACTCTAAGAATAAGGTCACGGTCGACCTGCACCTCGTCGTCCTTGCGGATCAGGATGGAGCAAACATTGTATTTGTGCTGCAGCCCTGAGGATAAGGTCGCGGTTGACCTGCACCTCGTCGTCCTTGTGGATCAAGACGGAGCGTGTTTGAAACTTAGGCGAGTATGGAACTGCAGCTAAACCTCCAAGTGGGAGGATTTCTCTCCACTCGGTAGGATTTTTAAACTTAGGCGAGTACGAGACTGCAGCTAAGCCCCCGAGTGGGAGGATTGCTCTCCACTCGATAGGATTTTTTAAACTTAGGCGAGTACGGGACTGCAGCTAAGCCTCCGAGTGGGAGGATTGCTCTCCACTCGGTAGGATTTTTTAAACTTAGGTGAGCACGGGACTGCAGCTAAGCCTCCGAGTGGGAGGATTGCTCTCCACTCGGTAGGAGTTTTTAAACTTAGGCGAGTATGAGACTGCAGCTAA
>NC_041384.1:460132297-460143372 GCF_002162155.2 Triticum dicoccoides | reverse complement strand
CTTAGGTGAGTACGAGACTGCAGCTAAGCCCCCGAGTGGGAGGATTGCTCTCCACTCAATAGGACTTTTTAAACTTATGCGAGTACGGGACTGTAGCTAAGCCTACGAGTGGGAGGATTGCTCTCCACTCGGTAGGATTTTTTAAACTTAGGCGAGTACGGGACTGCAGCTAAGCCTCTGAGTGGGAGGATTACTCTCCACTCGGTAGGATTTTTTAAACTTAGGTGAGTACGAGACTGCAGCTAAGCCCCTGAGTGGGAGGATTGCTCTCAACTCGATAGGATTTTTTAAACTTAGGCGAGTACGAGACTGCAGCTAAGCCTCCGAGTGGGAGGATTGCTCTCCACTCGATAGGATTTTTTTAAACTTAGGCGAATTGGATTCGTAGTTAAGCCCCCGAGTGAGAGGATTGCTCTCCACTCGGTAGGATTTTGTTTTTGAAACTTAGGCGAATCGGATTCGCGGCTAAGACACCCACTTGGGGATTTTGGACACATGGATAAGTAATAACAATCATTTAGGAGACTGTAAAACCATGTCTTTGATAAACAAACTGAAAGGTACTTCTTATTACATCTCGACAGTTTGAACGCTTAAGTGTTAAAATGGCAGAGAAGCTCCACATGCCAAGCGCGGGGCTCGTCTTTCTTGTGTTCCACATTGTACAGGTGATATGCACCATTGTGGAGCACTTTGGTGATGATGAAGGGGCCCTCCCAGGCGGGAGCAAGCTTGTGTGGACGTTGCTGATCCACTCGGAGAACCAGGCCCCCCTCCTGAAATGCTCGACCTCTTACGTTCCTAGCATGAAATCGACGAAGGTCTTGCTGATAGATGGTCGACCTGATCAGGGCCATCTCTGTCTCTTCTTCTAAAAGATCAACATCGTCTTGATGGGCTTGTTCTGCTTCTGCCTCTGATAAGAGCTTCACTCGCGGGGCATTATGGAGTAAATCAGTCGGCAGCACGGCCCCGGCTCCATAAACCAGGAAGAAGGGAGTCCGGCTAGTCGACCGATTTGGCGTTGTTCTCAGACCCCACAGTACTGATGGTAACTCATCTACCCAGACACCAGCCGCATGCTTGAGGTCTCGCATCAATCTGGGCTTCAACCCTTGTAAGATCAAACCATTTGCTATTTTAGCTTGCCTGTTCGACTAAGGGTGAGCGACCGAAGCGTAATCGACCCGGGTGCCCTGGGAAGCGCAGAAAGCTCTGAACTCATCTGAATCAAAGTTTGAACTGTTGTCTATGATGATACTGTGCGGGACTCCATATCTGAATGTTAATTCTCTGATGAAGCTGACGGCGGTTTGATACGTCCATTTTGCATCATGCTTTTATATCAATATTTATTGCATTATGGGCTGTTATTACACATTATGTCACAATACTTATGCCTATTCTCTCTTATTTTACAAGGTTTATATAAAGAGGGAGAATGCCGGCAGCTGGGATTCTGGCTGGAAAAGGAGCAAATATTAGAGACATATTCTGCACAGCTCCAAAAGTCCTGAAACTTCACAG
Source organism: Triticum dicoccoides (assembly GCF_002162155.2). Taxonomy (NCBI): domain Eukaryota; kingdom Viridiplantae; phylum Streptophyta; class Magnoliopsida; order Poales; family Poaceae; genus Triticum; species Triticum dicoccoides. Next base: position 460,141,845 of record NC_041384.1, on the reverse strand, counting down.
ATGATGTTTTCCAAATATATAAAAAGCGTTGAGCACAAGAACTTCACCAGGGGGGCCACACCCTGCCCACGAGGGTGGGGGCGCACCCCCTACCTCGTGGCCCCCTAGTGGCCCTCCGGTGACCATCTTCTGCTATATGGTCTCTTTCGATGGAAAAAAAAATCATAAGCCATCTTCTCGGATGAAACTCCGCAGCCACGAGGCGGAACCTTGGCGGAGCCAATCTAGGGTTCTGGCGGGGCTGTTCTGCCGGGGAAACTTCCCTCCCAGAGGGGGAAATCATCGCCATCGTCATCACCAACGCTCCTCTCATCGGGAGAGGGCAATCTCCATTAACATCTTCATCAACACCATCTCATCTCAAAACCCTAGTTCATCTCTTGTATCCAATTCTTGTCTCCAAGTCCGGATTGGTGCTAGTAGGTTGTTAGTAGTGTTAATTACTCCTTGTAGTTGATGCTAGTTGGTTTAATTGGTGGAAGATCATATGTTCAGATCCTATATGCACATTAATACCCCTCTGATTATGAACATGTTTATGCTTTGTGAGTGGTTACTTTTGTTCCTGAGGACATGGGAGAAGTCTTGCTATTAGTAGTCATGTGAATTTGGTATTCGTTCGATATTTTGATGAGATGTATGTTGTCTCTCCTCTAGTGGTGTTATGTGAACGTCAACTACATAACACTTCACCATTGTTTGGGCCTAGAGGAAGGCATTGGGAAGTAATAAGTAGATGATGGGTTGCTAGAGTGACAGAAGCTTAAACCCTAGTTTATGCATTGCTTCGTAAGGGGCTGAATTCGATCCATATGTTTCATGCTATGGTTAGGTTTACCTTAATACTTTTGTTGTATTCGCGGATGCTTGCAATAGAGGTTAATCGTAAGTGGGATGGTTGTTCAAGTAAGGGCAGCACCCAAGCACCGTTCCACCCACATACCAAATTATCAAAGTACCGAACGCGAATCATATGAGCGTGATGAAAACTAGCTTGACGATATTCCCATGTGTCCTCGGGAGCGCTTTACATCATATAAGAGTTTGTCCAGGCTTGTCCTTTGCTACAAAAGGATTGGGCCAGCTTGCTGCACTTTATTTACTTTTGTTACTTGTTGCTCGTTACAAATTATCTTATCACAAAACTATCTGTTACCACTTATTTCAGTACTTGCAGAGAATACCTTGCTGGAAACCACTTATCATTTCCTTCTGCTCCTCATTGGGTTCGACACTCTTACTTATCGAAAGGACTACGATAGATCCCCTATACTTGTGGGTCATCAAGACTATTTTCTGGCGCCGTTGCCGGGGAGTGAAGCGCCTTTGGTAGGTGGAATTTGGTAAGGAAAAATTTATATAGTGTGCTGAAATTTACTGTCACTTGTCACTATGGAAAGTAATCCTTTGAGGGGCTTGTTCAGGGTATCTTCACCCTGACCAGTAGAGCAAAGAGTTGCACCTCAACCTACTGAACCTACTGAAAATGAAAATGCTTGCTTTGAAATTCCTTTGGGTATGGTAGAAAAATTGCTAGCTAATCCTTTTTTAGGAGATGGAACAAAACATCCTGATGAGCATCTAATATATGTGGATGAAGTTTGTGGATTATTTAAGCTTGCAGGTGTACCCGGAGATGTTGTTAAGAAGAAGGTCTTCCCTTTATCTTTGAGGGGAGATGCATCGACATGGTATAGGCTATGTGATGATATGGAGTCTTGGAACTACAAACGATTGAAATTGGAATTTCATCAAAAGTTTTATCCTATGCATCTTGTTCATCGTGATCGCAATTATATATATAATTTTTGGCCTCGCGAAGGAGAAAGCATCGCTCAAGCTTGGGGGAGACTTAAATCAATGTTATATTCAGGCCCCAATCATGAGCTCTCAAGAGAAATGATTATTCAAAATTTTTATGCTCGACTTTCTGATAACAATCACACCATGCTTGATACTTCTTGTGCTGGCTCTTTTATGATGAAGACTATTGAATTCAAATGGGATTTATTGGAAAGAATTAAATGCAACTCCGAAGATTGGGACCTCGATAATGGTAAGGAGTCAGGTATGACACCTAGTTTTGATTGTGTTAAATCTTTTATGGATACCGATATTTTTTGTAAATTTAGCACTAAATATGGACTTGACTCTAAGATAGTAGCTTCTTTCTGTGAATCTTTTGCTGCTTATGTTGATCTCCCCAAGGAGAAGTGGTTTAAATATCATCCTCCCATAGAAGTAAAAGTAGCTGCACCTATTAAAGTTGAAGAAAAGACTATTACTTATAATGATCGTATTGTTCCTACTTCCTATGTTGAGAAACCACCTTTCCCTATTAGGATCAAGGATCATGCTAAAGCTTCAACTGTGGTTCGTAAAAGAAATATTAAAACATATACACCTCCTGAGCAAGTTAAAGTTGAACCTAATATTGCTATTGTTAAAGATATCTTGTCTGATAATATAGATGGGCATGTTATTTATTTCTGTGATGAAACTGCTAGAATTGCTAAACCCCGTGATACAGATAAACCTAGACCTGTGGTAGGTATGCCTATTATTTCTGTTAAAATAGGAGATCATTGTTATCATGGCTTATGTGATATGGGTGCTAGTGCTAGTACAATACCTATTGACTTATACAACGAAATTATGCATGACATTGCACCTATTGAGTTAGAAGATATTGATGTCACAATTAAACTTGCTAATAGAGATACTATTTCACCAATGGGAATTGTTAGAGATGTTGAAGTCTTGTGTGGGAAAACTAAATATCCTGCTGATTTTCTTGTTCTTGGTTCCCCACAAGATAGTTTTTGTCCCATTATATTTGGTAGACCCTTCTTAAATACTATTAATGCTACCATAGATTGCACAAGAGATGTTGTTACTGTCGGTTTAGATGATATGACTCATGAATTTAATTTTTCTAAATTTAGTAGACAACACCGTGAAGAATAATTACCTAGTAAAGATGAAATTATTGGTCTTGCTTCTATTGCCGTACCTCCTAGTGATCCTTTAGAACAATATTTGCTAGACCATGAAAATGATATGTTTATGAATGAAAGAAGGAAATTAGATGAAGTATTCTTTAAACAAGAACCTATTCCGAAACATAATTTACATGTTGAAGTCCCAGGAGATCCTCCTCCACCCAAGGGTGATCCCGTGTTTGAGCTTAAACCTTTACCGGATACTCTTAAATATGCATATCTTGATGAGAAAAAGATATATCCTATTATTATTAGTGCTAACCTTTCAGAACATGAAGAAGAGAGATTATTGAAAATTCTGAAGAAGCATCGTGCTGCTATTGGGTATACTCTTGATGATCTTAAGGGCATTAGTCCCACTCTATGTCAACATAAAATTAATTTGGAAGAAGATGCTAAACCAGTTCGTGATCATCAATGCCGGCTAAATCCTAAAATGAAAGAAGTGGTAAGTAAGGAGATACTAAAGCTCCTTGAGGTAGGTATAATTTACCCCGTTGCCGATAGTTAGTGGGTAAGCCCTGTCCATTGTGTCCCTAAGAAGGGAGGTATTACTGTTGTTCCTAATGATAAAGATGAATTGATTCCTCAAAGAATTATTACTGGTTATAGGATGGTAATTGAATTCCGCAAATTAAATAAGGCTACTAAAAGAGATCATTACCCCTTAGCTTTTATCAATCAAATGCTAGAAAGATTGTCTAAACATACACATTTTTGTTTTCTAGATGGTTATTCTTGTTTCTCTCAAATACCTGTGTCAGCCAAAGATCAATCAAAGACTACTTTTACTTGCCCTTTTGGTACTTTTGCTTATAGATGTATGCCTTTTGCTTTATGTAATGCACCTGCTACCTTTCAGATATGCATGATGGCTATATTCTCTGACTTTTGTGAAAAGATTTGTGAGGTTTTCATGGACGACTTTTCCGTCTATGGATCTTCTTTTGATGATTGCCTGAGCAACCTTGATCGAGTTTTGCAGAGATGTGAGGAAACTAATCTTGTCTTGAATTGGGAAAATGCCACTTTATGGTTAATGAAGGTTTTTCTTGGGGCATAAAGTTTCTGAAAGATGTATTGAAGTTTATAAGGCCAAGGTTGATGCTATTGAAAAGATGCCATGTCCCAAGGACATCAAAGGTATAAGAAGTTTCCTTGGTCATGCTGGTTTTTTTAGGAAGTTCATTAAGGACTTCTCAAAAATTTCTCGGCCTCTGACTAATTTATTACAAAAAGATATACCATTTGTCTTTGATGATGATTGTGTAGAAGCATTTGAAATACTAAGAAAGCATTGATCTCTGCACCTATTGTTCAGCCACCTGATTGGAATTTACCCTTTGAAATTATGTGTGATGCTAGTGATTATGCTGTAGGTGCTGTTCTAGGACAAAGAGTTGATAAGAAACTAAATGTTATTCAATATGCTAGTAAAACTCTAGACAATGCTCAAAGAAATTATGCTACTACCGAAAAAGAATTCTTAACAGTTGTATTTGCCTGTGATAAGTTTAGACCTTATATTGTTGATTCTAAAGTAACTATTCACACTGATCATGCTGCTATTAAATATCTTATGGAAAATAAAGATGCTAAACCTAGACTTATTAGATGGGTTCTCTTGCTACAAGAATTTGATTTACATATTGTTGATAGAAAAGGAGCTGAGAACCCCGTTGCAGACAACTTGTCTAGGTTAGAAAATGTGCTTGATGACCCACTACCTATTGATGATAGCTTTCCTGATGAGCAATTAAATGTCATAAATACTTCTCATACTGCTCCATGGTATGCTGATTATGCTAATTACATTGTTGCTAAGTTTATACCACCTAGTTTCACATACCAACAAAAGAAAAAGTTCTTCTATGATTTGAGGCATTACTTTTGGAAAGAACCACATCTTTATAAAGAAGGAGTAGATGGTGTTATTAGACGTTATGTACCTGAGCATGAACAGGAACATATCATACGCAAGTGTCACTCCGAAGCTTATGGAGGGCACCATGCTGGAGATAGAACTGCACATAAGGTACTACAATCCGGTTTTTATTGGCCTACTCTCTTCAAGGATGCCCGTAAGTTTGTCTTATCTTGTGATGAATGTCAAAGAATTGGTAATATTAGTAGATGTCAAGAAATGCCTATGAAGTATTCACTTGTTATTGAACCATTTGATGTTTGGGGCTTTGACTATATGGGACCTTTTCCTTCCTCTAATGGTTATACACATATTTTAGTTGCTGTTGATTACGTTACTAAGTGGGTAGAAGCTATTCCAACTAGTAGTGCTGATCATAACACTTCTATTAAAATGCTTAAAGAAGTTATCTTTCCAAGGTTTGGAGTCCCTAGATATTTAATGACTGATGGTGGTTCACATTTTATTCATGGCGCTTTCCGTAAAATGCTTGCTAAATATGATGTTAATCATATAATTGCATCCCCTTATCACCCTCAGTCTAGTGGTCAAGTAGAATTGAGTAATAGAGAACTCAAATTAATTTTGCAAACGACTGTTAATAGGTCCAGAAAGAATTGGTCCAAGAAACTTGATGATGCATTATGGGCCTATAGAACTGCATATAAAAATCCTATGGGTATGTCTCCGTATAAAATGGTCTATGGAAAAGCATGTCACTTACCTCTCGAACTAGAACACAAGGCTTATTGGGCTATTAAAGAACTAAATTATGATTTTAAACTTGCCGGTGAGAAGAGGTTATTTGATATTAATTCACTTGATGAATGGAGAACCCAAGCCTACAAAAATGCCAAGTTGTTTAAAAAAAGGTTAACAGGTGGCATGATAAAAGGATACAAAAGCGTGAGTTTAATGTAGGTGATTATGTATTGCTATACAACTCTCATTTAAGATTTTTTGCAGGAAAACTTCTCTCTAAATGGGAAGGTCCCTACGTTATCGAGGTCTACCGTTCCGGTGCCATAAAAATCAACAACTTCGAAGGCACAAATCCGAAGGTGGTAAATGGTCAAAGAATCAAACATTATATCTCAGGTAATCCCATAAATGTTGAAACCAATGTTATTGAAACTATAACCCTGGAGGAATACATAAGGGACACTTTCCGGAACGTTTTAGACTCAGAAAAGGAATATGTATGTGGTACGGTAAGTAAACCGACTCCAAAACAGTTTTGAGGCAATATTTCTCCGTTTTGGAATATTTAGAAAAATAGAAAAATAAGCAGCAGTCCAGAAAGGACACGAGGGCTCCACGAGGGTGGAGGGCGCGCCCTACCCCCCTGGGCGCCCCCCTACCTCGTGGGCACCTCGTGTGCTCTCCGGACTCCATTTTCTTGCAAAACACGTATTTTGGTCGGTAAAAATTCATTATATAATCTCCCAGGGGTTTTGACTCCCGTATCATGCAAATATCTCTTGTCTTTGTTTTGAGCTGTCCTGCTGCAGACAGAGCAACATGTCGTCCCCGGATTCGGAAGGAGAAAGCTATGTGGCTGATTACCTCGCAGATCCTAAAGTCTATGGGGATGTGGAGCACTGTGGTTGGACTACGGAAGAAGAAGAGTACTATGAACCCAAGGGAAAGGAGGAGACGAGCTCAGATGAAGATGAAGTCCCACTACCTCAACTTGGGGACATGCATGTGGAGTTCAAAAAGTCAAGCCTCACGGATAGGGTAAAGAAACCTAAGATCGAGTTTATCCCTTTCTGCCTCTTGCAGGAGAACAAGCAGGAACTATGCAAAAATATACTGAGCTTGGAGTAGGAGATCGAGGACCTAAGGGACCAAAATTCTGTCATCAAACGCAAATTAAGGAAGAAGCCCATGCCATCAACAAAATTACCACCGTCTCCTCCAACAAAGAAGAATTGAGTATCTGGTATAGGCACTCCACTTGGCAACTGCCAAGCTTGGGGGAGTGCCCCGGTATCGTATCACCATCACCTTTATCTTTACCGTTTTTCTTAGTTTGATCCTTTTGGTAATATCTTGATCTAGTAGAATAAAAGTTCTTAGTATGATCTAGTTGTGAGTTTTGCTTTATGATCCTTCTATGTAATCGAGTCCGTGAGCTATATAGTAAAGATTAGTGTTGAGTCAAGGGCTTGCTTATTTTTGCCATGATCCCAAATAAAATAAAATAAAAGAGAAAGAAATAAAAAGAAACAAAGAGATCATGTGACTCTTATGGAGAGTAATGAGCTCACATAGAAAGAGTATGATGAATAAAAGTTATTGAGGGATGAAAAACATAGTTTTGGTCATCGTTGCAATTAATAGGAAGTAATAAACAAAGAGAGGTCTTCACATATAAATATACTATCTTGGACATCTTTTATGATTGTGAGCACTCATTAAAATATGACATTCTAAAGAGTTGACATTGGACAAGGAAGACAACGTGATGGGTTATATTTTCTTACATCTGAGATAAATTATATTGTCTTGGATCCTCCAACATGTTGAGCTTGCCTTTCTCCCTCATGCTAGCCAAATTCATTGCACCAAGTAGAGATACTACTTGTGTTTCCAAATACCCTTAAACCAGTTTTGCCATGAGAGTCCACCATACTTACCTATAGATTGAGTAAGATCCGGCAAGTAAGTTGTCATCGGTTCAAGCAATAAAAATCACTCTCTAAATATGTATGATTGATTGGTGTGGAGGAAATAAGCTTTATACGATCGTGTGATATGGAAGTAATAAAAGCGACAAACTGTATAATAAAGGTCCATATCACAAGTGGCAATATAAAGTGATGTTCTTTCACATTAGGATTTTGTGCATCCAACCATAAAAGCGCATGACAACCTCTACTTCCCTCTGCAAAGGGCCTATATTTTACTTTTATCTCCTTTACTGCAAAAGAGTCGTGGTGATCTTCACCCTTCCTTTTTACATTTTATCCTTTGGCAAGCACGATATGTTGGAAAGATCCCGGTATATATGGCTAATTGGATGTGGGTTTTCATGAACTATTACTGTTGACATTACCCTTGAGGTAAAACATTGGGAGGCAAAACTATAAGCCCCTATCTTTCTCTGTGTCTGATTAAAATTCCATACCCATAAGTATTGCGTGAGTGTCAGCAATTGTGAAAGACTATATGATAGTTGAGTATGTGGACTTGCTGAAAAGCTCTTATACATTGACTCTTTCCTATGTTATGATAAATTGCAATTGCCTCAGTGACTGAGATTATAGTTTGTTAGTTTTCAATGAAGTTTACGATTCATACTTGATATTGTGATTGAATTATTACTCTAGCATAAAATATCATATGATAAGAATTATATAAGTTGTTGTTCTAAGAATGATCATGATGCCCTCATGTCCGTATTTTATTTTTATCGACACCTTCATCTCTAAACATGTGGACATATTTTTCGATTTCGGCTTTTCGCTTGAGACAAGCGAGGTCTAAGCTTGGGGGAGTTGATACATCCATTTTGGATCATGCTTTTATATCAATATTTATTGCATTATGGGCGGTTATTACACATTATGTCACAATACTTATGCCTATTCTCTCTTATTTTACAAGGTTTACATAAAGAGGGAGAATGCCAGCAGCTGGGATTCTGGCTGGAAAAGGAGCAAATATTAGAGACCTATTCTGCACAGCTCCAAAAGTCCTGAAACTTCACGGATGATGTTTTCCAAATATATAAAAAACATTGAGCGCAAGAACTTCACCAGGGGGGCCACACCCTGCCCACGAGGGTGGGGGCGCGCCCCCTACCTCATGGGCCCCCTGGTGACCCTCCGGTGACCATCTTTTGCTATATGGACTCTTTCGATGGGAAAAAAATCATAAGCCATCTTTGTAACACCCCGGATGTAACTTTCCCTATTTGTACTCCAACTCTTGCCGTTTCCGGCGTTGAGTTATTTTATTTTCTTGGGTTCGGGTCTTTGTCTCCGTGTGTTGTTATCGTTGTCATGCATCTCATATCATGTCATCATGTGCATTGCATTTGCATACGTGTTCGTTTCATGCATTCGAGCATTTTCCCCGTTGTCCGTTTTGCATTCCGGCGCTTCGTTCTCCTCCGGTGGTCATTTCTAGCTTTCTTTCGTGTGTGGGGATTAAACATTTCCGGATTGGACCGAGACTTGCCAAGCGACCTAGGTTTACTACCGGTAGACCGCCTGTCAAGTTTCGTATCATTTGGACTTCGTTTGATACTCCAACGGTTAACCGAGGGACCGAAATGGCCTCGTGTGTGTTGCAGCCCAACACCCCTCCAATTTGGCCCCAAAACCCACCTAACTCTGCTCCATCATCTAGAGCGTTCGATCACGATCGCGTGGCCGAAAACCACACCTCATTTGGACTCTCCTAGCTCCCTCTATGCCTATATATACACCCCCCATTCCAAATTCCGGATCCCCCTCGTCCCTAACCCTAAAATCCCAGATCCGCCGCCGCCGGACACGTCCGGACGGCACCGGACATGTCCGCTGCTCCCCGCCGCCGCCACGTGGTGCCTCCCCATACGCCCGCCGCCTCCCTCCACGCGCCGGCCCGCCGAGCCCAGGCAGGGCCCCCGC
>NC_041384.1:460113864-460131870 GCF_002162155.2 Triticum dicoccoides | reverse complement strand
CGCTGCTCCCCGCCGCCTCTCTCCGCCGCCGGTGCCGCGCCCCGCCGCCCGCCGCCACCGCGCCAGCCACCGCCGCCTCCGCGCCGCGCCGCCGCCGCCGCCTCCACGCGCCGCCGCCGCCGCCTCCGCCCGCCGCCGCCGCCGCCGCCGCGCCGGCCGGAGCCACTCCGGCGAGCTCCGGGTCAACTCCGGTGAGATCCCGGCCGGATCCGGATCGGGACTAGATCCACCGGTCCCCGATCCAAACTCCCTCGCCCGTCCCCGCACCGCTCCGTGCCGATCCGCGAGATCCACTTTTTCCTGAGGTTGTTTTTTTTCTCTAAGTCCCAGAATTTTTAGTTCATATGCCCATATTCGCGGCTCCGTAACTTTGCATCTGTAGCTCCGATTCATGCATATAGCATATCAAAATGTTCATCACAGAGAGTACATCATTTCATTCCATTGCATCATTTTCATTTGAGCTCATCTTGATGCCCGAAATGCTGTTAGAAGAGGGCTACTTGAGTTAATTGTGAGATCTGCTACTCCGTTTAGCACTTTTGTCATTTTTGCCATGATTATTGTGTGCATGATATGCCCGTGAGTTCTACATACGTTTTGTTAAGGGTTTTGTCATCTTTTCAGAGGTGCAACCCATGTATTTTTAGGATGTGTGTGGTTGCTTGTGCAAGCTTGCAAAGAGGTGCACTTGCTAATTCTGTTTTCAGGGACTTAGTAATTTCACCAAGTCCTGGGATTGTTTATCTCATGATGCCATATGTTCTTGTTGTTTCCTAGTGATCCGTGCCTCTTTTGAGGATGATCAGTAAGGGAGTTTTGTTAAGCTTGTAGTGCTCTATCCATCCATGTCTTTGTTTGCAATTATGGAGCACCCTAGCTTTAGTCAATCGAGCTCTGCTTTTGCTTCGTTGCGAATCTGGGCAGATCGTCAACTTGTTTGCGATTTTGCCGATGTTATTGTAGTTGATCCGTGCATGCTATGCCATTGTTCTTACCATGTCTAGCTTGCATTTTGTGCCTTCTTGATGGATGTATGCTTGTCTTGCCATGACTTGCACCGTGGTGAGTGCATCGAGCTCGTAAACATGCCTTCGTGAGTTATGTTTCAGCATGTCCCAGTTTTCGCTAAGTCTGAAAACTGATTATGTTTTTGCTATGTTCGTGTGCTTGTTAGTATATTTTGTGATCCCTTTTGGCTCAAGGTCACTAAGAGACTTTTGTTAAGCTTGTTGAGTAGCTCCATGCCATGTCTTTCTTTGTCATGTTCAGGTCCTGTAGCATGTTGCTTTGTTGCTCCGAAGAGGGCTATATGATCTGAAATTCCAGACAAGTGTTAATTTCACTAAGTCCGAGATCTGTTTTACCATTTGCGTTTTTGCCATGCTTGTTTGAACCTGTTAATGGATGATTTGGCCTTAGCTCAGTGCTAGACTTTTCTTAAGCATCTTGAATGCTTCCCTGCCATTTATTTTGTTTCCATGTTTGGGTGCTGTAGCATGTTCATCTCATTGCATTTAGATGCCTACTTGCTGTAAATTGCAGTCCGGTGTCATATTTGAATCGCTTGCCATTTCCAAACCGTAACTCCGATTCCGGCGTTCTTTATATTGTTTTCAACCGATTTCATCTCATCTTTCTAGTGGCACACTTGTATTTCTAAGTTGAGGCCAGGTTCATGCATTTCCTGTCATATCTTGCATTTTGCATCTCGCATCGCATCCCGCATAGCATATCATCTTTGCATCGTGTTGTTTGAGTTTGCACGTGGTTGATTGTATCCTTATTGCTTGTTTGTCTTGTTTGGGTAGAGCCGGGAGACGAGTTCGCTAACGAGGAGCCCGTTGAGTTTGCTTTTGAGGATCCAATCAACTCTGACAACTGTGCAGGCAAGATGATCATACCCTCGAAATCACTACTATCTTTGCTATGCTAGTTTGCTCGCTCTTTTGCTATGCCAATGCTACGATGCCTACCACTTGCTTGCAAGCCTCCCAAATTGCCATGTCAAACCTCTAACCCACCATGTACTAGCAAACCGTTGATTGGCTATGTTACCGCTTTGCTCAGCCCCTCTTATAGCGTTGCTAGTTGCAGGTGAAGATCCGAGGCCGTTCCTTGTTGGAACATTTATTTACTTGTTGGGATATCATTATGTTATCTTGTTATCTTAATGCATCTATATACTTGGTAAAGGGTGGAAGGCTCGGCCTCTCGCCTAGTGTTTTGTTCCACTCTTGCCGCCCTAGTTTCCATCATATCGGTGTTATGTTCCCGGATTTTTGCGTTCCTTATACGGTTGGGTTATAATGGGAACCCCTTGATAGTTCGCCTTGATTAAAGCTTTTCCAGCAATGCCCAACCTTGGTTTTACCATTTGCCACCTAGCCTTTTCTTTCCCTTGGGTTCTGTAGACTCAAGGGTCATCTTATTTTAATCCCCCCCGGGCTAGTGCTCCTCTGAGTGTTGGTCCACCTGTCAGCTGCCGGTGGCCACCAGGGGCAACTCTGGGCTGGCCTACCCGTACCTAAGACAATCTGAGTGTGCCCTGAGAAAGAGATATGTGCAGCTCCTATCGGGATTTGTCGGCACATTCGGGCGGTGTTGCTGGTCTTGTTTTAACCTGTCGAAGTGTCTTGAATTACCGAGATACCGAGTCTGATCGGAACGTCTTCGGAGGAGGTCTATTCCTTCGTTGACCATGAGAGCTTGTCATGGGCTAAGTTGGGACTCCCCTGCAGGGATTGAACTTTCGAAAGCCGTGCCCGAGGTTATGGGCAGATGGGAATTTGTTAATGTCCGGTTGTAGATAACTTGAACCTTAATTTAATTAAAATGAATCAACTGAGTGTGTTACCATGATGGCCTCTTCTCGGCGGAGTCCGGGAAGTGGACACGGTGTTGGAGTAATGTTTGCGCAGGTTGTTCTCTAGTTTCTCGCTCGTGCTTGCCTTCTCTTCTTGCTCTCTTTTGCGAATAAGTTAGCCACCATACTCGCTAGTCGCTTGCTGCAGCTCCACTCATATTTTACCTTGCCATTCCTATAAGCTTAAATAGTCTTGATCGCGTGGGTGCGAGATTGCTGAGTCCCTGTGGCTCACAGATTACTATTAGACCAGATGCAGGGCCTGATGTATCCGCTCCAGGAGACGCGTACGAGCTCAAGTGGGAGTTCAACGAAGACTCTCAACGATACTATGTTTCCTTTCCCGATGATCAGTAGTGGTGCCCAGTTGGGGGTGATTGGGACCGTGTCGCATGTTGGGTTCTCTTTTATTTTGGCGCCGTAGTCGGGCCATGAGTGTTTGGATGATGTAATGTTATTTATGTACTTGATTGACGTGGCGAGTGTAAGCCAACTATGTTATCTCCCCTTTTATTATCATATTACATGGGATGTTGTGAAGATTGCCTAACTTGCGACATATGCCTTCAATGCGATTATGTCTCTAAGTCGTGCCTCGACACGTGGGAGCTATAGTCGCATCGAGGGTGTTACAATCTTCTCGGACGAAACTCCGCCGCCACGAGGAGGAACCTTGGGGGAGCCAATCTAGGGTTCTGGTGGGGCTGTTCTGCCGGGGAAACTTCCCTCCCGGAGGGGGAAATCATTGCCATCGTCATCACCAACGCTCCTCTCATCGGTAGAGGGCAATCTCCATCAACATCTTCATCAGCGCCATCTCATCTCAAAACCCTAGTTCATCTCTTGTATCCAATTCTTGTCTCCAAGTCCGGGATTGGTGCTAGTAGGTTGCTAGTAGTGTTAATTACTCCTTGTAGTTGATGCTAGTTGGTTTAATTGGCGGAAGATCATATGTTCAGATCCTATATGCACATTAATACCCCTCTGATTATGAACATGTTTATGCTTTGTGAGTAGTTACTTTTGTTCCTGAGGACATGGGAGAAGTCTTGCTATTATTAGTCATGTGAATTTGGTATTCGTTCGGTATTTTGATGAGATGTATGTTATCTCTCCTCTAGTGGTGTTATGTGAACGTCGACTACATGACACTTCACCATTGTTTGGGCCTAGAGGAAGGCATTGGGAAGTAATAAGTAGATGATGGGTTGCTAGAGTGACAGAAGCTTAAACCCTAGTTTATGCATTGTTTCGTAAGGGGCTGAATTGGATCCATATGTTTCATGTTATGGTTAGCTTTACCTTAATACTTTTGTTGTATTCGCGGATGCTTGCAATAGAGGTTAATAATAAGTGGGATGTTTGTTCAAGTAAGGGCAGCACCCAAGCACCGGTCCACCCACATACCAAATTATCAAAGTACCGAACGCGAATCATATGAGCGTGATGAAAACTAGCTTGACGATATTCCCATGTGTCCTCGGGAGCGCTTTACATCATATAAGAGTTTGTCCAGGCTTGTCCTTTGCTACAAAAGGATTGGGCCACCTTGCTGCACTTTATTTACTTTTGTTACTTGTTGCTCGTTACAAATTATCTTATCACAAAACTATCTGTTACCACTTATTTCAGTACTTGCAGAGAATACCTTGCTGGAAACCGCTTATCATTTCCTTCTGCTCCTCGTTGGGTTCGACACTCTTACTTATCGAAAGGACTACGATAGATCCCCTATACTTGTGGGTCATCACGGTTCTCGAATCGAGGTTCTTGATGGGTTTGGCTTCAATCCATTTAGTGAACTTGTCGACTACAACAAGCAGTTGGGTGAAACCACTTATGCGAGTCCTCAAGGGTCCAACCATATCCAATCCCCAAACAGCAAAAGACCAGACAAGTGGAATGGTCTTCAACACTGAAGCGGGCTTGTGAGACATGTTACAGTAAAACTGGCAGCCCTCACACTTGTCGACTATTTCCTTCGCCATTTCATTTGCCCATGGCCAGTAAAAACCTGCTCGGTATGCTTTGGCCATGATTGTCCGAGAGGACGCATGGTGACCACAGGTCCCCGAGTGGATATCATTGAGGATCATTCGACCTTCCTCCGGGGTAATGCATCGTTGAGCAACTCCAGTCACACTCTCCATGTACAGTCGACCACTTAGCACAGTGAAGGCTTTGGATCGACGGACAATCTGTGGTGCTTCATCTTCGTCTTCTGGAACCTTTTCCTGGAATATATGCAATGTACGACACTGTCCAGTCAGGATTGATAACCAAAACTTCAGTCAGATCAGTAGAACTCTTAGGTTGTGGGGGTTCTTCTGTGAAGGGATCCTCTTGAAATGATGGTGTGTGAAGATGCTCCAAGAACACATTGTTGGGAATGGGCTCTCGCTTGGAACCTATCTTTGCCAGGTCATCCGCTGCCTGATTCTTCAGTCGGGGAATGTGGTGGAGCTCTAGCCCTTCAAACTTCTTTTCTAACTTTCTCACTGCATTGCAATAACCAGTCATAGTTGGGCTTCTGATGTACCACTCCTTCATCACTTGATTGACCACCAAATCTAAGTCGCCGTAGACCATTAGGCGACGAACGCCTAGTGAAAAGGCCATCTGCAACCCATTCAGAAGCGCTTCGTATTCAGCTTCATTATTGGATGAATCAAAGTGAATCTGAAGGACATAACTGAGTTTTTCACATCACGGGGATACCAGAACTACTCCAGCGCCAGAACCATTCAACATCTTGGATCCATCAAAGAACATAGTCCGATGTTCCGAGTGGACTTGAGTCAGTTGCTGTTGTTCAATCCACTCGACGAGGAAATCTGCTATTGCCTGGGACTTGATTGCTTTCTTTGCCTCAAACTTGATATCCAACGGAAGGAGTACAATCGCCCACTTTGCCACTCGACCAGTTGCGTCTATGTTGTTCAAAATTTCTGACATTGGAGCATCACTCATGACTGTGATAAAGTGATCTGAGAAATAGTGTGCAACCTTCTTCGAAGTCAAGTAAATTCCATAGACAAGCTTCTGATAATGTGGATATCTCTGCTTGGACGGGGTTAAGACTTCCGAAATATAGTACACCGGGCGCTGAACCTTATAGGCTTTACCTTCTTCTTCCCACTCGACCGTGAGTATTGTACTGACAACTTGTCCAGTGGCTACAATGTAAAGCAGTAAAGGCTCTTTGCTGATTGGAGCAACGAGCACCGGCTGGGTGGAAAGCAGGATTTTGAGCTCTGCAAATGCTGCGTCAGCTTCAGGAGTCCACTCGAACTTATCAGATTTCTTCATCAATCAGTAAAGAGGCAATGCCTTTTCACCGAGACGAGAGATGAATCGACTCAAGGCAGCCAAACAACCAGTAAGCTTCTGAACGTCGTGTATGCGCATAGGGATTTTCATTCGGAGTATTGCGCCGACTTTCTCTGGGTTTGCATCGATCTCACGTTCGGAAACGAGGAAACCGAGTAACTTTCCACCTGGAACTCTGGATGTACACTTCGACGGGTTAAGCTTGATATCATATCTTCTCAGATTGGCAAAGGTTTCAGCGAGGTCAGTCAGCAGGTCGGAACCTTTACGCGACTTAACCACGATGTCATCCATATATGCTTCCACATTCCGACTGATTTGAGTGAGCAGGTACTTCTGTATCATGCGCATGAATGTGGCACTAGTATTCTTGAGACCAAAGGGCATGGTAACATAGCAAAAGCACCCGAATAAAAGTTGTTTTTACCTTGTTGGGTCCATACAGTCGGATCTGATGGTAGCCGGAGTATGCGTCCAGAAAGGACAATCGCTCACATCCCGTAGTCGAGCCGACTATTTGATCGATGCAGGGGAGAGGGAAGTGATCTTTTGGGCAGGCCCGATTGATGTGCTTGAAGTCAATACACATACGGAGTGAATCATCCTTCTTGGGGACCATGACGACATTGGCGAGCCACTCGGAGTGGTAAATCTCTCGGATGAACTCATCTGCCAGAAGCCGAGCCACTTCCTCGCCAATCGCCTTTCTTTTCTCCACGGCGGACCGTCGGAGATGCTCTTTGACAGGTTTTGCTTTTGGGTCGACTCGCAAATGGTGCTCAACCAGTCCCCTGGGTACACCTGGCATGTCAAAAGGTTTCCATGCGAAGATGTCCCAGTTCTCATGGAGGAACTGGATGAGCGCTTCTTCCTATTTGCTGTCGAGTGTTGTTGAGATATGAGTCGGAGCAGCATTGGGATCAGTCGGGTGGATATGAACTGACTTTGTTTCACTAGACGACTTAAATGCAAATTCTGAAGCAGGCTTCTTAGCTCTCAAAAAATCACTCCGATCTGTAGTCTTCTTGTATTCTTCCATTTCTATTGCTGCCATCTGTTCATCGGCAATTTTTGAGCCCTTTTGAAAGCACTCTTCTGCTCACTGCCGATTACCAGTGACTGTAATCACGCCCCTAGGACCAGGCATCTGGAGTTTGAGGTACACGTAACATGGTCGAGCCATGAAACGAGCATACGCAGTTCTGCCCACGATAGCATGTTAGGCACTGTGAAAATCCACAACTTCAAATGTCAACTTTTCCTTACGGCAATTCTTTGAATCACCGAAAACCACGTCAAGAGTGATCTGGCCAAGTGAGTCGGCTTTCTTTCCAGGTATAACTCCGTGGAACCGCATGTTGCTTTCGTAGAGTTTGGACATTGGAATGCCTATCCCTCGGAGGGTCTCAGTGTATAAAATGTTCAAACCACCGCCACCATCCATCAAGACTTTAGTCAGTCGGGTGCCCCCAACGACTGGGTTGACCACCAATGCTTGCCTCCCGGGGTGGCTACATGCGGCGGGTGGTCTGATTGGTCGAATGTGATGGGAGTCTTTGACAACTTCACAACCATGTTTACCTCTCTGTTGATCACTTTCAGTCGACTTTTACTTTCAATGTCAGCAAAAATTAGCAAAGTGAAATTGACATTGGGAAATCCTCCCGAAGTGATCACAGCCCAATAGTATCGCATGGCTCCTCCTAGGCTCCTCCTAGGTTTCCACCCCCGGCAGCCACTCCGACCCCGGCGGCCACCTCTCCTGCCGGTGGCCATTCCGGCGCCGGCAGCCACCTCTTCCTTATTGCCATGACGGTCTACTACATTGGGATTTCTCCTGGCCTTGCGATCGCGGCTCAGGTGCGTCAACGTTTTGGATCTACTGTGCACTTCTCCCCCTCTGGCTCGAACAATGAGTTCTACTTGGTGGTTCACTTCTCTTCGGCAAGTTTCCCTCTCAATGAAGGTTCCGTGGCCATTGCTCTACAATGTTGCATTGGGGGGCTCCCTAAGGGTCTCAACGTGATGCATCTCTCTGGTAGGAGATATCGTTTTTTTGTGGCCTCCAATAAAGTTGGGAATTTCATATATGGTCTCAGGGACAGGGTATGGCCAGACTTTGTGTGTCATTTTAATCTTTCTGGCTGAATTCCATTGGTCATATGCTGCTTGATTCCTCGTGGCATCTGGATGATCATATTTCTGACGTGGCTGCTTGCTCTCCGGTTGCTATCAAGTCCAAATATAAATTCAAAGAGCATCTTGCTAATGAAAGGTTTTGATCCTCTATGGAGCTAGCAAAATTTGGTTTATTTTCACCGGAGAAGATGCTCACTTCTCATGATACCTCGCCGGATGGATCATCGCCGGCAAGAAAGTCGCGTGAGTTGATAGTGCAAGATTCAAATCCTGGTCAATCATTAATTACAGGCAATTACCCACTTTCCTCGTCAATGGGAATCACTTTTGGAAGTTTCCAACCTTGCAACATTGATAGGTTTAATGGCATTAATTACAGATTTCAAGGTTGTCCATACTATGAGAATGTCTGGAGCAAAATTCCTAATTTTATGTTATTCCATATTCTAGATCAGCGCCTCTTTGGATATTCGGATTCTCATATTGCAACTATTTGGTCCTTGGATTCAGTCCCTCCCATGGATTACATTTATGAAAGGCTTAATTTGTGCTCGTCCTGCAAATCTCTTGGTCATGTGGTCGCTTTATGCTCGAGCAAAATTTGCTCTCTCTGTCTTAATGAAACTTGTCGTTGCCCCCTCCCAATTCAACTAGATAGCAATGCTGGGACTAGGCGGGACTTGGGCCATGGGCCATCTTTGAATTCTCGGGCCTGCTTTACATGCGGATCCAATAAGCATTCTTTTTTCGAGTGTCCAGCCTCGCTCAAATGTGACTTGTGTTTCTTCCTGGGCCACACCAAGCAACATTGCTTTGACCCGGCAGTCAAACATTATTTTTGGAAGCCCAAAGATGGTAATAAATCAGTGATTGACAAATCAAATGCAACAAATAACCACGATCACGCTGTGAAAGGCAAGTCTCCAATTTCTAACGATCCAGTGCTACAATCTACCTCCCACTTGCCATCTACACATCCTACTGATATAATCAAGTTGGGAAACGATACACTGATTGATCTTCGTCTGATCAAATCAAGGTCTGCTGGGATTCGCTCTACATATCAGCATTTACTAAATGCACCTACCTATCGGCCCACAACTGAGCATGCTCGATCTGCAGCCGTCCATCGTGCTAGTACTGGTTGGCAGGGACACGAGGCCTCATCCTACCATCAAGAGCGGCGCTCCAAGAAAGAAATTTGGGTTCCCAAGCCCTCCCTGCCTGCTGCCGCTGCGCATTCCACCTCGCCCCGCGTGCATCCCCCTGCTCCTCCGTAGACACCTCCACCACCAACAATGGCCAACTTCCCTCTCAACATCGTCCCCTACCTCCCGTAGGGTATGACGGTGGAGCTCGGACCGGCTGATCGGAAGGTGCGATGCGACATGGTGGTTAGTGTGGTGCCTCCTCTTTGCCACGATTTCTTGGCTATCACTGAGGCAAACAGATTCATCCCGCAACACCAGAAGGCTGCCCTCAGAGATACCATCCAAGGTTTGCTCCATGGATCACACTTCTTCCCTACTGAAGTTGAAGATCATCCACTAGGGATTGACATTTTTGGTTTTGATGATTCGGTTATTAGAGTTCTGTTGTGGGCACAACATTCGAATTGGATGAATTTCAAGCAGAGGAGCATACTGTTATCTCTTTTGTCCCCCATGATGTTGCTTTAAATATGAGACTCACCACATTTGGGCCAGAGATTTGGCTGCTCTATGTTGGATTTCCTTATGATTATCAAACTCAACACTATATCCATAAATCTGTTGATACGTTTGGGACTCTGGTCGAGTGGCATAACCCTCGTGGTGACAGGCGGTTTGTTCTGCTCAAAGCTAGGGTCATTCATCTTCGTTTGGTCCCTAAAAGTATTGTGATGAGGCAGATTGGTGGGGCTCGGTATAGCTGGACTGTTGCGGTCACCATGCTTCGCAGCAGTGACTGGAATGCTCATTTACCTGAAGTGCCGCCTACCGGAGAAGACCCCCCTCCCGAGGATGGTGTTCCTCATCCTCTATTTGGAGAAGGCCTGACTGCGGAGCAAATCTACCAGACGTAGCTCCACATTTGGATGGCCCAAAATGTGACAGCAGACCATGCTAATCAGGCAACAAACAATGCAGATGATGATGTTGTTGTTGATCAAGGAAACCATATGCATTTTCAGGCAAACTGGGGTGCTTGGCCTGCCCCCCTCCTCCTGCTGTTATAACTTTTAGGCCTGGTTGGCAGGCAAACGTCTCCAGGTTGCTGACAATATACTTCCAGAAAACAATCTTCAAGGCAGCCCTGGTATGGCTTGGAATGATTCAATCTCGCCGCACAACAGTTCGGATTCCAGCGCAAGCTCGGATGGGTTTGTTCTTGTACCTGTCACTGTTATGAATGCTCTTTGGAGGAACAATGTTCCCAACACTGTTGCTGTTTTCCAGGCTCCTCTACCAATACCTGACACTACAAAAAAATACACTTCTGTGATGATACGTGTTTGTCACAGTAGGTCACGTTTTTTGTCATGCATGTACATCCATGACAAATTTATGACAGAACCAAGATAGTCATACCTGTGCTGTCGTAGAAGCGTTCCATGACATTACCAAAATTATCATCACGGAAGTGTCCACTTCCATGACGATAAATCACGCGTCACAGAAGTGCTTTTGTCAAGGGTGACCGACACGTGGCATCCACCGTAACGGAGCGCTGTTAAGCTATCGGGTCCGGTTTTGGATCCAATAACCCGTTAACAGCCCGGACCAATGGGGATTTTCCACATGTAAAATCATCATTGGCGGAGGAAACACGTGTTGCCTCACCTTTTGGGACAGATGTCATCCACTCATTGGACAGGAGGCGCCTATAATAGGTCGACACGTGGCACGGCCCAACAGTGGCCCATTCCAGTGAAAAAGGCCGGCCCGGTAAAAAATAGCAGGCCGGCCCATATAAGGCCTACTTGTGTCAAGTCCATTTAAGCCCAAGACCCATACGAGATGTGCCAATTCGTCCTGTCAACGGCCATTGTCAGCATCGCAGCCCATTGTCAGTTCGAGCCAGTTAACAGCCCGCTATATATTTGGGCTCAATATCGGCCCGATGAGATTTCGGCCTGTTAACGGCCCATTCAGTGGATGGGCCAATTTTCATAATGTACATCTTTCGGCCTTTTAGCGACCCATTTAAATATTGGGCTAATTTCCGGCCCGGTGTGTCTTTCAGCCTGTTGACGGCCCATAAATCAGTTGGGCCTTTTGTAGTCGGACCTGAGTTTCGGCCTTTTAACGACCCATTTAAGTGTTGGGCCAATTTCCGGCCCGGTGTGTCTTTCAGCCTGGTGACGACCCATATATCTGTTGGGCCATTTGTAGTCGGACCTGAGTTTTGGCCTTTTAGCGACCCATTTAATTGTTGTGTCAATTTCCGGCCCTGTGTGCCTTTCACCCTGTTAACGGACCATAAATGAGTTGGGCCATTTGTAGTCGGACCTGAGTTTTGGCCTTTTAATGGCCCATGCCCTTCATGGTCCAATACCAGCCCGGTTTCTCTTTCGGCCTGCTAAAGGCCCACAACACAGTTGGGCCATTTACAATATGACCTGACTTTCGGCCTCTTAGCGGCCCATGCTCTTCATGGTCCAGTATAAGCCCACTGTCTCTTTCGGCCTGCTAAAAGCCCACAATATAGTTGGGCCATATGTAGCCCGAACTTAGTAACGACCTGTTAACGGCCCGTGAAATCAATTGGGCCCACCTGTTGCCCACTTCGATGTCAGCCTGTGAACATCCCGGGAGTTAAGAGGGCCGACCATTAACTTTCGGCCTGGTAACGACCCATTAACTTAATGGGGCCACTAAAGTTCGTACATGTCTTTAGGCCAAATTAGATAATTTGAGCCCATTACGACGAGCAATTATGCACATGATCAAAACCGATCAAGCAAAGGTACGACATACAGGTAAAAATGTTGCGCATCCAGCATACATTACAGGAAATTACATCTACTAGGCAATCAAAGATTGATGCCAGTGCAAATAAATGAACATAACCTAACGATCTACAACATCACAATCTGCAACCTCAGCACGGATGACGCCCATAAGCATGTGGGCAAGTTCTTGCTGCTTTGCTACACTATCTCTGAAAACATTGATCATTTGTTGTGTCGCACGACTCTGCACCTCTGATTCCTCCACCATTTCCATCATTCCTTTAGCCATTAATTGGTTCACAAACATACATTTTTTCCGTTGCATTCGAGACAGAGGATACTAAACAGATTCAGATGGCGATTTTGGCAGGCTTGTATTATTGATAGTGGAGAGTGTCTCGACCACTGCATCATAACATAAATTAGGAGGGGAACCAAAAAGATTAATCATGAGTTATTGGCATATTACTTGGCCTAGATTTATTGGAAAGAAACAATGGGGTTGCCTTGCTGTTTTTAGAGTTTGTCTTCTTATCTTCAGCAGCCTGCACCAAATTAAGACACTAGCATTGCTATCATTGACCAAGTCAGATAATAGGAAAGCAACGTTGGCACAACGAACGTTTGGGCAACTAGCCAACACCAAATTAACACAATATGGCACAACTATCATTAGCCAGGGAAGGTAATACGAAAGCAACATTGACACAATGAATGAATGGGCAACCAGAGCAACACTACAATTCAGTAATGTGCATGATATGAGATAGTGCACTCATGCAGCTCAGTATACAAAACTACCAGGAAGTTTTCTTTACAAAAATCAACATTGGCGCCTTTAACATTTTGCTACAACTAATTTTAGATGAGACAAAGGTTGGATTCACGGCGATTAACAAAATACATGCTGATGTAAAAATATAGTAATATACAACAGGTACTTACATCAACATTGGAGCATAGAGAATTCCCGCAGGTTGTTTTCCTTGAATACAACCCCAGTGAAGGAAATCTTATATCATTTAACCTTATTTTCTAAAAGAGAGATGGGTAAGAAACATGTAGAAAATATGATCAGAATGCTATAAAATTTCATGATGCGAGGATAAGCACACGCTTCTTAGAATGGAGTTGACATTCTTTTGCTGGACTGGAGCGGACTAGTTCTTTGGCCAATGGAATCTGTTTATTATCAGTGGGAGTTGGGTTTCTCTGTGCTGGAGCAGTATCTATGAAAAATGGAGTTGGTTTATTATCTCTCGGCGTTTGGATCGTTTGCAAAGACCTGGTTTGTAACCCTTCAGATTCTAACATAGCCGTCTTCCCCTTGCATGCCTTATATAGAAGAATGGTGCTTCAATTATAAAACATGCTACAACAGATATGGAATAGGTACTGAAGAATAGAAAGGCATGACATATTGACATGTATTCCCTCCATCCGGAAATAAATGGATGGGTCTAGGCGTATTTCAGTTCTAGATACATCCAGTTTTATCCATTTCGGCGACATGTAATCCGGAAGGAGGGAGTATGATGTAAGAGCTAGGGATACGACAGGACAACACAGTAAAAAAACACTGAAAACCCACTGCAGAAACAAAGTAATCAAACCCACTAATATGAGATAGTACACTCATGCAGCTCAGGATGCAAAACTACCAGGCAGTTTTCCTTACAAAAATCAACATTGTGGCCTTTAATCATAAATTTTGCTACAACTAAATTTAGATCAGATAAAGGTTGGATCCACGCCAATTAACAAAATACATGCTGATGTCAAAATATAGTGATATACAAAAGGTACTTACATCTGCATTGGAGTACAAAGAATTCCTGCAAGAATCTTTCCTCACACACGATACCAGTGCAGAAATTCTTCTATCTATTAAGCTTATTTTCTAAAAGAGAGATGGGTAAGAAACATGTAGAAAATATGATCAGCATGCTATAAAATTTCATGATGCAAGGATATGCACACGCTTCTTAGAATGGAGTTGACATATTTTTGCTGGACTAGAGCGGACTAGTTCTTTGGCCACTGGAATCTGCTTATTATCAGTAGGAGTTGGGTTTCTCTATGCTGGAGCAGTATCTATAAAAACTGGAGTTGGTTTATTATGTCCTGGCGTTTGGATCTTTTGCAAAGACCTGGTTTGTAACCCTTCAGATTCTAACATAGTCGTCTTCCCCTTGCATGCCTTGTATAGAAGAATGGTGCTTCAGTTATAAAACATGCTACAACAGAGAGATGGAATAGGTACTGAAGAATAGAAAGGCATGACATATTGACATGTATTCCCTCCATCCGGAAAAAATGGATGGGTCTAGGCATATTTCAGTTCTAGATACATCCTTTTTATCCATTTCGGCAACATGTAATCTGGACGGAGGGAGTATGGTGTAAGAGCTAGGGATACGACATGACAACACAGTAAAAAAACACTAGTTGAATGTAAAACTGTATGCTAGCGGAATACGTACAGAAAAAACTAAGGCAGCATACACGTGTATGATTGGGAAACAAAGATGGCATTGCAACCGAGCACTAGAACAACACTTCAATGTAAAAAAACATGGTATGGTAGATAGATGAAGTACTTACTGATGAATAACAATGCATAAGATATTCAGAAGCATGATGTCCAAATTAAGAAGATGGCATTGCGATAGAGTAGAATGACAGTACTTGAATTTGAAAACATGTTATCATGAATGGAATAGGTACTGAAAAACAGGAAGGCATGACATATTTACATGCATGATCAACATGCTAAGCACATGGAATTGCAACATAGTAGATACACTCCAGTACATTATATGCATGTTGTACCCATATCACGGGCCAAGTTAGAGCAAGGACCTTGTGGGGTGAAGAGGATTCAACATATTTCTGCAAGTCTTCTGAAGAACTGTCTTTACATGTTCCATCATATTGGGTATCTTGACATCAAGTTTATTGGCCTTTACATTGCACCGTGAGGTTCTTGTGGATATATCAGTGTGTGCAATTATATCTGACATGCATGGAAGACAACTAGTAGTTAGATTTATGTAATGAGTGCCTGTAGGAGACGACATAAATAGTAGGACTGGGGTTAACTAGCAGCAATAGGTCTCAAAAACTAAAGGGAGAACACAGATGAAAGCTACAGAATATGTATCATTTGTACTTGAGATTAACTAGTGGCACACAAAAGTATTAAAGAACAACATAGGAAATACTAGAAGTGGTATAATACTATAATCACCAGCCTGCGGGATAGCATTGGCTGATGGATGATAACTATGGAACAACGTTACCTAAAGAACAAGTATCTTAGCTGAACTATGGAACAACGTTAACTCCTGAACAAGACCTGTAAGAGATCAGCATGAATATACAGTGAAATGTGAGAATCTATTTTCCATGGTTAGATGAATAACAAAGCCATAAATGTTGCACAGAAGTAAGATGAGGGCACAACCTATTTGGCCGCCATCCATAGGAGTGAGCATCATGTGCTGACTTGTCGATGGCCCTGCAGTTGTTGTGGTTGTCCATGTCGGGCACGCGCATTCGATGCAGGGAACTGTTGAGTGGGGACTATAGCTCCCTTCTGGTGTATGCTTCCCTTGTTGGAGCAGCTGCGGTGAGTCGGAAGACGGTGTGGCTGAAGATGCAGATAACGCATAATGTTAAGAATGACACATCTCTTTGATATGAAGAAATACACTAACAGATCAACAAGGTACGAGAGTGGTCACACGTCTGTTGACTAAGACTAAATTGGGGTCACACGATTTTATTTTATTTTGGTACTATCCGATCTACGCCGGATGGCTTGATGGCCGTCTTGTGCCTCCCGGTTGACACTGTTAGGAATCTTCCCCGAAGAGCCAGTGACCAACGGGAGAGCAGCTTGCCTCCACCATCTGTGGCCCTGGCCAAAACCCCGCTCCCCGCCCCACTGCACTGCCGTGGTTGCGCCACCCCCGGGCCAATCCACAAAGACTCCCCGTCATCCAGATCCGCCGACGGTAGTACCTTGAACCCACACAACTCTAAGATAGCCATCTAAGCGGCGCTATCGCGGTGAACTTGCGGCCCCGCACCCTTACGTTAGACACCAGCCAACCAACAGCCTAGGAGCTCCACCGCCTCGAGGGTTGCTGCTTCCCATTGGGAATTGATTGGACCAGAATAAAAATTCAGACAACTAACGCCTAAATAAAGTGATTTGAGATGAGGGTGCGACCTATCTGGCGGCATGGTGAAGTAGGCAGGTCCAGCTGCCGAGTCGGTGAGGCCCACGCGGTTGCGGTGGCCACCGGCGGCAGGGAAACAATGATGTCGCGATGGTCGACGGCTACGGGGAAGCAGCGCCGGGACTCTGGACGGATCCGAAGTTGGAGCCGCTCCGGCACCATGAACAACGGAGGGGGTGAATCTGCTCCGGTACGGTTCACGCGGCCGTCGTCGAGGCAGCTCCAGCAGCACGGAGTAAGAGGCACACGGCCCAGTGCATGACGACAAATGGACAGCGTCTCCGGCATTAGGGAGGAGGGAGGCTGTGAAATTGGTGCGGTGGGGGCGCCATGAAGGAGGGGCTGAGGTTTCACGGCTCGGGAGAAGGGAGCTTCCGGGGAGAAGGTGATTTGGCGCCCACGAGGTATGAATGGGGGGGGGATTGGGAGGGGAGTGGAACCATGTTTTACGAACGCATTTGTCTGAAATGTGAGGGGGAGTTACAGTTCTACCCCTGCCTTTAGGCTCCTCGGCTTGGGTCTGTGTACTGAGGGTCGGGGATAGTAGAGTAACTTTCCTTCTCCCCAAATAGTGGGCGGGAGCAATTTCGGGCGAGGAGGGCGTGTTTTGAAATATAGTGGGCGCGAGCGATTTCGGGCGAGGAGAGCGTGTTTTGAAAAAGTGGGCGCGAGCTATTTGGGCAAGGAGAGCATGTTTTGCCGACCATGGTTTATGAATTATTCGGCACATGTCATTTTGGCCAAGGACAAGACGCGCTTGGATGAAGTTACGAACCTACCCTCGATGCACAACGGGCCAATTAATGCGTCTCCCACATAGGACGGTAATTTCGCGTCTCCCAATTATTTGCTCGGGCGAATTCCACCGAGCAGAGGATGTTTAACGGTTTGTTCAAAATTTGGGAGAACGAGCATCCACGTCTACCTTACCAAGTCGATTCGAATCAAATTTAGAAATATTAGCTTGCCACTTCTTTTTTAGATGGAGAGATGATGCTCGGGAGTAATGTGTTTCTACATGCTCGTTGCTAGCGATTTACTATATGACAAATAATTGACCCACTCAAAAATGGGAATCAAACCCAAAATTAAATATCTCGATTCAATGAAATGGCTCGTTCACCAGGTCAAAATAGTGAACTAAATCCAAAATTGAACACCTCAATCGAATAGCATGTTGTACAGTATTATAGTACTCCATGAACATGTTGAAAGTCAAATTAATGAACTTGTTTGATATACGCATATATCTGTTCATGTGTGGATTGCAGACAACATGTTCTCCAATTTAAATATTTGAATGCAAGTTTATATCAAAACATGGTTTATATCAATCTTTGATGCATAAAACGCGACCTCCCCCTCTCCCGGACTCCTGCTCTCTCTCTCTCTCTCTCTCTCGCCGACAATCTTCAATTCTGTCGCACGCATCCAACACACAAACCTTGTTGGTCCTCTCTCTTTCTCTTCATCTCTCTCTCTCTCTCTCT
>NC_041384.1:460062523-460113583 GCF_002162155.2 Triticum dicoccoides | reverse complement strand
GGGGGGGGTCTTTCTAGTTCGCATGCATATATACTCCATCTATAGGTCTCTCTCGCACACTATGTATGATTCTCTAGTCCAAGCTAGATATCTTGGGTGCACTCATCGTACGCACACAAATTCCTTGGCTCGTTGACCATAACTCTCTGACGCACCAGTCTGTCGTCTCGGAGCTCTTCCCCCCTCTCTCAAACTCTCCATCTACCTGGGTCACGCATACACATGCATATCTCACTCGCACTCGACATGCCCATCTAAAACTCTATCTCTCTCCCTCGTTCTCTCTCCATCTCACACGCACACACACACAATCTCATGCCTAGCTAGCCAAGTATGATGGTCTCTCACTCAATTGTAGGCACACGCAGTCCCCCCTATATGTATATGACTAGCTAATCTTAGTCTCCATCACAAACATGTGCATGGTCTATCTCGATTTCTCTTGGGGCATCTTTCTATCGCGCACGCACCTCCCTCGATCTCCCACCCATATAGTCCCCTCACGATCTCAAGGGGGTCTCTCTATCACAAACACACCCTCTCGCCCTCCCCATGTGTCCATGTTCTCCATGTGTCCCTCTCGACCTTTGTTCCTTGTTGGCCAGACCTCTATTGGACATGTGGTATAGGAGTGTCTCTCTCCGTTGCAAACAATCACACACTAGCTATCTTCGTGTATCTCCTCACCTCGCTTTTCTATCTCGGAGATGCATGCGTGATATGTTCACCTAAGAAACGAAAAAAACACACTCTCTTTCTAATTTATCGTTTGTTGTCACTTTCTCTTTCACACACATACTCTTTTTGCACACTTACTCATTCTCCTTCACACACACTTGATCCCTCTCGACTTAGGCACTCTCCTCGGTCCATAGCATATTGATTTATTGAAAAGTCAAACATCACAAAGTTTGACCATGTGCATGGAGAAAAACAATTACATCTGGAACGACAAACATATACAATTAGATTCACCATGAGATGTAGTTTCGTATGATGTATCTTTGGTATTGAAGATATAAATAACATTTGTGTAAACCTGATCAAAGTTTCCAAAGTTTGACTTCTAAAAAAAATTACATGCACTGCATTATCGAGCGGATGGAAAATCTCTTTCCCCCTCTCAGCTATCTGACGCACCACTCAGCCTTATCAGGGCTCCTCAATCTCTCTCAAACTTTATATCTCCCTGGTTCACACATACACATGTCTCGCTCACGCTATACATATAGACCCATCCAACACTCTCCGCCCTTGTTCTCTCTCTATGTGACACACACCCCCTAATAAGTACCATAATCCCTCACTCCATCATAGGCGCAAGCACTCCCCCCTAAGTATGATTATCTCTCACTAGCCATCATGAACACATGTATTGTCTCCTTCCATCCATACGTCTATCTCGATATCTCTCGTGGTATCTTTTATCGTGCACACACCTTGTCACTCGATCTCCCACCCATGTAGTCCCATCACGATCTCCAGGGGATCTCTCTATGACAAACATACACTCTCTCCTCCCCATGTCTGCATTTTCTCCTTACGTCTCTCTCGACCTCTCTCCCTTGTTTGTCAGACTCCTCTTGGCCACGTGCTAGGGGTCTTGCTCTCTCAGTTGCAAACAACCACACACTATCTCCTCACCTTGCTTCCGTTGTCGAAGATGCATGTGTGATATGTTTGCATAAGACACACACATTTTTTCTTGACTTTTATCGAGTGTTTCCCATGTCTCTTTCACACACGCACACACACTTTTTCACTCACTCTTTCTATTTCACTCTCTCTCTCTCTCTAGTTAGGGACTCTCTCACGTCCATAAGCATATGGATGTTTTGAAAAGTCAAACCTCAAAAAAGTTTGACCAGGTATATGTGGAGAAAAACATTTACATCTGGAAAGATCATTAGATTCATCACAACATGTACTTACTTCATACTATCATTTATCTTTGGTATTGTAGATATAAGTAATTTCTTTATAAACTTGGTTAAAGTTTCAAAAGTTTGACTTTAAAAAAAATGTTGGAACTACATTATCGAACGGAGGGAGTAGCTCTTTCTCTCTCACTGCTATCTCTCAGGGGCCTCCCCTCTCACACGAACACTCTATACCGACGGATTATACGCTCACTTTGTCAGCGTATAGCTCTGTATATTGTTTAGTTGACTGGTCAACCAGTACACATGCTGATTTGTCAGCTCGTGTTCTGTATCTTCGTGTGCCGGCCCATGTGGCAGTGGGTGAAAATAAGTAAACCAGAGGCCCATCTAACACGCGGTGAAGTAAACAAAGTTGAAACCACTCAGGGTAGCACCCCGCACGCTAGTAAATTGAGGGCACATTGAGGACACACTTCTTCCGCGTGGAGGACGCACTCGCACACAATTCACCACTGCGCGGCGGCATGCACAGAAGGACGCACTCGCGCACCACCAGCACACAACACACACCGGCACACGTGTACACCGGCGTCGCCGCCGGTTGAGATGGACGGCGAGGCAGTCAACAAGCGGAGGCAGCTCGAGCCAAAACCGCATCCGGCGAGCCTGGACTTCATCAGCAGCCTCCCCGATAACATGCTGCTCGTCATCATCGGCCTCCCCCCACCAAATCTGCCATGCGGACCGCCCTGCTCTCCCAGCAGTGGCGCCCCCTCTGGCGCCACGTCCCCCTCAACCTCACCGTCGACAGCTGCCTCTGCGACGGGGATTGCAAACGCATGGCCGCAGTCTCCAAGATCCTTTCATCGCACCCTGGGCCAGCCAGACGCCTTAACATCCGCATGTTCAGTACCAACTGCAAGGTCCAACCCAAGTTCAACGAGTGGTTCTTATCCCCCGCCCTAGATCAACTCGAGGAGCTCAGCTTTGAAGCTGGACGGTGTCGCTCTCTGCCGCCGTCCGTGCTCCACCTCGCACCAATCCTGCGCCGCGCCAGCTTCAGCTCCTGCTATCTTCCCCAGATTAATGCCGCGCCCGCCCTTCTTCTCCCTCAACACAAGCAGCTCGACCTCTTTGACGTTGTCATCTCAAAGAAGGCTATGGAGCACCTGCTCCGCAGTTGTACTACGCTCGAGTACCTTTGTCTTGAGCAGATCCACGGGTTCATTAGCCTTCACATCGCCTCGACGAATCTCCGATGGATTTATGTGTCTTGCTAGCCCCGCAATAAGACATCAATTGGGAAGAGATCACTCCAGCTGTTCCATGTTATGGTGATTGAGAATGCGCCTTTCCTTGAGAGATTGCTTGTATCAGATCTAGAAGGTCCAACAAAAATCAGGGTCATTGACGCGCCGAAATTGACAACATTGGTGCACTCGTGTGCCAAATTCTCCAAACTCTTTATTGGATCCGTAATCGTTTAGGTACAACACTCATGTTCTTCTCCGTCTTCTTGAAATCCACATTTTTAAATTTCTTCTTGATGTATTTATGACCGTCTTCCAGAAAATGATTCCCACAAGCTTGACCCAGTCTATGCGCACAGTGAAGATCTTGGCAATAAAATTTATCGGCCCCAATCTGGATCAAGTTGTTGGATTCCTTACATGCTTTCCGTGCACGGAGAAGCTACCCATCGAGGTGAAACTTCTTTCCTATTAGTAAACGGTAATCACAACATAGCTCAAACTTTTCGTAATTTTCCCAAATTACGACGACAAGTGTAGTGTTCAAAACTGCATCTACGCACTGCACCGAAAGAAATGTTTTTAGTATTTTTTCTCACGTGATCACCTGCATCATTTTTTTGTTGTGCTACTATAGTATCCTAGGCTAGTCATAGTGGAAAGTAACTTAGACTACTCCAGTAACTCTATGGTTACCCTAAGAGCAAGTACTACCTCCGTCCTGGTTTACTCTTCCTATTTTGTAGTATCAAAATTTGACCATAGATTTAACTAACAAAATGTTAATGCATGTCACTAAGAACTATATCGTTGGATTCGTATTTGAACATAATTTCAAATGGTGTAATTTTTAGTGACATGCATTGGCATTTTCTTACATAAATATAAGGTCAAAATTTTATACTAAATAAGAGATACTACACAAGTGGGCTATAATGGCCCTCCACTATGTATGCCAAAACACGTGCCAAATTCACTTGTGATGCATTTGGCATCGATGCCCCTCCATTGCTCACCTGGTGCCCCAATCTGTATCACCTACTTTGCTCCGGTGCCAAATTAACTCACGCAATGAAAAAAACACTTGCGTGGGAGAGAGAGAGAGGACCGAGGCAATAAAAAAACACTTTTTTGGGAGAGTGAGAGGTCGATGTAGTTGGTTTGATTGATTTGTGTATACATATGGGTCTGTGTGCACAGCGGTGCCAACTCTCTCACATCGCAAGAGCGGTGCCAAAATCTTTTGATTTGACATCGAAGCGTATTATGGCATCGGCCACATAGTGGAAGGCAACAAATGCCCAAGCTCTTCACGTACTCCTAGGTAAATGTGAGGAAAGAGAGAGAGAGAGAGAGAGAGAGAGAGAGAGAGAGAGAGTGAAAAATATCACTAGCCAGCCAACCCTATCGTATGAGCGAATGATATTGGTACCTCTTGATGACACGGCAATCTTATATAGCCAGCTGCTCTAATATGTTCTCTTCTTTTGCAGATAAAAAAAGACCCGGAAGTGAAAAATGTGCTGCACTATAACAATCTCATCGAATGCCTTGATCTCCATCTTACAGAAATTGATTTGATCGACTACCGAGGCAGCACATCTGAGATTAAATTGGCCAGGTTCTTTGTTTTGGAGGCCAGTGTGCTCAAGGTAATGAAGTTTGGCGTTCTCTGGCGCAACAATAAATGGCGTGCTGATCACCGCAAGCGTCTAAGCCTAAATGACAAATTCTCCGCAGAAGCTGAATTTGTTTTTGAAACATCAAGTGGCCAGAGACTCGAAAACTTATTTGCCCATTAGTGACTTGTCAGGGCGGTGGATTTTAGTTTGTATGATAATGCTGCATCCACCTAAAGTAACGAAAGTTCTTACGTAAACTTCCTAGTAATTCCCTCTTTGTAGGTGCAGCATTACTCCTAACATTTGTAATATCAGTTTGAAACTTGTAATATTGCCGTGTCCTATTCCTGCGTTTTCAAAATCCTGCGAATCAAACAGGTCCTGAGTTGGTGATGATGTTGTGCCTGTCATCTTTCACCAATAGCCGTCGGATCTAGATCTGAGGCATACAAACCAAACTTCTCCAGTTTTGCAAAAAGATGCCCGGACTTGTTCCCTATTTACAAACAACTCCTTGTCTCTCACAATCAGCCTTATCTCCTCCCCACCACATCTAGAAGGCCATGGAAAAATCTGGCATGATGGCCGCTGCTGGCGTCGTCCACCCCCCAATCTTGGTGTTCCGTGCAATGCACGGGCATCTACACACGGGAAATTATGTCGAACACGGCTAGTTGTAAGCAGGCTAGGTCTACAGCCATGATGATAGTGACTGCAGACGGTGAGGCTGACTATGGTATGCCGAACACGGCGCCTATACTCAGGTGTCATCTCCGGCGTAGGGTCTTGTCACTTCACTGTGAGGAGCAGCACGTAATAATTTGACCAACGGGTAGTACAGTGCTACTACATTGGTAGTACTACTACTACTAGTACTAGCACCACCGTCTGGATTTAGTAGTACTACCACGTCCATCTGGATTTAGTATTTGACTAGCAATATCTAGTAATGCATGTAACAGAAAATGTACTACTCCCTTTGTAAATAAATACATGGTGTATTGTTTTATTCCTATTGGTGAGGTAACTTAATGTCTTTTTGCTACTTAATAGGATTACATGCAATGAACTAACCACTGCATGTGATGTTCGATAGTTTCAAGTCATTGAAAGCATGCACGGGCACGGAGGGGGACGAAGCTTCATTGACTTACTGCACCTGCCTTTGGGTGTATGACACGTGGGCCCAACGTTTGGCTGGTCAACCTGTCATACGACCAAAGGCAGGTGCAGTAGAGGGGCGAGGAGTAGATGGCCAACACGCACGTGAATTCAACGCAGTCTACACTTCTCATATAAAGGCTCCTGCCAGTCCAACCTACGAAATCCTACGCATCTACGCACCCAAGGGCAAGAGTGATCACTCCAATCGCAAGATTAGTTGACTAGAAGCTAGACACATGGAGGCGATGAGCGCGGGCATCAGCCGGCTGTGCCAGATGGTCCAAGACGCCGGCCTGCGGCCCGGCACCGAGGAACGTCTCCAGGTAGTGCTTGAGGCCACCAGGGCGAGGGGCCGCTTGGACGACAGCTTTGTCCCCTTGTTCGACGAGGTCCTCGTCGGCTTCCTCGACAAGTTCACCATCGTCAAGAAGCTCGCGGACGACCTTGACATACGCCTCCAGCCCACGCGCCCAGGCTCTGTGATGCCTGCCACCCTCAACAGCCTCTATGGTGACAACCTCTTCGATGCACTGGTGGCCCTGCGACTGCCCGCCGTCGTGCCTGAGAATGTCCACCTCGAGGTCGCGCTCGCCACGCAGCGCCTAGTGCATCAAGACACCATCGAAATAATCACTCACGTCTACGCGCAAATCGCCCACAAGGACTACTACATGCAAGAGGAGGACGATAGGACGCTGGCCTTCTTGGACCGCAGGGCAACCTTGGACGACATTGTTCAGAAGCACGTTGAGCTTGCCGCCAATGTCGCTGCTTCTCACACGTCGGTTGGTGACCCGGTGCATTAGGGCGTGAGGATGTTGTTGATGGATCCGTATGTATCTTTATCTTTCTGTCAAATCCATGTAGTAGTATATGGTACTACTAGTAATTATCTTACCTTTCGCATCAACTTCATAATTTTCCTACGTACTCCATGCATGAACCGCGCCAGAACCAAACTTCTCATTACTCTTGGGAAAATCGTTATTTCTATCTATCGGTCGCCCCATGGAGCAGAACCAAAATTTACAAGTTACAAGTTCAAAAGGAAAAGCTTGTCATGTTCGCGTCACACCCCCACACGGTGTATCCGGCACGCCGCTCAAGGGGGAATGCATGCTGTGTTGCATTTTCACTTACAAGTGGGACCGCAGTTGAGCGAACCGACTATCGGCAAACCCCCACCCCACCCACCGCGTGATGGCTGAGAAAACATGAGGGAGAAGAGATGGTTGTAGCTAGCAAGGACTCGAAGAAAATTGGTGTCGGATGGGACTCGTGTGGGTGGCGTGTGCCGTGCTGCTAGACATGAATGCTAGTTATGGCCCATGCCACCCCACTATATCGAGGTGCTGGTTATGTAGAACAAATTTCCTGGAGTCCGTGCTTAGCCCTCCTCTGTCTCTCTTCTCAGCCAGCCAGCAGACGCGCGGAGCCCATCGTATGTTTGCTCATATGCGGTCCCACATGTCAGTGAAAACGCAAGAGGACCCACTGAACCTGCACATCTTTCACCTCAACATGCTGGTGATGAAAAACAAATCCAATAAAGATCTTCAGTGGCCGATTTTGGAGTTACTCAAGAGTAGTAAGATTCTATTTATAGTTTAACCCAAGATGCACATCACGTGGCTTCACCTACCACTCTATTTTCTTGCATGACACGACCTGGATGCTGGATGTCCCACGTGTCGGTAAAAGGAGGAAGAACTCGACCAAATCTTCGGTTGTGCTCTCGGATTAGACTAGTTGTGCTAACTTAAAATTTTATTGTGTAGAATGGATGCAAGTTTTGGTATTGGGAAGAAGAGTACAAGGATATATTGATAGAGCACAATTTAGTAGATGTTCTAGCACTTTTAGCTAGCATAGAGGCTTAGAGATGAGACTAGTGCACTTGTTGATAGAATAGAGGCTAGACACGTCTACTTCTTTACACTCGAAGAAGAAAGAAGCATGCAGGATCGAGCCTCCGCAAATCAACAATGAATGCATCGAGAAGGCAGTAATCCAACTTATAGGAGCAGTTATGGAAGTTGGATATCTTCTAAAATGTATTCTTGTGGTTCTTGTTTTTCTAGTCAAAATTTTGGTGATGTATTTCCATGTACCAAAAAATCAATGATGAAAAAAGATATGTGTTTGCAAAGAAAAATGTACGCGGCCGGGATGCGTCCGCGCGTTCGGCGCACGACCATCGCATCCGAGAAATGGCCCGGACACGACCCCATTGCCCTACCCAAACGGACAGAATCCGGGGACCGCAGTTTGGGGTCGTGCGTTGGAGTTGGCCTTACAAGTGGGACCGCAGTTGAGGAAACCGACTATCGGCAAACCCCCACCTCGCCTGCCGCGTGATGGCTGAGTTAGAGAAACGACGAGGTTGAAGAGATTGCTGTAGCACGGACGCCAACAAATATGGTGTCAGATGGAAGTCGTGTTGGTGGCGTGTGCCGTACTCCTGGACGTGAATGCTTGTTCTGGCCCATGCCACCCTACTACTCCTACTACTTATACTAGTAGTATCGAGGATTCGAGGTGTTGGTTACGTACATCAAACACATTAACATATGGCCCACCTCACACTATGGCCAAATTTCCTGGAGTCTGTGCTAGGTTAAAATATGTTGTTTGTGAGGATGGGTGGCTGGTCTCAAGTTTAGAACTTTTTGTATTACGTACGTAGACGTAGAGATAGTTCAGCATGTGAAGCTAGTACAAATAGTGTACTATTGTTGATTGGCCTCATCCGATAACCTGTTGCAATGCACGTACAATTATGTATTCGGAAAATATTTTTTTGCCTCGTCGCAGCACCCACTCAGAGAAGCGACTTGAAAGCCTTTCATAAATTTAGTAAATTTATCAGAGGCATATCATTTTATTACATACGATAGGTCATCAACCCACAACGACAACGAGGATACATTATAAATACTAAAGTTTTCATCACACAACAAATAACAAGCAATGAAATGAACTTCAACTCAACCAATCCTCGGTGTTGGAAACGCTTGCTTTGAACCACAAGTGATTCTCTGGGAATGGCCAGCTACTGTCAATCTCGAGACCAACGCAGGACTGATCATCCAGGCTGAAGCGACCTACTATGTCATGACCAGGGTAGGGAACCACCGCTATGTCCGACGTATAGATACAGTTGCTTCTCATAAATGGTAGTAACGTTGTGTCAACAGCAGTTGGATTGCCTTTCACCATCATTGGATAGTTTTGTCCAAGGAAGAGCGAGTTTGCTCCAAGACTATCAATACGGTACCAGGGAGAAGGTGTTGGCGCTAGCACAATAGTATCCAGAGGCGAATCCAGGCGTGGGGCAACTGGGTATGTAGCCCCAGGCGTAGCCCGACTAGAACCTATACGTGTAGTGAATTGTTTTCCAGAATTTGAGATACAAAGAAGCCCAGCCCCAGGCTTTAGCCCATAGACGCACAAAGCCACAACTTTGCCAGCCCATTAGCCCAACTATAAGCTTTCCACGGCTGTGCAACTCCAATTGATCAGAACAGAAAACGAATCACGCAGTTAACCGCGTCAATGGTCTCTTGCCAGACGTTCTTAAAAATATCTCTCGCCCGATTGAAAGCGAGGAAACCCGCACCTCGCTCAGGCGCTACGCCGCCGCTAGTCAA
Organism: Triticum dicoccoides; assembly: GCF_002162155.2. Lineage (NCBI taxonomy): Eukaryota > Viridiplantae > Streptophyta > Magnoliopsida > Poales > Poaceae > Triticum > Triticum dicoccoides. Next base: position 460,104,014 of record NC_041384.1, on the reverse strand, counting down.
ACCCCGCTGCGTCTGCGTCCCGTCCGCCGCTCTGATCATACGCCTTTTGTTCTTCCGGTTCTTCCTTGAGTCTCCAACTCCTATGCACACCCATGGTTAAAACAGGTAGTAATTTGTTGTATCATTTAATTAGTCGATTTATTTCATTGTCACCAAGAAATAAAAAATCCAAGATGATTCGATGAGTCACCGTTTGGTGTGCTATATTGAGTGATGTATGTGCAAGCATTGATGATATTAAGATCGTACAATTCTATAAAAAATGAGGAAACACAAGGGGCTATTGCCTCATACACTTTCTGAGAAGGATATATTATGTTTCTTGTGTGCAAAATTTCATATGAATAATTGACTTGGTGTATGTCCAATATTTTGATTTTAAATACTTGATTTTATGTTTACAGCTCAAGCTCCTTGTACGAGAAGAAATGATGGCTCTAAATTGGGCAATTCTTCGTTAATTTGGTACCAATGCTTGCAATGATGCAATTTTTTATTGAATTTTCTCTCCTGGTATTAATGAATTCATACTTCTTTTTAAATGTGAATTTGCATCATACTTCTAACATATGCTTTTGTATGTGTGGTATTGACATTATTTTTAGTAAATTAACTTTAGCCCTAGGCTTTGAGAAATCCTGGCTCCGCCTCTAGTAGTATCCATCCCGAATACCATACAACGAGTGTTGGAATAGGTCCGGATAGTGCGACCATGGGAGACAACACCTGCTTCCTTAGTAGTAACATCAGCAGTGGGCTGTATACAGACAAGAAGGAGTGATTCATTGGAAGTTGCCAGGCGCCACTGAGTATATCGACCCTCCTCGTCCTCATCTCCCCCTTGGTTATAAAAATTTTCAAGTATACATGGTGGAATGTCCACAGGACCTTGGAAAACACAAGAAGAAGGTTAATTAGTAGACAAGGGAAACTTGCTAACTCGCATGCATGTGGATGAAACAATTATAATTACGGTGGAATAAAAATGTACCAAACCTACGAGGATCCCATGCAAAAACAGTGCCACGAGTGGTGGCAGCAAACACAAGACCCTCGTATTCAATTGCATCACAGTACACATCCGTGTATAGAAACTGATTTTTGAGCAATATCCATCCAGTAGAACCACGACGGATGGCAACAAACTTGTCAAAGATAGCAACAACTTGATAGTTCTTGTAATTCCAAGAGCGATTGGGAACTCGAGAAATTGCTATCTTCCGTAGACGACAGTCACCATGATCATATTTGAACGTATGTAGATCATCTATGTGTTCAACCTCGGGGCACTCGGAGATTTTTGGAAGTGGAATCCGCTGACGAGTGTACACATTCACAAGTTCCCACTCGCAATTGTACCAAATATAAACAACCCAATCTCCATTTGCGCCTACCCAAGCCTTGCCCTCAAGCGATGGCATCTTAACATCATATGTATCATTATCAAGCAGCATCAACTTGCACATGGTGAGGCTTCCCTCGTCCCCGCGCCAGTCAGCATGGTCACGGTGAAGAAGATAGGGGAGATCACACTGCTCCTGGACCCTTGGGTTCCTTGTAATGATGTTATTAGTTGAGTCGAGAATGTTCTTGAACGAACCTGCCATGCTAGCCGAGGTGATGATGTCGCACCGATCAATGAGTTCCCCCACCACGTCATCTTTTAGATCGGGGCAAGTATAACGAGGTCGTTTCCGGCTTGTTCCCTCCATGGAGAAGACGATCGAACAATGGCAGAAGGAAGGGTGAAGGAAAATGGAGGAGGGAGGAAGAGTGTGCGAGAACAATTCCAAATCGAGAGGGAAAGGCGAAGAGTCGGTGGACGGTTGCCAGTTTGCCACGGTACACGAAGAGGCACCCAGGCCTACATGTCCTTTCGGAAATTGTACAAAAGGACTCGCCGTCGTCTCACTAACATGTTGGAACGGGACCACATGTCAATGAAACATGGTGTGTAATTTCTCATGCAAAATGCGATCTGGCTGCGTTGGCCCGAGGTGCCACATTATTTCTCGACTTTATTTTTTAATGGCGTGCCATTCAGTTTTTAAGCACGACTAACTGGTACTGTTTGCAGAGAAAATATAAACTACTCTACCACTACTCCACCTCTAGTACTTGTAGTATAAAAAAGATATATAGGCTGGAGCTTCAGAGCTTTCTTGCTAAGGGCTGCCCACTTGCTTCTCACACTATCACCCTCTCTCCAGATCTAAAAAAGACGACCTCTCTCTCCCTCCTCACCGGTGGTCATATATCCACCGGGGAAGAAAAGGATGTGCAGCGTTGACGCACTCGTCGGCGGTGAGCGAGGTCACGCACTGACGACAAGGCCGTCCTCTCAGACCTAGCGCCCGCGCGGGATGGCCTCCGTCCCCATGCTCACTGCCGTAGTGCATGCGGAGGACGACGATCATGAGCGAATCCACTTCCCGCCGACCCTCAGGTATGCTGCCTCCTTTCGAACCATACCCTTTGTTCTATTGCCCCATCTGCCAGGTTGCTGCATGTGGATCTTTTCCACTCCACCATCTTCCCAATTTTCTATCCTCTGCTCTGCTGGTCACGCAGACGAAAACCTTAATTTGCACTATTAAAGGAAACCCTACTTCATGCAGACTAATCCATGTCTGGGTTGAATCAGGAAAGGAAGGGAGACTGTACTATCCAAGAGAGTAGGCATCAAACCCCCATCTAGGTTGAAAAGGGGAAAATCAGTAGCTAAGGACCGAGTCTCGTGTCTCTTGGTTGAAGAAGGGTAGAAAGGCATGACAACGCAATAGAGAATGACCAGGTCGATCGGTTTGTTGTCCTCACATAGGAAAAAGGTGGCTAAACATAACAAAAATTGGACGTAATCCACATATGCCGCCTGGATATTTGTTGCTCTGGGCAACCATACCTCCCTCACCACTCTATGCGTCCGTGGAGGTACATCGTACTGGTGCACCCACTGTCTGAATGGGCCTCCCATGCTCTTAGTGTCACTTTTTTTGCTGTTAGTATAACACCAACAGTCAAGTCAAGCAATGCTACTGCTAAAGTGATGCCACATTTAACTAATGCCGCACTCACTCTAATGCCACCGATAAATTTAAGCAATGCCATTTAATGTCACTGGATTATTTCAGGGTTAGCTGTTGATTGTGGATGTATTAAAGATTTTTCAGCTAAGGCATTCTAATGTTGTTGCATAGCCAGTATACCAACGATGAAACTTGTTACTACCTTCAAATTTTTGCACTATTAATGCTTATAGATTACATACCTCACTTTCATGAGATAAGTTAATTTTTTTGTACAGTGTCACCAAAATGCCAAGGCGCTGATGTCATTTTATTTTGGTTAAACTGAACAAAAAATTATGAAGACAAGAGGAAAGGTCAAGAGTGGGCACCTCCTCCTCCGGCTGTTCTCTTGATTCGTTCAATCAAGTTTTTATGTTTGACGATTATCAAGATTGGGATAGCAATTTTGAAGGTCCCCCCGAGTTCGAAATGATATTTACCTTGGAGGTACATGGTTTGCATTTTTTATACTGTCATTAGTTAATAATGCTAGTTACCTTCAGACTTTTGTATTTGGTTTAATGCTCATGCACAGCTAGTATACCAATACTGAAACGTGTTACCTTTACATTTTGTATTGTTAATTCTTATAGAAATCTTCCAGTGCCAGAGTTTATTGAAATCTGTTCAGTAAAACCATTGTACTGTACCCTGTAATAAAATAACTACTCTACTGTTGCACTAGCCACTGGATTAGTGTATATTTGTAGTACTCGAAATTTCGAATGGTGTTGCATTAGTGTATGGACATAAATAAAGTGTGGCAAGCTTTCCCAGATATGTGCTCAAGAAAACTACTACCTGTTTTTCTAAATACTAGTAGACGTTTGGGTACTTTAAACTGAACCGCGAAAACGTCTTATATTAAGGAATAGAGGGTGTAGAGTTCACTCAAATTATCCCGGTAAAGCTAGTCACACCTTTGTTAAAATTAATGTTCATTATGTTATCGGAGGAGGTCTGTAAGTTTGTCTCTAATGCCTGTCGACTACATACCCGACATCATGATGTAATATTAAGTCATTTCCTTTTGTACAGTGTCACTGAATTGTCAAGGCGGTGATGGCATTTTATTTTAGTTAAACTGCACAAAATATACTTAAAAGAAGAGGAAAGGTCAGGAATCAATCATTCTTTCAGAAAGAACTATATATGCCTTTCTGACATCAGCCTCTGTTGCCTTATTTATTCCTTCAAACAGGTGGTTAGAAATAGTCTTGCTACCTTTTCCCATTAAGAAATTGGAATGCTTATATTTGTGAGTCTATGCTTCAACTAGTGCCACTTTTATAGTAATCACACTTTCAATATCTATGCAAACAGGGATGCTCGATTTTAGTGGAACTGCACAAAAAGTGCAAATGGTTCAACATTAGGAGCATGTTTTCTTCCAAATCTTTATATCCAATTGGTGGCACCATGAGCTGTTCATTATGAAGGTACATGGTTTGCTACTATCTTGGTACTCTTTTTGTACTGTCATTGCTTTGGTCTGATTATACAATGGGCATCATTTTGCCTAAGTTAAAGTTTGTATTCCGAAAATAGTCTTGCCGTGTGATCAAGAGAAGACCAAATCGTATTGCACTGTATGTTCCTCCATCATGTGTGGTTCATTCTCATGGTTCCAGCTGTTGGTGAAACCACTTACGTTTGCAAGAGGAATTGTAGACTTCACAAACAAATTTGTCTTTTAGTCTGTACTGAATGTTGGCCAAGAGAAGCATCCATGTTAGTAGGAAGAACATATGTTTTTTTCTAGATCTTTGCTTTTGGAGCTACATGTTTGTATATGATCTGTGAATCATTGAGATGCATTAACATGTTGATCTTATGTATGGGAATCATATTAGTTGGTTTTAGTTGTGGCTGATCTTTGCTTTTGGAGCTACATATTTGTATATGATTTGTGAATCATTGAGATGCATTAACAGTTCCTTATATCTGTTCGCTCAGTGTTTAGAAGTTACTGATTGATTACTAGCTAGCCTACTAATGCGCTCCTGGCTGTTTTAGTTGCGACGCAAGATCCGAAGTGGCAGTTTTTTGAATAAAAATTCCTACCTCTGAAGAAACTGACAAGCTGCTCTGAAGAAAATTCCATGCGAATCTGAAGAAACTGCCAGCGAAAACATTCGCAAATGCCTTATCTCCCAGCTAAAGTTCATCAACTAATGCCCTCAGCTGTGACTCGCTGCATGCTGCTCCGCGTATTGGCTGCGAGCGATTTTGAGTGCCTGCATGCAGCCAGCCGTAATTAAGACAACTAACTGATGCGAAAAAGATGCGCTTTAATTGTTGCGGGCCTTTTAAATCCGTGGAATCATTATTGACAAGGAGGGAGATGATTCGAGTGCACTCGTTTGACCGTCATGCTGGCGTGCGACCCAACACAGACGGGACGGGACAGCACAATCAGAATTTCAGTTTCTCTAGTTTTCCATGGCAAGCTGGCGCGCTAAGCCATGCCGGCTTAATTATGCATTGAATTCCAATGACCATCGCGCTACCTTCCGCCTATAAGTACTGTTTCCCGGCCTTCTATGGTGGCACCGTGACCCAACTCGCCCTATCCTCATAAGCCCCCACCAGCCCGACGTCGCTCACCACTTATCCTCGCTCTCGCCACGTCCGCCATGCCCCCGCCCGTCCGCGATAGGCGAGACCGGAGGCGGTCACCGCCGGAACTAATGTTCGGTTTTTCACCGGAAGGCAGACGGAGGGAGGAGGCATTCTATCAATCTTTAGATGGCAATGCGGAGATCGAGGACTTGTTGGAGCGTGACCGCCTGGTGGAGGAGCAAGAGTTGTTGGAGCACGACCGCTTGGCGGAGGAGCAACATATCGCTGATTTGCGCCGCCAGCGGGACATGGAGCAGCAGCGCACCGATGCTCTGAGTCGCGAGTAGAGTGCCCGCACCTGGGCCGACTACGTGGAGGCCAGCGCCCAGCAAATAGCCCTGGAGGCTGTCGGGCACGCACGCATTCGCGACGCTGATTTTTACTACCAGCTCGTCAAGTGGGTTTCCCGCTTAGAAGCCGAAACTTCGGTGGACCACGCCGGCATGGAAAGGGCCAACGCGCGCGAGCAACGCGTCCTATCGCACCACTGGCAAGTCCGAGGCGAGGCGCAGGACGTCGGTGCCGGCATTTAGCGTGTACCGCAGATGGCGGCTGGCATCGTCTAGTTAGCTAAGGGTAAGTTAGTACTTGTACGCTACTAGAGTATTAGTGGGAGTAGATAGTTAACTTGGCTATGATGGTTGTCAACGTGTAAGTTCAGTACTCTATATGTGGATCAGACCCGTTACTTTGCTCTGAATGTTGAACTTTCCGTTTGAATGTATGGAATGGGCTATTATTTTTTTAAATGGGTTGTATTTGTTCTCCATGGCTTTAGAGGCTGACTTGTGGGCCTACCAAGTTGACGCGTACACAATCAGGAGATGATTGTACGTGGAGAGGATGACAGTAGGGACCCGCCAAGGTCATGGTAGTACGCAAGCAAGTGCCTCCTTATTTCAATCCAATAAAAAATGGCTCCTCCTAATGGATTTCAGACATCTGGTTCCCATGCCATTGTCAACGTAGTCAATAAACGAGAGAGTTGCACAACAAGCGGCTGACACCAGGGACCCAGCAGCTCGCCCAGTTATTTTTGTTTTGGGTTAATTTGATAAATGCCACTCCAAATCTGGTGTTTCTGAGAAATGCCACTGAAATTTCCAAACTTTGAAAAATGCCATTTCATGCCATTTCCAGTGGCATTTTTTGAAGTCTGGAGTGGCGTTTTTCAAAGTTTGCAAATTGCAGTGGCGTTTTCCAAAGTTTGCAAAAATTACAGTGAAATTTTTTAAAGTTTGGAAATTGCAGTGGAATTTTTATGAATCGCCATATTTGTTGTGGCATTTATCTAATTTATTTTTGAGACGGAAGTAGGGTGTCAACTGGGCTGTGCGGGGCCCTCTGACCTGTCTAGACAGCCTTCTCTTTTATGTTTACCACAGACCAGCCCGGTAGTTTTTTTTCTTTCTGAAAATGGCTAGCCCAGTTTTTTTTGTGATTTGCCAAGTAAGTCGCTTTATCAGGCCTGTTGGGTTGCAAATCTTTCAAGACAAGGAGAGCTTCATTTGGCTGGACGAGAAAATGGCCTATCAGTAATGAGAAATGGGTTGTACATTTTTAAAACACATCAAACCGGCAATTACTTTCAATTTTTTTTTTCATTTCAAGATTTTAAATTGCATTAATTTTTATGCGTGGACAATTTGTTGGATTTTATATTGATATACATTTATTTTTTAAATCAGTTTGAATGTGACTCCAAATTTCGGAACTAAACAGTTCGGACCACATCGAAATATACAACATTTCGTATAATTTTTTAACAGTGACCACAATATGGGCTGTAATGCTAACAAAAAGAATATGGGCTCCAAAAAAACCTTTAGAATTAGCAAATGGCCTGTAAATTATTAAAAATAATGGCAGATGGGCTATATGCTGTTTTCCACAGATTTGAGGCTTTCCTAAAAAAAGGTTGACGCACAAGCAGTGACTGTTGGATGTCCATCCAACGGCCATCATGCTTCTTCAATCTCTCCTCTTCCTGCTCCAGCCGCTCAAACAAGCGCCCGCGGGACTGCCTGCTCCCTCTTCCCCGCGGCCGGCTGTGCTGCCGCGCAGGCCTCACTGCCCCATCGTACTCCCATCGCTGGCCTAGCCATCCCTCTACTCACCCACACCTGCTGTTATTCTCCGGCGACGGTAGACGAACCAGTAAACCCTCGTATAGTCGTACTCCCCTCCGCGTGGGAAACAACTGTCGAGTCTTCCCTGCCTTTGTGTCGTTCCCTTCCTAGGCCTCGCCGTTGTCCACCGCCCTGGTGCTCTCGGCGCGGCCTGGTCAACATGGTCAACGACCGACACGCATCTGAAGTGGACTGTACGTGGAGAGGCTGACAGCTGGGTCCACGACCGCACGCAAGGAAATGCCTCCTTATTACGCGCAAAATAATGATTCCTCCACCTAACATCTGGGACCCACCGAAAGGGCCTCTGTATTTCGTGAAAAAATGTTACCGCCGCTGACAGCTCGGACCCACCAGCTATATCTTCGCACACAAGGAAGTGTGTCCTTATTACGCACAAAAAATGAATACCCCCTACTAGCTAGGCGCTAGTATAGTGGCAGGCTGACTTGTGGGCCTACTAAGTTGACGGGGACGGATGGCTTTGTCAACTTAGTCAATATGCACGATTCTAGCTCCAGTGACCGTACGATGTCTATCCAACGGCCGTAGTGCTTCTTCAACCTCTGGTCTTCTTGCTCCAGCCGTCCAAACCAGCGCCGGTCATGCCTCGTGCTCCTGCCTCCCGTGGCCGGCTGCGATGCGGCGGAGGCCTCACCGCTCCCTACTACTCCCACGCTGGCCAGGCCATCCCTGTACTCACCCAGACCCCCTGTTATTCTGCGGCGACGGCAGCCTCACACCACAGCGAACCAGTGAACCCTCATACTCCTCTACGCATGGGCATCCACTGCCGCTTCTTCCCTGGCTCTGTGTCATCCCCTTCCTAGGCCTCGCCGTCGTCCACTGCCCTGGTGCTCTCGGGGCGGCGTGGTCAACATGGTCAAGGAACGACTTCCATCGGAAGAGTACTATACGTGGAGAGGCTGACAGCTGGGTCCACGGCAGCCGCAAGGAAGTGCCTCCATATTACGCGCAAAACAATTATTTGTCCACCTGACAGCAGGGACCCACCGGACGGACCACTGTATTTGGTGGAAAAACGTTTCCCCCCTGACTGTTGGGACCCACCAGACGGGCCACAGTATTTCGCGAAAAAACGTCCCCCCCGCTGCCAGCTCGGACCCACCGGAAGTGTCACCTTATTACGCACAAAAAAATGAATACTCCCCTTGCTAGTTGGGACCCACCTTGGTGGGTGGCTGACTTGTGGGCCTACTAAGTTGACGGGGAGGAGTGCTTTGTCAACTTAGTCAATATGAACGATTCTAGCACCAGTGACCGTAAGATATCCATCCAACGGCTGTTGTGCTTCTTCGACCTCAGGTCTTCTTGCTCCAGCCGCCCAAAGCAGCCCCGGTCGTGTCGCATGCTCCTACCTCTCGTGGCCGGCTGTGCTGCCGCGGAGGCCTCACCGCCCCCTACTATTCCGACCGCTAGGCAGGCCCTGCGGCGACGGTAGCCTCACACCGCAGCCGAACCAGTGAACCCTCGTACTCCTCTCCGCACGGGCTTCCACTACCGCGTCTTCCCCGGCTCCGTGTCATCCCCTTCCTAGGCCTCGCCGTTGTCCACCGCCTGGTGCTCTCGGCGCGACATGGTCAACGTGGTCAAGTGATACGTCTCCAACGTATCTATAATTTTTTGATTGCTCCATGCTATATTATCTTTTGTTTTGGCTGTTTATGGGCTTTATTATACACTTTTATATTATTTTTGGGACTAACCTATTAACCCAGAGCCCAGTGCCAGTTTCTGTTTTTCCTTGTTTTAGAGTATCACAGAAAAGGAAAATCAAACGGAGTCCAATTAACCTGAAACTTCACGGAACTTATTTTTGGAAGGAAAGCAACCTGGGAGACTTGGAGTCCACGTCAAGGAAGCTTCGAGGAAGCCACGAGGTAGGGGGCGCGCCCACCCCCCTGGGTGCGCCCTCCACCCTCGTGGGCCCCTCGTGGCACCCCTGACGTACTTCTTCCGCCTATATATCTCCATATACCCTAAAACGACCGGGGAGCACAATAGATCGGGAGTTCCGCCGCCAAAAGCCTCCATAGCCACCGAAAACCAATCTAGACCCATTCCGGCACCCTGCCAGAGGGGGCAATCCCTCTCCGGTGGCCATCTTCATCATCCCGGTGCTCTCCATGACGAGGAGGGAGTAGTTCTCCCTTGGGGCTGAGGGTATGTACCAGTAGCTATGTGTTTGATCTCTCTCTCTCATGTTCTTGAGGTGGTACGATCTTGATGTATCGCGAGCTTTGCTATTATATTTGGATCCAATGATGTTTCTCCCCCCCTCTACTCTCTTGTAATGGATTGAGTTTTCCCTTTGAAGTTATCTTATCGGATTGAGTCTTTAAGGACTTGAGAACACTTGATGTATGTCTTGCGTGGTATAACCGTGGTGACAGTGGGTTATTCTATTGATTCACTTGATGTATGTTTTTGTGATCAACTTGTGGGTTCCGCCCATGAACCTATGCATAGGGGTTGGCACACGTTTTCGTCTTGACTCTCCGGTAGAAACTTTGGGGCACTCTTTGAGGTCCTATGTGTTGATTGAATAGATGAATCTGAGATTGTGTGATGCATATCGTATAATCATACCCACGGATACTTGAGGTGACATTGGAGTATCTAGGTGACATTAGGGTTTTGGTTGATTTGTGTCTTAAAGTATTATTCTAGTGCGAACTCTAGGGCTGTTTGTGACACTTATAGGAATATCCCAACGGATTGATTGGAAAGAATAACTTTGAGGTGGTTTTGTACCCTACCATAATCTCTTCGTTTGTTCTCCACTATTAGTGACTTTGGTGTGACTCGTTGTTGCATGTTGAGGGATAGTTATGTGATCCAATTATGTTATTATTGTTGAGAGGACTTACATTAGTGAAAGTATGAACCTAGGCCTTGTTTCAACGCATTGCAATACCGTTTACGCTCACTTTTACCATTAGTTACCTTGCTGTTTTTATATTTTCAGATTACAAAAACCTATATCTACTATCCATATACCACTTGTATCACCATCTCTTCACCGAACTAGTGCACCCATACAATCTACCATTGTATTGGGTGTGTTGGGGACACAAGAGACTCTTTGTTATTTGGTTGCAGGGTTGCTTGAGAAGACCGTCTTCATCCTACGCCTCCTACAGATTGATAAACCTTAGGTCATCCACTTGAGGGAAATTTGCTACTGTCCTACAAACCTCTGCACTTGGAGGCCCAACAACGTCTACAAGAAGAAGGTTGTGTAGTAGACATCAAGCTCTTTTCTGGCGCCGTTGCCGGGGAGGTTAGTGCTTGAAGGTATATCTTTAGAGCTTGCAATCGAATCTTTTTGTTTCTTGTTTTAGCACTAGTTTAGTTTATAAATGAAAACTACTAAAAATGGAATTGAGTTTGCCTCATACGCTTCATATTTTTAATATCTTCGTGAGAATGATGGAAAGGTTAATATCTTCGTGAGAATGATGGAAAGGAAAATTGTGCCAAAGTGTTAGAAGAAGAATGCATTAAAATGTTTGTCACTAAATCTTTGAATGATGAGCATGATTGCAATGTTGTTAGTATGAATTCCTTGAATATCCATGATGCTAATGATATGCAAAGCCACAAGCTTGGGGAAGCTATGTTTGATGAAGATGATATTTTTTGTCCCCCAAGTTTTGATGAGAAAATTTATCATGATGAAAGCATGCGTCCTATTTATGATGATTATATTGATGAAATTGGATTTGGAGAGGTCATGACTTTATTTTGTGATGAATCCACTATCCCAGAAGAGGTTCCAATTGATTATGAGAACAAAGTTGCTATCTACGATGATTATTGTGATGACTTGTATGCTATAAAGAATAATGATATCCATGAAACTTGTCATCATGATTTTAACCTTGAATTGGATTATGCCTCACATGATAGTTATTTTGTTGAGTTTTCTCCCACTATTATTCATGAGAAGAATTTTGCTTATGTGGAGAGTAGTAAATTTTCTATGCTTGTAGATCATGAAAAGAATGCTTTAGGTTCTGGTTATATTGTTGAATTCATTCATGATGCTACTGAAAATTATTATGAGGGAGGAATATATGCTTGTAGGAATTGCAATAATATCAAGTTTCCTCTCTATGTGCTTAAAATCTTGAAGTTACGCTTGTTTTGCTTTCCTATGCAAGTTGATTCTTGTTCCCATAAGTTGTTTGCTCACAAAATCCCTATGCATAGGAAGTGGGTTAGACTTAAATGTGCTAGTCATATTCTTCAAGATGCTCTCTTTATGTTTCAATTCTTACCTTTGTGAGCATCATTCAAATCATCATGCCTAGCTAGGGGCGTTAAACGACAGCGCTTGTTGGGAGGCAACCCAACTTTATTTTTGTTCCTTACTTTTTGCTCCAGTTTAGTAATAAATAATTTATGTAGCCTCTGTTATGATTGAATTTTTATGTTTTAATTAGTGTTTGTGCCAAGTAGAACCTTTGGGAAGACTTGGGGGGAAGTCTTGTTGATCTTGCTGTAAAAAACAGAATTGCTGCCATTTTTATTTGGAGAGTGATATTTAGTTAATTCTTTTTGAAGATGATTAATAGATAAATTCCTCAGGTACAGCAATTTAGTTTAGAATTTTTGGGGTTCCAGAAGTATACGTTTGATCCAGATTACTACAGACTGTTCTGTTTTTGACAGATTCTATTTTTGATGTGTTGTTTGCTTATTTTGATGAATCTATGAGTAATATCGAAGGGTATGAACCATAGATAAGTTGGAATACAGTAGATATTACACCAATATGAATTTAGAATGAGTTCACGACAGTACCTTAGTGGTGATTTATTTTCTTATACTAACGAAGCTTACGGGTTTTCTGTTAAGTTTTGTGTTGTGAAGTTTTCAAGTTTAGGGTAAATATTCGATGGATTATGGAATAAAGAGTGGCAAGAGCCTAATCTTGGGGATGCCCATGGCACCCCAAGGAAATATCCAAGGACAACCAAGAGCCTAAGCTTGGGGATGCCCCGGAAGGCATCCCCTCTTTTGTCTTTGTTCATCGGTAACTTTACTTGGAGCTATATTTTTATTCGCCACATGTTATGTGTTTTGCTTGGAGCGTCATTTTATTTTCTTTTGTTTTTCTTGCTTTTTGAATAAAATACCAAGATCTAAAATTATTAAATGTTAGAGAGTCTTCACATAGTTGCATAATTATTCGACTACTCATTGATCTTCACTTATATCTTTCGGAGTAGTTTGTCATTTGCTCTAGTGCTTCACTTATGTCTTTTTAGAACACGGTGGTGGTTTTATTTTGAAGAAATAATTGATCTCTCATGATTCACTTATATTATTTTGGGAGTCTTTAGAACTGCATGGTAGTTTGCTTTGGTTATGAAACTAGTCCTAATATGATGGGCATCCAAGAGGGATATAATAAAAACTTTCATATAAGTGCATTGAATACTAAGAGAAGTTTGATACTTGATGATTGTTTTGAGATATGGAGATAGTGATATCAAAGTTGTGCTAGTTGGGTAATTGTGAATTTGAGGAATACTTGTGTTGAAGTTTGCAAGTCCCGTAGCATGCACGTATGGTAAACGTTGTGTAACAAATTTGAAACATGAGGTGTTATTTGATTGTCTTCCTTATGAGTGGCGGTCGGGGACGAGCGATGGTCTTTTCCTACCAATCTATCCCCCTAGGAGCATGCGCGTAGTGTCAAGGTTTTTGATGACTTGTAGATTTTTGCAATGAGTATGTGAGTTCTTTATGACTAATATTGAGTCCATGGATTATACGCACTCCCAACCTTCCATCATTGCTAGCCTCTTCGGTACGGTGCATTGCCCTTTCTCACATTGAGAGTTGGTGCAAACTTCGCCGGTGCATCCAAACCCCGTGATATGATACGCTCTTTCACACATAAACCTCCTTATATCTTCCTCAAAACAGCCACCATACCTACCTATTATGGCATTTCCATAGCCATTCCGAGATATATTGCCATGCAACTTTCCACCATTCCGTTTATCATGACACGCATCATCATTGTCATATTGCTTTGCATGATCATGTAGTTGACATCGTATTTGTGGCAAAGCCACGATTCATAATTTTTCATACATGTCACTCTTGATTCATCGCAATCCCGGTACACCGCCGGAGGCATTCATATAGAGTCATACTTTGTTCTAAGTATCGAGTTATAATTCTTGAGTTGTAAATAAATAGAAGTGTGATGATCATAATTAATAGAGCATTGTCCCAAAAAAATAAAAAAATAAAGGCCAAATAAAAAAAGGGAAAGGCCAAATAAAAAAAGGGACAATGCTACTATCCTTTTTCCACACTTGTGATTCAAAGTAGCACCATGATCTTTATGATAGAGAGTCTCTTGTTTTATCACTTTCATATACTAGTGGGAATTTTTCATTATAGAACTTGGCTTGTATATTCCAACAATGGGCCTCCTCAAGTGCCCTAGGTCTTCATGAGCAAGCAAGTTGGATGCACACCCACTTAGTTTCTTTTGTTGAGCTTTCATACATTTATAGCTCTAGTGCATCCGTTGCATGGAAATCCCTACTCCTTGCATTAACATCAATCGATGGGCATCTCCATAGCTCATTGATTAGCCTCGTTGATGTGAGACTTTCTCCTTTTTGTCTTCTCCACATAACCCCAATCATCATATTCTATTCCACCCATAGTGCTATGTCCATGGCTCGCGCTCATATATTGCGTGAAAATTTATAGGTTTGAGATTACTAAAGTATGAAACAATTGCTTGGCTTGTCATCGGGGTTGTGCATGATGAGAGCATTCTTGTGTGACGAAAATGGAGCATGACTAAACTATATGATTTTGTAGGGATGAACTTTCTTTGGCCATGTTATTTTGAGAAGACATGATTGCTTAGTTAGTATGCTTGAAGTATTATTATTTTTATGTCAATATGAACTTTTATCTTGAATCTTTCGGATCTGAATATTAATACCACAATTAAGAAGAATTACATTAAAATTATGCACAATAGCACTCTGCATCAAAATTCTGTTTTTATCATTTACCTACTCGAGGACGAGCAGGAATTAAGCTTGGGGATGCTGATAATTCTCCAACGTATCTATAATTTTTGATTGCTCCATGCTATATTATCTTCTGTTTTGGATGTTCATGGGCTTTATTATACACTTTTCTATTATTTTTGGGACTATTAACCCAGAGCCCAGTGCCAGTTTCTGTTTTTTCCTTGTTTTAGAGTATCGCAGAAAAGGAAAATCAAACGGAGTCCAATTGACCTGAAACTTCACTGAACTTATTTTTGGAAGGAAAGCAACCCGGGAGACTTGGAGTCCACGTCAAGGAAGCTTCGAGGAAGCCACGAGGTAGGGGGCGCGCCCACCCCCCTGGGCGCGCCCTCCACCCTCGTGCCCCCCTGACGTACTTCTTCCGCCTATATATCTCCATATACCCTAAAACGATCGGGGATCACAATAGATCGAGAGTTCCGCCGCCAGAAGCCTCCGTAGCCACCGAAAACCAATCTAGACCCGTTCTGGCACTCTGCCGGAGGGGGCAATACCTCTCCGGTGGCCATCTTCATCATCCCGGTGCTCTCCATGACGAGGAGGGAGTAGTTCTCCCTCGGGGCTGAGGGTATGTACCAGTAGCTATGTGTTTGATCCCTCTCTCTCTCTCGTGTTCTTGAGGTGGTACGATCTTGATGTATCGCGAGCTTTGCTATTATATTTGGATCCTATGATGTTTCTCCCCCCCTCTACTCTCTTGTAATGGATTGAGTTTCCTCTTTGAAGTTATCTTATCGGATTGAGTCTTTAAGGATTTGAGAACACTTGATGTATGTCTTGCGTGGGATAACCGTGGTGACAATGGGTTATTCTATTGATTCACTTGATGTATGTTTTGGTGATCAACTTGCGGGTTCCACCCATGAACCTATGCATAGGGGTTGGCACACGTTTTCGTCTTGACTCTCCGGTAGAAACTTTGGGGCACTCTTTGAGGTCCTATGTGTTGGTTGAATAGATGAATCTGAGATTGTGTGATGCATATCGTATAATCATACCCACGGATACTTGAGGTGACATTGGAGTATCTAGGTGACATTAGGGTTTTGGTTGATTTGTGTCTTAAGGTGTTATTCTAGTATGAACTCTAGGGCTGTTTGTGACACTTATAGGAATAGCCCAACGGATTGATTGGAAAGAATAACTTTGAGGTGGTTTCATACCCTACCATAATCTCTTCGTTTGTTCTCCACTATTAGTGACTTTGGAGTGACTCTTTGTTGCATGTTGAGGGATAGTTATGTGATCCAATTATGTTATTATTTTTGAGAGGACTTACATTAGTGAAAGTATGAACCATGGGCCTTGTTTCAACGCATTGCAATACCGTTTATGCTCACTTTTACCATTAGTTACCTTGTTGTTTTTATATTTCCAGATTACAAAAACCTATATCTACTATCCATATACCACTTGTATCACCATCTCTTCGCCGAACTAGTGCACCCATACAATTTACCATTGTATTGGGTGTGTTGGGGACACAAGAGACTCTTTGTTATTTGGTTGCAGGGTTGCTTGAGAGAGACCATCTTCATCCTACGCCTCCTACAGATTGATAAACCTTAGGTCATCCACTTGAGGGAAATTTGCTACTGTCCTACAAACCTCTGCACTTTGAGGCCCAACAACGTCTACAAGAAGAAGGTTGTGTAGTAGACATCATCAAGGAACGGCTTCCATCGGACGTGGACTGTACATGGAGAGGCTGACAGCTGGGTCCACGGCCGCAACAAGGAAGTGCCTCCTTATTACACACAAAATAATTATTCCTCCACCTGACAGCAGGGACCCACTGGACGGGCCACCGTATTTCACGAAAAAATGTTTCCCCCTGACTGCTGGGACCCACCAGCTACATCTTCGCATGCAAGGAAGTGTGTCTGGGCAAAAAAAAATGATTCGCCCCCTGACTACTGGGACCCACCAGCTACATCTTCGCACGCAAGGAAGTGCCTGACAGTCGGGACCCACCTGGTCGAAGCGTACATAGCGTTGTCATTCTAGTCGCGAACGTGTACATACATACTGGTCAATGTAGAGGCACGCACGTGCCGTAGTAGAGGCGCGCACGTAGCATGTACTCGTACATACATGTAAGTGCATCTAGTGCCCCTTAGTGATTTTGGTGTATTGAAGACTTATAGGTTAAGGGACTAATGCGTTTGTGAGTATACACAGGTCTATAAGTCTATGAGGAGTTTGATATTTACAGAGAAAGTCGGCCCCTAAAAATGAAGTTCTTCGAGTGAAGACTTTGTATTTCTGAAGACTTTCTGAAGACTTTGAAAGTGAAGAAATTGGTGTAACCTTGAAGACTTGGTATTCATTCGAGGAACATGAAGCGTGAAGACTTTTGTTTTCGTAGTTTCATTTTTTCTTTCTTGAGTCATAGGAAACATCGTACTGTTAAAGGGGGTCGAGGAAATACTAAGGAAAAAAATCCATGTGATGCTCAACTCAAAATCCTACACCTACCAACCCCTTCGAGTGAAGCCATTGGAAATCTCATACAGTCCAGTCATATTCTTCAGTGACAGAGACGAAGTTCTTCTGGTCTCTGAGGAATTTGTTCTGACTGAGGAGTTAGGAATTCGCTAGTGCAGATTGCCTACACAGTGAGGAACATGATAGCTGTGAGGATTTTGCTACTCAAAATTCCGACCGTTGTTGTGCTATGCGCTAGCTCCCCCAAAATATCTATCCACCTAACGGTCATATCATTGAAGGGCATTTATGTCTTATCATGTCGGGCTGCTCCCTAGGCTATAAATAGCCGCCCCCTACAACCACTAGCTGGTTGGCTGCTCCGAGAGAAACTGAAACTTGTCATTTGAGAGCAACCCATCCTCCAAGGACTTTGAGCAAAAATCATCAAGTGAGGAAAAACCCAAACCCAAACACCTACAAACCCCAAGTGATTGAGCATCACTAAAGAGATTGATCCTGCGTGGATCCTACGCTTGTTACCTTTGAAGACTGTGCTTCTTCCAGATGGTTAGGCGTCATGGTCTAGAGCATCCAAGAGGAATTGTGGATCGCGAGTGACCAAGTTTGTGAAGGTTTGGAAGTCGCCTGAAGACTTACCACGAGTGATGGGGCGAGGTCTGTGTGACCTTAGCTCAAGGAGAATACGGTGAGGACTTGGTGTCTTGAGCTGCGAGCTCAGGACTGGGTGTCCGGAACTGTGTGTCCTCGAGTTTAAATACTCAGCCGCTCCAAGCAGACGTACGACTGAGACAGCAGTTGGAACTGGTCTACCAAATCATTGTCTTCACCAAGCTTACTGGTTCTATTCCCTCAACTCTTTCATTTCCTCATAACTATGTTGTGTGTTGGTTCATATCTGTGTTTGAAGACTTTGACTGAAGACTTTCTCAATTTCCTCAGTTCAATTTCTTCAGTCTGTTTGTCTTCATCCCGTGGTATCCTGTGCTTACGCTTCCTGTACTCTGTGCCTGTCTTCATTACATCATGATGACTATGCTTGTATTCTGTTATGTTTACTTTTGAGTACTTATTCCGCTGCTAGTAGTTCTTCGCTAAGGAATTTCCTCACCGGCAAATTCCTCAGTGAAGAGTTTCATAAAAATCGCCTATTCACCCCCTCTAGTCGATATAACTCACTTTCAATTGGTATCAGAGCAAGGTACTCCCTTGTTCTGTGTGATTTTGGTTTAACCGCCTGGAGTTTTAGTTATGTCGATCGCAGGTATGATCAAGGTCTCTGCTGGGTGTCCTACCTTCGATGGGACGGACTACCCCTACTGGAAGAATAAGATGTGAATGTTGGGGAATGTAGCAGAAATTCAAAATTTTCTATGCATCACCAAGATCAATGTATGGAGTAATCTAGCAACGAGGGGAAGGAGAGTGCATCTACATACCCTTGTAGATCGCTAAGTGGAAGCGTTCAAGTGAACGGGGTTGATGGAGTCGTACTCGCCGTGATCCAAATCACCGATGATCCTAGTGCCGAACGGACGGCACCTCCGTGTTCAACACATGTACAGCCCGGTGACGTCTCCTACGCCTTGATCCAGCAAGGGGAGAAGGAGAGGTTGGGAAGACTCCATCCAGCAGCAGCACGACGGCGTGGTGGTGGTGGAGGAGCGCGGGACTCCAGCAGGGCTTCGCCAAGCACTACGAGAGACGAGGAGGAAGAGGGGTAGGGCTGTGCTAACGGGGAGATTGAATCGCGTGTTGGGCTGCCCCTTTTCCTCCACTATATATAGGGGGAGAGGGAGGGCTGCGCCCCCACCTAGGGTTCCCACCCCAAGGGGTGCGGCAGCCCTAGATCCCATCTAGGGTGGCGGCCACAAGGGGGAGAGGGGGAGGCGCACCTAGGGTGGGCCTTAGGGCCCATCTGCCCTAGGGTTTGCCCCCTTCCCCTATTGGAGGCTCCTTGGGCCTTGGTGGGAGGCGCCCTAGCCCACCTAGGGGCTGGTCCCTTCCCACTATTGGCCCATGTAGGCCTCCGGGGCTGGTGGCCCCACCTGGTGGACCCCCGGACCCCTCCGGTGGTCCCGGTACACTACCGGTGATGCCGGGAACACTTCCGGTGGCCAAAACCATACTTCCTATATATCAATCTTTCCCTCCGGACCATTCCGGAACTCCTCATGACGTCCGGGATCTCATCTGGGACTCCGAACAACATTTGGTAACCGCGTACATACTTTCCCTATAACCCTAGCATCATCGAACCTTAAGTGTGTAGACCCTACGGGTTCGGGAGTCATGCAGACATGGCCGAGACAACTCTTCGGTCAATAACCAACAACAGGATCTGGATACCCATGCTGGCTCCCACATGCTCCACGATGATCTCATCAGATGAACCACGATGTCAAGGACTTAATCAATCCCGTATACAATTCCCTTTGTCTATCGGTATGATACTTGCCCGAGATTTGATCGTCGGTATCCCGATACCTTGTTCAATCTTGTTACCGGCAAGTCTCTTTACTCGTTCCGTAACACATCATCCTGTGATCAACTCCTTGATCACGTTGTGCACATTATGATGATGTCCTACCGAGTGGGCCCAGAGATACCTCTCCGTTTACACGGAGTGACAAATCCCAGTCTCGATTCGTGCCAACCCAACAGACACTTTCGGAGATACCTGTAGTGTACCTTTATAGCCACCCAGTTACGTTGTGACGTTTGGCACACCCAAAGCACTCCTACGGTATCCGGGAGTTGCACAATCTCATGGTCTAAGGAAATGATACTTGACATTAGAAAAGCTTTATCATACGAACTACATGATCTTGTGCTAGGCTTAGGATTGGGTCTTGTCCATCACATCATTCTCCTAATGATGTGATCCCGTTATCAACGACATCCAATGTCCATGGTCAGGAAACCGTAACCATCTATTGATCAACGAGCTAGTCAACTAGAGGCTTACTAGGGACATGGTGTTGTCTATGTATCCACACATGTATCTGAGTTTCCTATCAATACAATTCTAGCATGGATAATAAACGATTATCATGAACAAGGAAATATAATAATAACCAATTTATTATTGCCTCTAGGGCATATTTCCAACAGTGTCCCACTTGCACTAGAGTCAATAATCCAGTTCACATCGATATTTGATTAACACTCAAGGTCACATCCCCATGTGACTAACACCCAAAGAGTTCTGGGTTTGATCATGTTATGCTTGTGAGAGAGGTTTCAGTCAACGGGTCTGCAACATTCAGATCCTTATGTACTTCGCAAATTTCTATGTCATCTTGTAGATGCAACTACTACGCTACATTTGGAGCCATTTCAAATAACTGTTCTACTTGGAGCTATTCTAAATTGTTGTTCCATTATACGTATCCGGTATCTCTACTCAGAGCTATCCGGATAGGTGTTAAGCTTGCATCGACGTAACTCTTTACGTCGAACTCTTTATCACCTCCATAACCGAGAAACAT
This sequence comes from Triticum dicoccoides, assembly GCF_002162155.2. Classification (NCBI taxonomy): domain Eukaryota; kingdom Viridiplantae; phylum Streptophyta; class Magnoliopsida; order Poales; family Poaceae; genus Triticum; species Triticum dicoccoides. Next base: position 460,083,156 of record NC_041384.1, on the reverse strand, counting down.
ATCCTTATTCCTCTAAGGATAATTTAGACCGCTATGTGGTGATCTACTCCTAGATTACCTTTGTACCCTCTTGCCAGATATGTGGCAAAGCACACATCAGGTGTGGTACTCAGCATGGCATACCGTATAGAGCCTATGACAAAAGCATAGGGGACGACCTTCGTCCTTCCTCTTTCTTCTGCCGTGGTCGAGCTTTAAGTCTTAACTTCATACCTTACAACTCAGGCAAGAACTCCTTCTTTGACTGATCCATCTTGAACACCTTCAAGATCATGTCAAGGTATGTGCTCATTTGGAAGTACCATTAAGCGTTTTGATCTATCCTTATAGATCTTGATGCTCAATGTTCAAGTAGCTTAATCCAGGCTTTCCATTGAAAAACACTTTCCAAACAACCCTATATGCTTTCCAGAAATTCTACGTCATTTCTGATCAACAATATGTCAACAACATATATTCATCAGAAATTCTATAGTGCTCCCACTCACTTCTTTGGAAATACAAGTTTCTCATAAACTTTGTATACACCCAAAATCATTGATCATCTCATCAAAGCATACATTCCAACTCCAAGATGCTTACTCCAGTCCTTAGAAGGATTGTTGGAGCTTTGCATACTTATTAGCATCTTTCAGGATTGACAAAACCTTCCGGTTGTATCACATACAACCTTTCCTCAAGAAAATCGTCGAGGAAACAATGTTTTGACATCCTATCTGCAAGATTTCATAAATAATGCAGTAATCGCTAATATAATTCCAACGGACTCTTAGCGTCACTACGAGTGAGAAAGTCTCATCGTAGTCAACTCCTTGAACTTGTCGGAAAACATCTTAACGACAAGTCGAGCTTTCTTAATGGTGATACTTACCATCATTGTCCATCTTCCTTTTAAAATCCATATGTACCTAACAGCCTTACGACCATAAAGTAGTTCTTCCAAAGTCTACACTTTGTTTTCATATATGGATCCTCTCTCGGATTATATGGCCTCGAGCCATTTTGGAATCCAGGCCCACCATCGCTTCTCCATAGCTCGTAGGTTCATTGTTGTCTAGCAACATGACTTCCAAGACAGGATTACGTACCACTCTGAAGTAGTACGCATCCTTGTCATCCCACGAGGTTTGGTAGTGACTTGATCTGAAGTTTCATGATCACTATCATAAGCTTCCACTTCAATTGGTGTAGGTGCCACAGGAACAACTCCCTGTGCCGTGCCACACACTAGTTGAAGAGACGGTTCAATAACCTCATCAAGTCTCCACCATCCTCCCACTCAATTCTTTCGAGAGAAACTTTTCCTCAAGAAAGGACCCGATTCTAGAAACAATCCCTTATTGCTTTCGGATCTGAGACAGGAGGTATACCCAACTATTTTGGGTGTCCTATGAAGATGCATTTATCCGCTTTGGGTTCGAGCTTGTCAGCCTGAAACTTTTCACATAAGCGTCGCAGCCCCAAACCTTTTAACAAATGACAGCTTAGGTTTCTCTAAACCATAGTTCATACGGTGTCATCTCATCGGAATTACGTGGTGCCCTATTTAAAGTGAATGTGGTTGTCTCTAATGCCTAACCCATAAATCGTGGTAATTCGATAAGAGAGATCATGGTATGCATCATATCCAATAGGGTGCAGTTATGATGTTCGGACACACCATCATACTATGGTGTTTCAGGCTGTACTAGTTGTGAAACAATTTCCACAATGTCTTAATTCTGTGCCAAACTCGTAATTCAGATATTCATCTCTATGATCATATCATAGATATTTTATCCTCTTGTCACGACGATCTCTCAACTTCACCCTGAAATTACTTGAACCTTTCAATAATTTAGACTCGTGATTCATCAAGTAAATATACTCTCAAATCATCTGTGAAGTAAGAACATAACGATATCCACTACACGCCTCAGCACTCATTGTACTGCACACATCAAAATGTATTACTTCCAACAAGTTGCTTTCTAGTTTCATTTTACTGAAAATGAGGCTTTCAGTCATCTTGCCCATGTGGTATGATTTGCATGTCTCAAGTGATTCAAAATCAAGTGAGTCCAAACGGTCCATTTGCATGGAGTTTCTTCATGCATATACACCAATAGACATGGTTCGCATGTCTCAAACCTTTCAAAAATGAGTGAGCCCAAAGATCCATCAACATGGAGCTTCTTCATGCATTTTATACCGATATGACTTACGTGGCAGTGCCACAAGTAGGTGGTACTATCATTACTATCTTATATCTTTTGGCATGAACATGTGTATCACTACGATCGAGATTCAATAAACCATTCATTTTAGGTGCAAGACCATTGAAGGTATTATTCAAAGTAACCATTATTCTCCTTAAATGAATAACCGTACTGCGATAGACATAATCCAATCATGTCTATGCTCAACGCAAACACCAATCTCGATGGTAGAGGGAGCGTGCGACGCTTGATCACATCAAGCTTGGGAAAAACTTCCAACACATATCGCCAGCTCACCTTTAGCTAGTCTCCGTTTACTCCGCAGCCTTTTATTTCGAGTTTACTAACACTTAGCAACCAAACAGGTATCTAATACCATGGTGCTACTAGGAGTACTAGTAAAGTACACATTAACACAATGTATATCCAATATACTTCTATCGACCTTGCCAGCCTTCTCATCTACCAAGTATCTAGGGTAATTCTGCTCCAGTGGTTGTTCCCCTTATTACAGAAGCACTTAGTCTCGGGTTTGGGTTCAACCTTGGGTTTCTTCACTAGAGCAGCAGCTGATTTGCTGTTTCATGAAGTATCCCTTCTTGCCCTTGCCCTTCTTGAAACTAGTGGTTTCACCAACCATCAACAATTGATGCTCCTTCTTGATTTCTACTTTTGTGGTGTCAAACATCGTGAATATCTCAAGGATCATCATATATGTCCCTGATATATTATAGTTCATCACGAAGCTCTAGCAGCTTGGTGGTAATGAGTTCGGAGAAACATCACTATCTCATCTGGAAGATCAACTCCCACTCGATTCAAATGATTGTTGTACTCAGACAATCTGAGCAGAAGCTCAACAATTGAGCTTTTCTCCCTTAGTTTGCAGGCTAAAAAAATCGTCGGAGGTCTTATACCTCTTGACGTGGGCACGAGCCTGAAATCCCAATTTTAGCCCTCGAAACATCTCATATGTTTCGCAACGTTTCAAAACGTCTTCGGTGCCTCAACTCTAAACCGTTTAACTGAACTATCACGTAGTTATCAAAATGTGCATGTCAGATGTTCGCAACATCCACAGACGACGTTCGAGGTTCAGCACACTGAGCGGTGCATTAAGGACACAAGCCTTCTATGAAGCAATGAGGACAATCCTCCGTTTACGGACCTAGTCCGCATAATTGCTAATATCAACTTTCAACTAAATTTTCTCCAGGAACATATCTAAACAGTAGAACTGAAGCGCGAGCCACGACATAATTTGCGAAGACCTTTTGACTATGTTCAGGATAATTAAGTTCATCTTGTGAACTCCCACTCAGATAGACATCCCTCTAGTCATCTAAGTGATTACATGATCTGAGTCAACTAGGTCGTGTCCGATCATCACGTAGACGGACTAGTCAACATCGGTGAACATCTTCATGTTGATCGTATCTTCTATACGACTCATGTTCGACCTTTCAGTCTTCTGTGTTCCAAGGCCATGTCTGTACATGCTAGGCTCGTCAAGTCAACCTAAGTGTTTGCATGTGTAAATCTGTCTTACACCCATTGTATGTGAACGTTGGAATCTATCACACCCGATCATCACGTGGTGCTTCGAAACAACGAACTGTCGCAACGGTGCACAATTAGGGGGAACACTTTCTTGAAATTATTATGAGGGATCATCTTATTTACTACCGTCGTTCTAAGTAAACAAGATGCAAAAACACGATAAACATCACATGCAATCAAATAATAGTGACATGATATGGCCAATAAAATATAGCCCCTTTGATCTCCATCTTGAGGCTCCATGATCATCTTGTCACCGGCATGACACCATGATCTCCATCATCATGTCTCCATGAAGTTGCTCGCCAACTATTACTTCTACTACTATGGCTAACACGTTTAGCAATAAAGTAAAGTGATTTACATGGCGTTTCTCAATGACACGCAGGTCATACAAAAAAATAAAGACAACTCCTATGGCTCCTGCCGGTTGTCATACTCATCGACATGCAAGTCGTGATTCCTATTACAAGAACATGATCTCATACATCACATATATACCATTCATCACATCCTTTGGCCATATCACATCACAAAACACTTGCTGCAAAAACAAGTTAGACATCCTCTAATTGTTGTTGCAAGTTTTTACGTGGCTGCTATAGGTTTCTAGCAAGAACGTTTCTTACCTACGCCAAAACCACAACGTGAATTGTCAATTTCTATTTACCCTTCATAAGGACCCTATTCATTGAATCCGATCTGACTAAAGTGGGAGAGACAGACACCCGCCAGCCACCTTATGCAACTAGTGCATGTCAGTCGGTGGAACCGGTCTCACGTAAGCGTACATGTAAGGTTGGTCCGGGCCGCTTCATCCCACGATGCCGCTGAATCAAGATAAGACTAGTAACGGTAAGATAATTGACAATATCGACGCCCACAACTACTTTGTGTTCTACTTGTGCATAGTAACTACGCATAAACCTAGCTCATGATGCCACTGTTGGGGAACGTAGCAGAAATTCAAAATTTTCTACGCATCACCAAGATCAATCTATGGAGTAATCTAGCAACGAGGGGAAGGAGAGTGCATCTACATACCCTTGTAGATTGCTAAGCGGAAGCGTTCAAGTGAACGGGGTTGATGGAGTCGTACTCGTCGTGATCCAAATCACCGATGATCCTAGTGCCGAATGAACGGCACCTCCGTGTTCAACACACGTACAGCCCGGTGACGTCTCCTACGCCTTGATCCAGCAAGGGAGAAGGAGAGGTTGGGAAGACTCCATCCAGCAGCAGCACGATGGCATGGTGGTGGTGGAGGAGCGCAGGACTCCAGCAGGGCTTCGCCAAGCACTACGAGAGACGAGGAGGAAGAGGGGTAGGGCTGCGCCAATGGGGAGATTGAATCGCGTGTTGGGCTGCCCCTTTGCCTCCACTATATATAGGGGGAGAGGGAGGGCTGCGGCCCCACCTAGGGTTCCCACCCCAAGGGGTGAGGCAGCCCTAGATCCCATCTAGGGTGGCGGCCACAAGGGGGAGAGGGGGAGGCGCACCTAGGGTGGGCCATAGGGCCCATCTGCCCTAGGGTTTGCCCCCTTCCCCTATTGGAGGCGCCTTGGGCCTTGGTGGGAGGCGCCCTAGCCCACCTAGGGTCTGGTCCCTTCCCACTATTGGCCCATGTAGGCCTCCGGGGCTGGTGGCCCCACCTGGTGGACCCCTGGACCCCTCCGGTGGTCCCGGTACACTACCGGTGATGCCGGGAACACTTCCGGTGGCCAAAACCATACTTCCTATACATCAATCTTTACCTCCGGACCATTCCGGAACTCCTCGTGACGTCCGGGATCTCATCCGGGACTCCAAACAACATTTGGTAACCGCGTACATACTTTCCCTATAACCCTAGCGTCATCGAACCTTAAGTGTGTAGACCCTACGGGTTCGGGAGTCATGCAGACATGGCCGAGAAAACTCTTCGGTCAATAACCAACAACGGGATCTAGATACCCATGCTGGCTCCCACATGCTCCACGATGATCTCATCGGATGAACCACGATGTCAAGGACTTAATCAATTCCGTATACAATTCCCTTTGTCTATCGGTATGATACTTGCCCAAGATTTGATCGTCGGTATCCCGATACCTTGTTCAATCTCGTTACCGGCAAGTCTCTTTACTCGTTCCGTAACACGTCATCCTATGATCAACTCCTTTATCACATTGTGCACATTATGATGATGTCCTACCGAGTGGGCCCAGAGATACCTCTCCGTTTACACGGAGTGACAAATCCCAGTCTCGATTCGTGCCAACCCAACAGACACTTTCGGAGATACTTGTAGTGTACCTTTATAGCCACCCAGTTACATTGTGACGTTTGGCACACCCAAAGCACTCCTACGGTATCCGGGAGTTGCACAATCTCATGGTATAAGGAAATGATACTTGACATTAGAAAAGCTTTAGCATACGAACTACATGATCTTGTGCTAGGCTTAGGATTGGGTCTTGTCCATCACATCATTCTCCTAATGATGTGATCCCGTTATCAACGACATCCAATGTCCATGGTCAGGAAACCGTAACCATCTATTGATCAACGAGCTAGTCAACTAGAGGCTTACTAGGGACATGGTGTTGTCTATGTATCCACACATGTATCTGAGTTTCCTATCATTACAATTCTAGCATGGATAATAAACGATTATCATGAACAAGGAAATATAATAATAACCAATTTATTATTGCCTCTAGGGAATATTTCCAATAGTGAATGCATCTTGAGGCAATTTATAATGATCTCTGGTATGTTGTGGAAAATGGTGTTCCCTCAGTCACCCCTTCTCTGAATGCTGCTGATGTGAAGATATTCAAACAACTCGACTCTCAAGCGAATAATATCATATGTGGCCATCTAAGCAAAGGACAGTATGGCAGAGTGAGTGCTTTGGAGACAGCGAAGCTTATCTGGGATAGGTTGTCCAAAGTGAATGAAGGAGTCTCAACACAGCGTGACTCTCGAGTTGATGTTCTTTGCAATCTCTTCAATCGCTTCAAAAGACTCGACAATGAAAATGTTCAACCAACCTTCGATCGCCTCACTGACATCTCAAATGAGCTTCAAGAACTTGGTGCCACTGACATCACCGACCATGAGGTGGTGAAGAAATTACTGAGATCACTTGATTCCTCATTTGACACTCTAGCATTGATGATACAAGAACGTGCTGATTACAAGTCACTTGATCCCGCTGATATTCTCGAGAGGCTAAATACTCATGAGTTCCAACTTGCTGAAAAAAGAGTTCTCTATGGTTCGAGCTATGGAAGATCACGTGCACTGAAGGCCAAGGCAGTATCTGAGTCCGAAGATGAAGACTCTGGTAGCAGCCTTGGTGATCCTGAAGAACTAAGCCATGATCTAGCTCTGCTCGTGAAGAAGTTCCAAAAGTTCTCAAGACGTGGTCGCTTTGGAAGACCCATAAGGAGCAATGATTCCTCATCCAGTGACTACAAGAGGAGGCTCTGTCACAAATGCAAGAAACCTGTAAATTACATTCAAGATTGTCCTTAGTGGGAAAAGGAATCAAAGAAGAAGAAATACAAGGATTACAGTTCTGATGATGTGAAGAAAAATAAGAAATCCACAAAATCTTCATCATCAAAATCCTCAAAGCCTTCTTATCACAAGAAGAGCAGCTCAAGAAGGCTAGGGCATTCATTGGCAAGGAAATGGACTCTGAGGCTGAATCTGAAGAAAATGAGGAAGAGGAGACATCTGAGGAGTCCGAATCCGGAGTGGCGAGCCTAGCTCTTGCTACTGCATTCATCAGCAAGTCTATCTTCAACACTGAAAAAATGACCTCACCAACAAGGCTGATGAAGGCGATGATGACTACACCCCCACCTATTGCTTCATGGCAAAGGGTGCCAAGGTACTCAAATATATCTCCTCTAAATCAAGTGAGAATGAATCTGATGAAAACCTGAAGCCCAGCTATTCTAAACTTGCTAAGATTGATGTAAAACAACAAAGGGCTCTTGAAAAGGTTCAAAACATGCTAGACAAAAGTGATGATATGTTGGGTGAAGAAATGGATCGCACTAAAGCCTTGACTGAAAATCTTCAGAGACTTCAGACTAGGTTTGACAATCTTCAAGGTCATCATAACACTCTCTTATCTGATCATGAGAAGATTTATTATGAATTTCTTCAAAGAAAGCAAGACCTTGAGAACCTAAGAGTGAGTTATGAAGATCTTCAGAAGGAGCGCGATTCATTACTTGCTCAACAAATCAACGCTTCTCGGGAAGAATTTGTTCCTCCATGCTTGAAATGCATTGAACGCGAATCTGCAAATTCCTCACCTGAATGTTCAAATGCTGCAAATGTTTCAAATTCTTCACATGCCTCTGCTATCACTAATTCCTCATCTGAGGACATTTCTAGTATCACTAATGATGCAGGGTTGAAGGAATTGTACATGACAGGCATGTACAAAAGCCTCAAAGGGCATCAGACTCTTTGTGATGTGCTTAAAAAGCAGATCCTCAACAGGAACCCTAGGAAGGAGGGTATTGCTTTTGAGAGGAAACTCAATGCTGATGGTCCATATTGGAAGCCTGAGCAGTACCCCAAAACTACATGGGTTGCTGCAAAGGGACCTCCAGTTGATCCATCTAACTTATCTAGATTTGCATTTGAATCTCCTCGTTCTGATGATGAGTCATTTGACTCCAACTATAAACTGTTCAAAAATCAGAATGGTGAATTATTTGCTAGATATGTTGGCACTAACTGCAGGAACGGCTCCCCTATGAAGAAAATCTGGGTTCCCAAAAGATGCCTTGAAAATCTTCAGGTGAATGTCATCATGACACCACCTGTGAAGAATAGGAACCCCAGATCAAATTCTTCATATGGACCAAATTCTTCATATGGATCAAAGTCCTCATATGAACATCATCGTGCTAACCCGTCTGTTTCGCAGGGAAGATCTCAGGATTATGGATATGTGCATTATTCTTCAAATCATTATGTCCATAAGTCCTCGAAGAATTTCTCTGCATACTCTTATGCTTACTCTAACCACTCTTACGTGAAACGAAATGGACTGGTTTCTATGCCATCCTTCTCGTATGGAGCTCGCAGAATGATAAACTCTTTGCCACCCCTTCAGATGTGGGTGGTGAAGAAAAGGAACTAATCTCCTCTGCAGGGTCAGGTCTCCAGATGTACGTAATCGTCTGAAGAATTTGCTGGAGACCTGAGTATACCTGATAGGACGCAGGCTAATCATGAAGAAATGAACTTTCATTTCTCACGTCCTCACACTGCTTTAACTATTCTGTTGCTTGATGAAATTGATCTGATGAATTGATGTCATATTCTTCACTGATGAAGTATATGAGTTTGTAAGCTGCAGTAATTCATCTGCAGGATGATCAACCCAAAGCCATTGAGTGGGTCCTCGATAGTGGATGTAAAAATCACATGACTGGTGACAAGAATCTATTGATGGATGCTCCATTATCTCCGTCACATCTGAAGCATATCATCTTTGCTGACAAAGGCAAAAGTCAGGTATTGGGTCTAGGTAAGGTTGCGATCACCAAGGATCGACACATGGACAAAGTCATGCTTGTTGAGTCCTTAGGATACAACCTTATGTCTGTCTCAATGCTTTGTGATCTTGATATGGTTGTTGTCTTTGGAAAATACCGTTGTGTTGTGGTTATGGAAGCCGACAATTCCAAAGTCTTCGAAGGCTTTAGGAGAGGAGACCTGTATATTGTTGATTTCTCTACAGGACCACAACCAGTCATGTGCCTACTTCCAAAAGCTTCAGAAGGCTGGCTCTGGCATCGACGACTTGGTCATGCAGGCATGAGGAATTTACACACGCTTGCGAAGAAGAAGCATGTCATTGGCATCAAGAATGTCAAATTCCTCAAGGATCACCTATGCGGAGCCTCTGAAGCTAGGAAGATGACAAAGGCCAAGCATCCAGCGAAGACTAACATGACCACTACTCGCCCATTTGAATTGCTTCACATGGATCTCTTTGGTCCTAATCATTATTCTGCTATTTCAAATGAAGCATCTCAATATGGCTTTGTTATTGTTGATGATTACTCTCGTTATACATGGGTACACCTTGTTACTTACAAACATGAAGTGCAGGAAGTCTTCAAACGATTTTCCTCAAGGGCTTCAACCAACTTTGGTGTGAAGATCAAGCACATCAGAAGTGACAATGGCACTGCGTTCAAGAATTCTGGTCTCGATGACTATCTTGATGAACTTGGTATTACTCATGAGTTATCTGCTCCTTATACTCCTCAGCAGAATGGCGTCGTGGAGCGCAAGAACATGACTCTTGCTGAGATGGCTCGCACTATGCTTGATGAATACAAAACGCCTCGTCGTTTCTGGACTGAGGCAATTGATACTGCGTGCCACATCATCAATAGAGTGTATCTTCACAAATTCTTCAAGAAGACTGCCTATGAACTCCTCACTGATAAGAAACCCAATGTAAGTTATTTCAAAGTCTTCGGTGCTAAATGTTGGATAAGAGATCCTCATTACAACTCAAAATTTGCACCGAAAGCACATGAAGGTTTTATGCTTGGTTACGGAAAGGACTCGCACACCTACAGAGTTTTCAACAACGTTCTTCACAAGGTTGTTGAAACTATAGATCCGCGGTTCGATGAAACTAATGGCTCGCAAAGAGAGCACCTACCTACTGTGATAGATGAACCAGCACATGAGGAAACTATCAAGTTCAAGGCTACTGAGGATGTCATTCCCATTGAAGAATCTGCTGAAGAATTCATTCCAGAACATGGAGAACGTCGAGCAAATGCACCTAAAGAAAATACTAAAGAAAATGGTGCTGAAGAGAATGTTGATCAAATTCTTCAATGACAACCAGCTCATCCTCGCATTGCAAAAGAAGTGCAAGTTGAAAAGATCATCAATGACATCAAAGCGCCAGGTCCTCTCACACACTCAAAAGCTTCACATTTATCTAACTTTTGTGGGCACTATGCTTTTGTCTCTATTACAGAGCCCACTAAGGTAGATGAAGCATTTCTAGAGCCTGAGTGGATTCAGGCCATGCAAGAAGAATTACATCAGTTCGAGCTCAACAATGTCTGGGAACTGGTCAAACGTCCAGATCCTCGCAAGCACAATATCATTGCCACAAAGTGGATCTACCGCAACAAGCAAGATGAAAATGGCCTTGTGGTGAGGAATAAGGCACGGCTTGTAGCTCAAGGCTACACACAGGTTGAAGGAATTGATTTCGATGAAACTTTTGCACCTGTTGCTAGACTTGAGGCTATTCGCATATTACTTACTTATGCTAACCATCATGATATCACTTTATATCAAATGGATGTGAAAAGTGCATTCCTCAATGGTAAGCTTGAGGAAGAAGTATATGTTGCTCAACCCCCAGGTTTTGAAGATCCAAAGAATCCTGACAAAGTATTCAGAATCAACAAGGCCCTCTATGGCCTCAAGCAGGCCCCACAGGCGTGGTATGATACCTTGAAGGAATTCCTCATGAAGAAAGGCTTCAAACCCAGTTCACTCGACCCTACTCTTTTCACTAAATCTTATGATGGTGAATTGTTTGTGTGCCAAACATATGTTGATGATATTATCTTTGGCTGTACTGACCAACGTTATAGTGATGAATTTGCCTATATGATGAGTGAAGAATATCAAATGTCTATGATGGGAGAGTTGAAATTCTTCTTAGGTCTTCAAATTCGTCAACAATGCAATGGCATATTCATATCTCAGGATAAATACCTCAAGGATGTACTGAGGAAATTCGGCATGCAAGATTGCAAAGGCGTTAAAATTCCTATGCCCACAAATGGCCATCTGTGCATTGATGAAAATGGTATTGACTTCGATCATAAGGTATACCACTCCATGATTGGCTCTTTATTGTACCTATGTGCATCTAGGCCAGACATAATGCTTAGTGTTTGCATGTGTGCCCGATTTCAAGCTACACCGAAGGAATCACACCATAAGGTTGTGAAGCATATTCTTCAATATCTAGCTCACACACCAACACTTGGATTATGGTACCCCCAAGGGCTCAGCTTTTGATCTCATTGGATATTCTGACTCTGACTATGCTGGTGACCGTGTGGACCGCAAGTCAACATCTGGTACATGTCATTTCCTCGGACGATCTTTGGTCTGTTGGTCCTCGAAGAAATAGAATTGTGTATCACTATCTACTGCTGAAGCCGAGTACATTGCCGCTGGTTCTTGCTGTGCTCAATTGCTATGGATGAAGCAAACTCTCAGGGAGTACGGCGTCAACATGAAGAATGTGCCTCTCTTATATGACAATGAGAGTGTCATCAAGATTGCTCACAACCCAGTTCAGCACTCGAAGACAAAGCACATTCAGATTCGTCTTCATTTTCTTCGTGATCATGTGTTGAAGGGCGACATTTCTATTGAGCATGTGAAGACTGAAGAACAGCTAGCCGATATCTTCACAAGGCCCTTGGATGAGAAGAGATTTAGCAAGTTGCGGTGTGAGCTAAATATCCTAGAATCTTCGAATGTTCTTTGAAAAGGACACTCATCCTAACACTTATGCAAAATTGATGAATTACACGTGCAACACATGAAGAAACGTTTTTCTTCAATCAATGAAGAATAACACACTTAGTGTGAAGAAATTAACGAAGAATTTGATTCTCAGAACCCTACGATAATTGTACACAGTGTCTGAAATCATCATTCTTATACGGTGGGTCACGCCACCACCAAAAGTTGAAATTCCTCAATTAATCATATTCTTCAACTTTGCATTGTCTTCACTGTTTCCGTCGTTTTTCTTCATTGGCTATATATATATATATATATATATATATAAGTTTATGTCCTATACAACATTCACTTATTACTAATTCTTCAAGTTGGTTTTTCTGCTAAGTGAATGTGATCGGACCCTTCCCCTCTATGCTATACTCAACCCAATCTGTTCACAAATTCTTCATGTGCGTTCTATTTGAAACTCGTTCAAAATCTTCACTGTGTCCTTGTCAGTTGAAGAAATTGCGAATGGAACTTTAAAACCTATCTTATCTAAATTTTCGGCATTGCCGCTCAAACCGTTCCGCATCCCACGATACACTTATCCATTCACCCACGATCTCCACCTCTCAGTACTTGGGTGACATATGTCAAGCGGATGAGAAGGGTCAGGGGCACGTTCATCCAATTTCTTCGGGCGAACAGTTTTTCACTGTGGCTATAAATACCCCTCCTTCCCTTCCTCACTTCCTTTACTCCGCTCGACCTCTCTCCAGCTAGAGCTCCTCAAACCCTAGCGTCGCCGCTACTTCATCATTGCCGGTGAGGAAGAGCTTCACTGCCTCGACCTCGTCGCCGATGTACTCGCGCCGACCGCGGAAATCTTCACTCCGCCGCCGCCGTAGCCGTCTTCCTCCGCCGAGTTAGGGCGTGGAAGATCTACACAGACGAACTTCACCTCTCCACTTCACTGTTCGTCGTGTTCTTCGTCCAGGGCAATTAAAAGTTACTTTTGCTGCCCTCGTTGATTCGAATGATTATCTACAAAATCTTCAAAGGTGTTTTTCTTCATATCTTCACACACTAAACACCTCACAAGTCATCTGTTCTTGATTCGTTTCTCTAAGCATTATTTTTCTTCAAGATTCCTCAATTGTGTGGATCTTCGATCTATACAACTCTGGAACCTAAGACAAAGAACGCTTAGTGAAATTCTTCAAGACTCATCTGGTCAAATTCCTCAAACTTGTTCTTTTTGAAAAACCTTCTGAGAACGCATATGACCTCTCCAAATTCCTCGCAACTATACTCTTTTCACAAGTACTCTTGTCAGCTGCTGAATCACTAGGTTCTCATCAACTTAACTCATTTGCAGCGTTCCTTGAAGAAAAGTTGCATACTTCTTCAGAGAATTCAATTGTCCAAATTCCTCAACTGAAGAAAATGGCTGACGGTAAGAAGCCACAGAAAGGAGGAAAGAGGCCTGAGGTCAATACAGCGTCTGAGATCCCTGATGAAATATATGTTGGGTACTGCACACCTGCTGAGGAAACTAAGAATGAGCGCAAGGTGTGCATTCAGAAGATAGAGAGGAGATGGGCTAGAGAGTGGAGGGAGTACAGATATGTCACTCCCAAGTACATGAAGAAATTCGCACTCAATCCTCCATGCCCAAGACCTCCATTGGCACCTGGCCAAATAGCTGATCCCACCAGCCTCAAGCGCAGTGAGGACTATCCTGATGAATGGCCAAGCGCCAAGCCAAGTTGGCTAAGCAAGCCAGAGAAGCAGTGAGGAAATTCAATGAAGACTCTGCTGCTGCTGCCTCTGTTGAGGCCTCTGCTGTCAAGCCGAAGAAGGCTATGTCAAAGAAGCCTGCGCGCAAGCCAAGTGCTTCACCAACAGTGCCCTCAAGGCCAAGCTCCTCAGCAATGCCCTCACGGCCAGAATCCTCAAAGCCCTCACGGCCAATTCCTCATGCTGCTCCTGCTCCCTCAAAATCCTTAGCTCCTCCAAAGTCCTCAACTGTTCCAACAAAGTCCTCAACACCTGTGCATCTTGCCTCGTGCCAAAGGACTGCAGGCATGTCCATTGCCTCAGGAGCTTCAGCTAGTTCCTTAGCTGCACCAACTTCCTCAACGGGACCCTCTCTACTGAAGACGAAGGCCACTGATGGACGAGGTCCTCGCCCTATTCCTCAAAATAAGCAAGTCGCCTCCAAGAGCCGTTTGATGAAGATGAAGCTGATGATGATGAACTTGCTGGAATCATCAGAGATAGGCAAGTCAGGGCCGCTAGAGCCAAAGGAACAGATGTGCCACTACTTTTGGATCCCAAGTTGATCCTCGAATACATTGATGTTTGGCACAAGGACCCCAACACTCCCATGCCTGATTTCAAGCTGACTCCTGGCCAAAGTCACATGCTGACTCACTTCATACAAGAAGAGAAGTGGAAATTTGAACAGGGGAGGAGGGTGAAGAAAGCTCAGTACAAGAAAGAGCGCTTTCTGAAGCAAAACATTCTGAAGCTTTCACCTGAAGAACTTGTTGCTCTCCAATCAGAAATCAAGAAACTGAGTGATGAATTTGATCGCTATTATGCTGACTGGCTGGGAGCCAAAGTTAGATTTGTAAAGATAACAGAACAGTTCACCTCCAATGTTGCAGCCCCACCGCAACAGGAAATTCCTCAGGCTGAAGCATCTGCTCAGCCTACTAAAGAAAATGCCAACACCGCTGATGACAATCAGGCTGCTGAAGAAAATGTGAGTTCCATGGCTGATGACTGCATTCCAGCCGCTGAAGAAATTGCCAGGGCACCCACTAGTGGTGCGCCTGAAGAAAATGAAGAAAATCAACCAGATTCCTCTACTCCTCCTGCGCCTACACCAACTCCAATCCTTCCATCTGCATCAGATGTGAAGAAGACCAAGGCTGTGGAGCGTGCAGCAGTGAAGAAAAGGAAAGCATCAGCTGCTTCAGATTCTTCAGCTCCGAATAAGATGAAGCCTATGACAAGTTGAATTGCTAATCCCATTGATGATGTTCCCATCTCAACCAGGCCATCAAAGGACCTTGTTCCTTTTGGTGAAGAATATGAGATCCCTAGTGGATCTGATGAAGAAAATCATTCTGCTGTTTTGTCAGAGCGGATTGATGAAGAAATTGAAGTGGATACAATCCCTTCAACACCTGTCATCTCCTCGCCCATGCCTTAGTTCACAGCTGAAGAGGCTGGCGTTGAATAAATGGAAGATGAAGATGTGGACGTTGGCTGCTCCACACCAGTAATAAGTGATGAATTCTGGGAAAGTCGGCATCCAAACTCTCCAATGTGCACACAGTTGCAGCAAATACCTCAGTCGCCTGCACAAACTGTTCAACTGGGCTCTGAAGAAACTCACCCCACTTCATCTGTACATGAGGAAATTCCAGCCGCTAGTGCCGAAGAAACTGCTGCTGCTGAACATCTGAAGACGCAGACTGCCACTGAAGAGGAACCAGAAATTCCTCAGCCTGAAGAACCTGAGATTGTGATTCCTGAGGTCATGATGCAGCTCACTGACACTCCTCTGCCCAAGCCAAAGGATCCATTCTCACGCAAGCAAAAGTTCAAGGCTGATGATTTCTTCGGCGAGCATGTATTCTTCGAAGACTACAACCCTTATAACTCTGCTCGCATTAGGAAGAGGCGTTTCTGGACTGCTAATCAAGCCAATTTCTATTCCTCAGTGCTGTTCAACAGAGAGAAAATCTTCTACCTTGAGCATATTCCTCACGTAGATATGGAATCTCTACCATGCTTCGCACCAGTCCTCAGCGTTCTTCACGACGCTGGACTGTTAAACTTTTGTTCTGACATCTGCGATTGGAATGAAGAACTGATTCTTCAATTTTATGCAACGCTGCACATCACAGGAGATTCTGAAGATGTGAATTCATGGGTGCTAGACTGGATGTCTGAAAACACTCACTACACTGCACCAGCTTCTGAATTGCTTCGTGCCTTACAACTCAATCCTCCCCTTGAAGAAGCTCATTGCATCTACAGTGAACCTGAGCTTACAAATCACTACATGCAGGTGCTGATGAAACCTTTGAAGCCAGATCAGGCACCAAGAACCAAATTCCTCATGAAGGAATTGCTTTATGTGCCAAGAACTGTCTATCATATTCTTACGAGGACAATGAGTCCTATCAAAGGCCACGACTCATCTAATGAGGAAATTGTTGGCATCATGAAGAATCTGGTATTCAACATCGTTCATGGCATTCCTGTCAATTCTCACGATTTCTTCATGAGGACTCTGGCAAATGTTGCACTGTCTCCGTTTGAGCTGAAGCCTTGTGCACCTTGGATTATGAGATTACTCAGGACAAGGTCTTCACTCAACTACAAAGTTGATTTTCAGAATCACCTCAGCTACTTGCCCCCAATTGAAGTCCTCAAGCAGACCTATTCCTTAGTTGATGGAAAGGGCAAGGCACCAACTGTTATAGATGAAGGCATTCGTCCATTGGATGGTCAATTTCGCAAAACTGCTTCTTATTCCACCAATGATGACTCTGCCACACATGACTCTGCCAATGCACCCAAGTCCACTCCTCAAGCCACTGCTCCGCACGTGATGACTGACCGTGAACTTCTGCTTAGTCTTCACCAGAAGGTGGATCAAAATCACAAATGGGATAAGCGTCAGTTTGGTTCACTTCTTCACAACATGACTGTCACACACAATGCAGTGAAGAAAAACCACTACTACCTCCATCAAGTCTTCGGTCGCACCTGGGCAATCCTATCACATCTATATGGTGAAGACGATCTGAAGAAAATGGGTCTCAAGGAAGATTTTGACTGGTCTGCACCTCCACTGAAGAAATTCAAGAAGGTCAAGGTTCCTTCTCTGGTGGTAAGCTCATATTCTTCATCACGCGACACTGATGAAAATGAAGACTTGGATGACACTGCGGCAGGCCCTACTACAACAAACGACCCCAACAACGCTGGCGCTCCTTCATCAACTTGATATTCTTTAGGGGCGTTAGTCCTCATATTCGATCCTTTTGGTCATTTGATGACAAAGGGGGAGAATTTTGAGTTAGTCTTCAAGCGGGTCTTTCTATATGGGCGTTTTTTTCAAGTTACAACTCTCGTTCTTCTGAGACTTTATTGGATCGAGTTGTAAACTTAAACCCGATGGTGCTCTGATACTCTTGATGCGTTTTTCTGCATGCTTATTCCTCGTAAATATTATTGCACGCATGCTGAATTACATCAGTCACCATATTTCATCATGCATTTCAAATTCTTCACTGTTATATGTCAAATGCGTGTATGAATTACAAGATATAGGGGGAGATCTCCATGATTCAACTCTTCAAGTGTGCATTGCTTCAAAAGCAAATTCCTCACTATGCACATCTTTAGGGGGAGTTCTTCTATATCTTGCAATCAAATTCCTTAATATCAGTATTTACACTTCATATGTTTATCCCCGTTGAAAACTTAACCTATATTGTCATCAATCACCAAAAAGGAGGAGATTGTAAGTGCATCTAGTGCCCCTTAGTGATTTTGGTGTATTGAAGAATCATAGGTTAGGGGACTAATGCGTTTGTGAGTATACATAGGTCTATAAGTCTATGAGGAGTTTGATATTTACAGAGAAAGTCGACCCCTAAAAATGAAGTTCTTCGACTGGAGACTTTGTATTTCTGAAGACTTTCTAAAGACTTTGAAAGTGAAGAAATTGGTATAACCTTGAAGACTTGGTATTCATTCGAGGAACATGAAGCGTGAAGACTTTTGTTTTCGTAGTTTCATTTTTTCTTTCTTGAGTCATAGGTGTCGGTGTCAAAACCGGCGGATCTCGTGTAGGGGGTCCCGAACTGTGCGTCTAAGGCGGATGGTAACAGGAGGCAGGGGACACGATGTTTTACCCAGGTTCGGTCCCTCTTGATGGAGGTAAAACCCTATGTCCTGCTTGATTAATATTGATGATATGGGTAGTACAAGAGTAGATCTACCATAAGATCAGAGAGGCTAAACCCTAGAAGCTAGCCTATGGTATGATTGTATGTTGTCCTACGGACTAAAACCCTCCGGTTTATATAGACACCGGAGAGGCTAGGGTTACACAAGGTCGGTTACAAAGGAGGAGATATACATATCCGTATTGCCTAGCCTAACTTCCACGCCAAGTAGAGTCCCATCCGGACACAAGACGAAGTCTTCAATCTTGTATCTTCATAGTCCAACAGTCCGGCCAAAGGATATAGTCTGGCTGTCCGGAGACCCCCTAATCCAGGACTCCCTCAGTATCCCCTGAACCAGGCTTTCAATGACGATGAGTCCGGCGTGCAGTATTGTCTTCCGCATTGCAAGGCGGGTTCCTCCTCCGAATACACCACGGAAGAATTTGAATACAAGGATAGTGTCCGACCCTGCAAAATAAGTTCCACATACCACCGTAGAGAGAATAATATTTCCACAAATCCAATTTGCTGACTTGTTTTGGCAACACGACATTATGTCACGGCCCGGTGATTATTCGAACCGTTCCCTTTAACTAGCCTCGCGCATAACGCGAGGCAGTTTTTTGACACGTCTTGTCAAAGCAGAGATCTTGTCCCCTTATTACGGGATTCTCATCAATACGGGCGTGGGTAACCCAACCGCGTCTAGGACTCCTAGATTATAGGTAAGTCCCAAACGACCACGGAGAGGACGCTTGATATTCACCCTCTTTATAACGGGCCAAGGCTTTCACTTTTTTTCCTCCCGTGCTCAATCGAATCCTTCCCCCGCCTTGAGTTCTAACACCCAGAGCCCAGGTCAGGTGCTCCGGATCTTTGATCATGTCCGGATCCAGCCTTCAAGGCCGATGGATGCCTCGTCCGTTATGGAAGTGGATATCAAGAAGTTGAGAGAGGCCAGATACCTGACCGCCGAGGTTTCGCATCGGCTGCCTGCCTGAGGGCAGGTTGTCCCTACTCCTGAACTCAATGAGGATGTTGTGTTCATCTCCCACTTCCTCCGAGGTCTAGGCCTCGCTCTGGATCCCTTCGTAAGGGGTTTGATGTTCTATTACGGGCTAGACTTCCACGATCTAGCCCCGGACTCCTTTCTCCACATCTCGGCATTTATTGTCGGGTGCGAGGCCTTCCTCCGCATCACCCCTCACTTCGGCTTGTGGCTCAAGACCTTTGATGTGAAGCTGAAGACAATCGAGGGACAGTACGCAGCGTGCGGAGGCGCTTTAATAAGCAAGATTGCAGGAGCTCCGTGGCCAAAGGGTTCCTTTCCATAGGTGTCTGTATTATGGCAACGGGAGCGGTTTTACATCACAGCCCCTAGAAGTGCCAAGTGGGTGGCTGCCCCTACTTTCCGCTCGGGCCCCCCTCCACAACTGATGTCATGGATTAGCAGAGGGCTGAGCTGGGGTCCCGCCAAGGACGTGCCTATACTGCAAAGCCGTATTCAAGATCTCTTCGAAGGAGATTTTAATTTGGTTATGGTAATGCAAGTCATGCTGGTTCGTCGAGTCCGGCCTTGCAAACGCCGGCCCCTTCGCTTGTGGGAGTTCAACCCAGAAGGACCGCATGCTATTCAAAGTTTCCTCGGCCTGACGCACGAGGAAATGTACACGTCATTCTTCGGACCTCAAACAGAGTGTCCGGACACCACCGAGGATGCGGGCCTGAGTAGCAATCGCTCCGCCGAACAAGTAAGTAATCCTCTGGCCGAACACACCATCTTTTATTTATCATGACATCATTTCTGAGAGATCGTCCTGTGACCAGGATTGGCTAACAAAGGCAAAGATGATTCGGTGTCCGCCCCCCTCCCTGAGGGTTTGGAAAATCCGGTACTGGAAAAGATGCTCGAGCTCGCACCTTGCCCGGAGCCCTCGAAGGAAGATACAGGGGGGAATGATATGGGTGAAAGCGGGCTCCCATTGTTGCCTATTCCAACCGAGGGAATGAGCGCCTCCATAAGGGAGGGTAACCAAGGAGAAGACTCCGACCTTCTCTCGCTACGGGGGAGGAATAGGACTGCCTCTGAGGATCTGGAAACCGAGGCTTCCAAACGGGAGAAGAAGTCTCCAACATAGGGTCCTGTCTTGGGGGGTGCTCTTGCCGCACAAAGTCCGCGCGGGGATCAGCCCTCCAACGAGCCGTAAGTGATAAAAAATACTTTAATTGTGAAGATATACTACCTTTCCTTTGAGAAAAATAATCAAAGCATATATCTTGTAGTTCGGATCTTAGCCCTTCTCAGCTGAGCTCGTCTTCGGGGGATCTTCTTCCGGAGATGATGGAGAGCGAAATGCCCCCCCGG
>NC_041384.1:460040412-460062061 GCF_002162155.2 Triticum dicoccoides | reverse complement strand
CAAGAAGTGGGCGACCTCGAAGTGTCGTCACGGAGGGCCTCTCCGGATCTGGTGAGGCCAGAAGATCATCCCATAGTCATCTGAAGTCCCCAGCGTCCGGCTCTCGAAGAGAGCAAACAAAAGAGTCCGGCACCATCTGGTATGTGGTCGGACGTACTGAGGGAGCTATTGGAGAGAGCGGCCGTCTTAGAAGAACACCGTACATTTATGGGTATGGTGATGGAAAGAATTTCATCCGCCGAAAGCGGATTACATGAAGCCTTTATGAGTCTACTGACGGGCTTTGAGGTACCTAAAATGATATACTTTTTGATAGTACCACACATGTTTAGGTGTGCCCTGTGTAGATAGTAGCCCCTGAGACTCTGGTTGTCGTCAAGAATGGTGGCGAACAGAGAATCATAGTCCCGGGTAATAACCACACTGCCTTTATGTGCAGGTGGTGGAAGCTCCGGTGGCTAGCCGGACTAATGACTTTGCCGAACTAAAGCGACAACTGGATGCGGCAGACGCCGACATCGAGCTTGTTAACAAGCGGCTTGACGAATCACAGGGTAAGTAATGTTTTCTGGTGAATGTCACATAGTAAGAGCAGCAGGATGCCAGTATCTTTAACGTGTTGTGACTGCAGGCGGAGCTGCCACCGTGGAGACCCTTCGGGCGGAACTTGCCCAAGCCAAGGAACAAGCAAGAATTAATAATGCGGCTGCTTTGAAGGTGACCGAAGAGTTAAGAGCCGAGAAGGCTGCGCATTGCAAAAGCAAAGATAAGATGGCAAAGATGGCCGTGAAATTAAACGATACTACCGACCATTGCCAGTTCCTTGAAGAAGAGAACCGAGTGAAGGCAGCGGACCTTGAAAAGGCCACGGTGGCGACCAAAGACACCCGCTCTGCTATGAGGGCGAAGAAGGAGGAGTTGCGTGAAGCCGGGGATATTGCGGCTGGGAAGCCCTTTCTGCTGCAGAGGAAGTTCGGAGATCCGCGGTATGCCCCTCTGGATCGGCTGTGGAGTTCGACGGACGCATATATGGACTTGGCAGCGAGTGCTGTCGATGCGGTCGAATACTTCCGAGATCAGACAGATCGTGAAGTGGACAAGTTGTTTTGGTCGCAATTTAACGTTCCAGAGCGTCCGCTTCCCTTAACTGATCAGCTAGCCAAATAGGCCGAACTTAATAGATTGTCCGGACTTGCCATGAGGTTCGTCGTAGATCACCTGCAGCCGGAGAAGCCGAAGCTGAACAACTATTTAGCTTAGTGCAGCAGTTCCTTGGTGCAGTGCCACACATCAATGCGATGAAGAGGTCGGCGTGCATAGAAGGCTCGCGGATGGCCTTTGCCCGTGTCAAAGCATACTGGGCGGAGATGGATGCTACCACCCTTGCGGAGCGGGGTTCGGCCATAGGCCGAGTAGCTACCGAGCACTATTTTGAGGAAGTTCTCAAGGGTGCTCGTTTGATGGAGGCCCAATGCTCGAAGAATATTATGTTTGAGTGACATGTATTCCCATTGTAAACACAATGTTTTTATGAAATATATTAAGGTTGTATTTATACTTTTGCCTGAAAGTGATATGGTGCCTCTTGTGCGGCCGTTTATGTATATATGTATATAACCTGAAAGATTGCAATCGTCGGCTTCAACCCCCACACATATAATGCGGAGGTGCTCGCAGAAGACGCGTGTTCACACTTAACCCAACGTCTTGGTCCTGATAAGGAGGTGATAGCGCAGCGAACAAGGCAACCGGACTATGATGCTTTAACACTTTCACTTAGCCATAGGAGTTTGACGGTGGGGCTACTATATAGCCCCTGGTGGCCCAGCACTCTCCCAAACTCGGGGTGCGTATATGCCTGGCCGGGAAACGACCCTTCGTTAAAGCGGAGGAATTCTATCATTCCGATAGGTCATCGAGTGGTTGACCAGTCTCGCGCTATATCATGACAGTCAGTTTTCGGCTTTCTCTACTGAGGTGCTCGTCTAGATGAACTAGGGCACAATCGCAGTAGTTCTCCTGGTGCTGCCTTAGCCGATAAAGCGGAACGTAAGGCACCAAAACACAAGAGCCAGACAAACCCAACATTTGACCCAAGACATGATTCAAAGCTGATGCATATAAGGCCAAACTCGCGACGCCGAACACTCCCTAAGGTATTCGGTCTTTATGGTATAAACCGGGCCTAAATAGTGCCCTTTGTAAGAAGCCCCGTGTGTCCAGGTACGTGCGTTATTCTAATGTGGCCACATGCCAAGACATCAGCATCCTTCTCAATTGTACTGAGAATCTGAGGGATGTGTATCAACGAGACAGTAAAAAAGGTTTACGCAGGGTCTTAATCTAAAAAGAATCCTTGGAACGGGTCCCTGCTTCACGTCTGCGCCTGTGTCTCTATTGTGCCGTATCCTGGACGGTGTAGCACGATGGTCATATGTAAAAGAGAGGAACTTAGGTGAAAAGTTGTCGTGCAAAAAGGTAGTTTTAAAGAAATCATGTAAAATTTAAGATAAGCAAAAATTGTGACTTGCCTGTGTGCGTTGAGCCCCTTGTATTTGTAATAGGGGTGTGGCCATCAATCATGTATGAATTACATATAGCTGCACCGGACTTGTCTAACCGTGTTCGTGGTCTTGATGACCTATCAGCTGCTTTTAGTTGGTGAGGCCGTTTTTAGTGTGCGGCTGCCAAGGCAGTCGCGCTCTCTTCGGCGCGCAAAGATCGCTCAATATTTCCATTCACCGTGATGATGCCACGTGGACCGGGCATCTTTATCGTGAGGGAAGCGTAATGCGGTATTGCATTAAAGCGAGCGAAAGCTTCGCGTCAAAGTAGTGCTTGATAGCCACTTTGGAACGGAGCAATGTGGAAGGTTAAGTGTTCGCTATGGAAGTTATCAGGGAAGCCGAATATAACCTCTAGCAGTAGGGAGCCCGTGCAATTAGCCCCTGGGCCTGGCGTTACTCCTTTAAAGGTAGTGTTGCTGTGGCAAATTTTCGTTGGGTCTATCCCCATTTTGCGGATTGTGTCCTGGTATATCAGGTTTAGACTACTGCCACCGTCCATCAGGACTCATGTGAAATGGTATCCGTCAATTATGGGGTCTAATACCAATGCAGCCCATCCTGCACGTCGGATACTTGATGAGTAATCCCGATGGTCGAAAGTGATCGGTCGAGACGACCAGTGGCAGGGCTCCGCTATGATAAGGCCATTGGGCATATTTCTCTGGGAGTGTCGCTTCGTTTCTCCCCTTCATCACGTGTAGCACGTTTACTATTTTGACTTCTGGTGGAAATTTCTTTTGTTCCCCAGTGTCTTGCTTGAGAGGCTCATCCTCGTCTTCGCTTGGTGTATCCTCCCCATGTGTACGGCGTTTAGCTTGCCGGACTGCTTGAAGACCCAACATTCTCTGTGGGTATGATTAGCGGGTTTACCAGGGGTGCTATGGATCTGACATATTTGGTCCAGAATTTTGTTTAGGCTGGACAGTTCATCTCTGGCGCCTTTAGAGGGCGGATTTTGCTGACTTGGCCGAGAGCTTCAGAATCCGGCATTTACTGTTGTGCTCTTCGGGTTGTCTTCTTTATTCCGGCGTTTATTATTGTTGCTGCGCCGTGATTCCCCGTTTCCATCTCTAACTTTGGATGTACTGGGGTCGCAGGTGCTGCATCTGGCTAGCCAGCTATCCTCACCCGCGCAAAAGCGGGTCATGAGGCTTGTTAATGCTGCCATTGTTCTCGGCTTTTCTTGGCCGAGGTGTCTGGCAAGCCATTCGTCACGGACGCTATGCTTAAAAGCTGCCAAGGCCTCGGCGTCCGGACAGTCGACTATTTGGTTCTTTTTAGTAAGAAACATGTTCCAAAGCTTTCGGGCTGACTCTCCGGGCTGTTGAGTTATATGACTCAAATCGTCCGCGTCCGGAGGTCAGACATAAGTCCCTTGAAAATTCGCGCGAAAAGCGTCTTCGAGCTCTTCCCAGCTTCCAATGGAGCTTTCGGGGAGGCTTTTAAGCCAGTGCCAAGCTGGCCTTTTGAGTTTGAGGGGTGAGGGAGTCCTGGATTAGGGGGTCTCCGAACAGCCGGATTATATCCTTTGGCCAGACTGTTAGACTATGAAGATACAAGATTGAAGACTTCATCTCGTGTCCGGATAGGACTCTACTTGGCGTGGAAGGCAAGCTAGGCAATACGGATATGGATATCTCCTCCTTTGTAACCGACCTTGTGTAACCCTAACCCTCTCCGGTGTCAATATAAACCGGAGGGTTTTAGTCCGTAGGACAAGATACAATCATACCATAGGCTAGCTTCTAGGGTTTAGCCTCTCTGATCTCATGGTAGATCTACTCTTGTACTACCCATATCATCAATATTAATCAAGCAGGACGTAGGGTTTTACCTCCATCAAGAGGGCCCGAACCTGGGTAAAACATTGTGTCCCCTGCCTCCTGTTACCATCTGGCCTAGACGCACAGTTCGGGACCCCCTACCCGAGATCCGCCGGTTTTGACACCGACAAGGGGTAAATACTTAATGGCGTGGAGATCATCTCCTCAAGCCATATGGATATGGAGGATATAGTCCTCAATCCAGACCCCCGGGTCTGTTGTTCCGTCGTATGCCTCTGTGTTTACGGGTTTGAATCCCTCTGGAAATTCATGGTACAACACCTCATCGGTGAAACATAGGGGGTGTGCGGCACCTCTGTATCTGGGTGTACCGTGTTGATCGGATGTTTGTTGTGTTGCATCGCATGCTGAAGCACGCTTGCATGGTCCGTAGATGGATCTGGGTTCGCCATCATTTTGATGCGAGCCCTTGCGTGGATCGCGTATTGGCTTATGTGCGGCATTGCTTGCCACTCTATGTTGGTCGTGAGGTCGTCTATCTGGCCAGATGGCTGTTTTAATTTTTGGTTGTGGGGGATCTAAGGCCTCCTCATCGAATTCAGGTAGCAACTTCTGCTTCGGGTAGCTCTTGGTGGGGCGATTACCGCTGTACTTCACTGCTGTGTTGAGTTCTTTGCTCCATCTGATTTGGAGTGTGTCTTGCGCGGCCTTGAGCCTTTGCTTCTGCTTTTTTAGACTCCTCACGGTGGCAACGAGCCTTTGATGGGCGTTCTGTTGCTCCGGGTGTCTGTCCGGTGTAATGTCATCTGGACTATTATCTTTGACCGAGTCGGGTTGTTCGGTTTGGTTCTCCGTGTTGCCGTTGTCCGGTAATGGTTCACCCTGCTCTAACGCTGGGTCTGCATGATCGTTGTTTCTACCGAGGCGGGATTTAGGGCGGCGCTTACGCCGCCACTTTGACTGCTTCTCGAGGGGGCAATCCTTCGTTGTGTCCTTCCATTCCTCGTCGCCATTTTCTTTTGGTGTGTCCACCATGTATACGTCATGTGGTGAAGTGGGCGTCCAGTGCCCTGTGGGCAGTGGTTCCTCTTCGTCTCCCACATCGTCGTCCATACCGTCGATGTCGTCGATATCGAAGTCGAGCATGTCGGTTGAGTCATCGATAGTGGCTACTAAGTGGGTGGTGGGTGGGCGGCGAATTTCTTCGCCATCCGTATCCCAATTCTGCCGGGCATAGTTCGGCCAGGACTCTCCTGACAAGGAGAGAGACTTTAGTGAATTCAGTATGTCGCCGAAGGGCGAGTGCTGAAAGATATCCGCGGAGGTAAACTCCATGATCGACGCCCAACCGGATTCGATAGGAATGGGCGCAGGCGGTTCGGAGTCCGTGGCCGGAGAAGTATCCAGTAGTTTAACAACATGGATCTTGTGAAGGGTAAGGTCGATGTTCGGCTCGATCGCCGCTGAGGGTAACGCCTCCGTGGCGGGGTCCATCCACCCGTCCATGGGCGGCGCGACTGGCTCCGAATTGAGGGTCGGAGCGGCTGCCGGTGTGATCTCCTGAACACTGTCTGATGGTAGAGCTAGATCGTACTCATCGTGACCGCGTGACGCACAAGGCAAAGGCTCGAATCCGTCGAAGATCAAGTCTCCGCGGATATCGGCCATGTAGTTTAAGCTTCCAAACCTGACCTGATGGCCAGGGGCGTAACTTTCAATCTGCTCCAGATGGCCAAGCGAATTGGCCCATAGTGCAAAGCCGTTGAATACAAAAATCTGTGTGGGGAGAAAAGTCTCACCCTAGACTGCATCGCCATCGATGATAGTAGGAGCCATCAAGCCTAACGGCGACGACACAAAGGAACTCTCAATGCAAGCACCAATGTCGGTGTCAAAACCGGCGGATCTCGGGTAGGGGGTCCCTAACTGTGCATCTAAGGCGGATGGTAACAGGAGGCAGGGGACACGATGTTTTACCCAAGTTCGGGCCCTCTTGATGGAGGTAAAACCCTACGTCCTGCTTGATTAATATTGATGATATGGGTAGTATAAGAGTAGATCTATCACGAGATCAGAGAGGCTAAACCCTAGAAGCTAGCCTATGGTATGATTGTATGTTGTCATACGGACTAAAACCCTCCGGTTTATATAGACACCGGAGAGGCTAGGGTTACACAAGGTCGGTTACAAAGGAGGAGATATACATATCCGTATTGCCTAGCTTGCCTTCCACGCCAAGTAGAGTCCCATCCGGACATGAGACGAAGTCTTCAATCTTGTGTCTTCATAGTCCAACAGTCCGGCCAAAGGATATAGTCTGGCTGTCCGGAGACCCCCTAATCCAGGACTCCCTCAATAGGAAACATCGTACTGTTAAAGGGGGTCGAGGAAATACTAAGGAAAATTTTCCATGTGATGCTCAACTCAAAATCCTACACATACCAATCCCTTCGAGTGAAGCCATTGGAAATCTCATACAGTCCAGTCATATTCTTCAGTGGCAGAGACGAAGTTCTTCTGGTCTCTGAGGAATTTGTTCTGACTGAGGAGTTAGGAATTCGCCAGTGCCGATTGCCTACATAGTGAGGAACATGATAGCCCTGAGGATTTTGCTACTCAAAATTCCGACCGTTGCTGTACTATGCGCCAGCTGTCCCAAAATATCTATCCACCTAACGGTCATATCATTGAAGGGCATTTATGTCTTATCATGTCGGGCTGCTCCCTAGCTATAAATAGCCGCCCCCTACAACCACTCGCTGGTTGGCTGCTCCGAGAGAAACTGACACTTGTCATTTGAGAGCAACCCATCCTCCGAGGACTTAGAGCGAAAATCATCGAGTGAGGAAAAACCAAAACCCAAACACCTACAAACCCCAAGTGATTGCGCATCACTGAAGAGATTGATCCTGCATGGATCCGATGCTTGTTACCTTTGAAGATTGTGCTTCTTCCAAACGGTTATGCGTCATGGTCTAGAGCATCCAAGAGGAATTGTGGATCGCCAAGTGACCAAGTTTGTGAAGGTTTGGAAGTCGCCTGAATACTTACCACGAGTGATTGGGCGAGGTCTGTGTGACCTTAGCTCAAGGAGAATACGGTGAGGACTTGGTGTCCTGAGCTGCGAGCTCAGGACTGGGTGTCCGGGACTGTGTGTCCTCGAGTTTAAATACTCAGCCACTCTAACCAGACGTACAACTGAGATAGCAGTTGGAACTGGTCTACCAAATCATTGTCTTCACCAAGCTTACTGGTTCTATTCCCTCAACTCTTTCATTTCCTCATAACTGTGTTGTGTGTTGGTTCATATCTGTGTTTGAAGACTTTGACTGAAGACTTTCTCAATTTCCTCAGTTCAATTTTTTCAGTCTGTTTGTCTTCATCCTGTGGTATCCTGTGCTTACACTTCATGTACTCTGTGCCTGTCTTCATTTCATCATGATGACTATGCTTGTATTATGTTATGTTTACTTTTGAGTACTTATTCCGCTGCTAGTAGTTCTTCGCTAAGGAATTTCCTCACTGGCAAATTCCTCAGTGAAGAATTTCATAAAAATCGCCTATTCACCCCCCTCTAGTCGATATAACGCACTTTCAGTACAGCGGCCAATGTGCAAGAAAGAAAATATGGCCAGGGTCTCGAACGCCTACTCGCGCATACGTACGGCCAGGGATCGTGTACATGGCTGGGTAGGAACGGAGAAACAGCGTCGTCGTCATGTTCATGGGGAGCCAACCGGCTGGGTTGGAACGGAATGCGTCGTCATGTTCATCGGGGGGGGCTTGGATGGAACAGCCGATGGAAACGAGGCCTGGCGTAATGCAGAACGGAGGAAACGGTCTTGTGTTCGACTGGCCATGTTCGAAACGGGATCCTATTCATCGGGAGGGGTCTGGCGTACCGCAAAACGGAGGAAACAGACCTCCTACGGTTGAAACGGGGGTCATGTTGATCGGGAGGGGTGTGGCGTACCGCTAAACGGAGGAAATAGACTTGTGTTGGAGCACTACGGTCGAAACGGGGGTCCTGTTCATCAGGAGGGGTGTGGCGTACCGCAAAACGGGACTCCACGGGATACTGTTCATCTCCACCGTCGACTCCCTCCAGCCTCCACGGGATACTGTTCATCTCCACCGTCGACCCCCTCCAGCCTCCACGGGCTATTGTTCATCCACCGTCGACCTCCTCCAGCCTCCACCTGCGACTGTTCATCCACGGGCTCCTGTTCATCCAGCTTCCACCGCGCGCTACTCCACCAGCCACTGTTCAACCAGCCCTCTCCACGGGCACCTGTTCAACCACCCCTCCACGGGCTACTGTTCATCCAGCCCTCCACCATCTACTGTTCATCCTGCCCTCCACGGGGTGGTCCTATTCATCCTTCCCTCCACGGGGTCCTGTTCATCCAGTCCCAACCGGCTCGATCGATCGGGGTCCTGTTCATCCAGAGGCAACACCATGGGGTCCTGTTCATCCACCCCCACCGAGAACTGTTCATCCACCCCCCCCCTGCAATGCTCACTGTTCATCCAGAGCCAACATCGATCGGCTTCAGTTAGCTGCAGTAGCGAAGGAATCGCTCGATCGGGTTTAGTTAACAGGCATCGATCGATCGATCGGGTTCAGTAATGCGTAGCCTGCAGTGCAATTGCTCGGGTTCAGTTAGAGCCCAACGCCTCGCACCCACGCGCGTGCGTGTACGAGAGAAACGTGCATCGCTCGTCCCCGACCACCCACCGTAACCGGGAACACCCCGATATTTTCCTCGCCCTCGCTTCTACCATGGTTTTTTCCGTCATGGACGGCCCAAAGAATGTCATGCAACTGCGTCTCCGGCCCGCCCAGGATGAAAAGCCCAGTTTCTGTCATGATTTTTTGTCATAGAAGCAGGACCCCACCACATCTATGATGATACTGGGTTTTGTCACAATTATCGTCATAGAAGTGTCGTAGGTATGACAGAAAAAAATTCGTTCGGTCCAAAATGTCACGGATGTGTCTTTTTTTGTAGTGTGAACCAGCTCTCAGCATGGATCTCTCTCTGAATAACTTGGGATTGCATCTGTCAATGTCTGATCAGGGCAATGTGGTTGCATCTTTGCTTTTTCACAACTCAAGGCCAGCGAGGCAAATCAACAACTTTCTTATGCAGGTTGTTAGGCCTATTCTGGCCAGCTATGGACCTTGGAGCTCGGGGTATGGATTCAAAGATAATTTGCATGTCCATGTTGAGGTTTCCAGCCACAATGGGTCCTTTGTTGTTACTGCAGGGCAGCAGATCACTAGTGACAATGCTGAATCTATCACCATTGTGCAAAGTTGGGCAATTGATGCTTCTGCTAATCTGGATTCCTTGCCTGCATTGCCACTTAGTAGCCCCAATATGTTGACAGTTGATTCTGCTGGTATCTCTCTGCCTGATTTTAGTGACAGTGGTTCAAATGCTAGTTACCGGGGTAAGGTTCCGGTTCCCGAATCTGCAATTAGTCTCCGGCGCAGTGCTCGCTCTAATAAGTAGATGGTTTTCAGGTCCATGTTGTCACTGACACTAAGAAGAAAGCTTCCAAAGTTAAACCACGACGTATTCCGGCTGCTCCTTCTTCAGTTGTCATTACAGAAATTTAAGATGATGTGGTGCCTCCTCCAACACCCATCCAGGTAATCCAACGGGTGGGCGTGCTCCAGTGCGCCATTCCGGCCGAGGAACTCACTGATGAGGCTCTCCTGGCCCCTTCGGTCGCGGGGCCATCCTCTTCTTCCTGAATCTCTAAGTGTTTTCCTTCATGGGTCTTTTGGTTAATTGGAATATCTTATGTTGGAACATCCGTGGGTTAAATTCTGGCGACAAACATTTAGCTCTGTCCAATGCTATCGCTGCTAGTGGTTGTTCGGTATTATGTTTGCAAGAAACTAAAAAGTCTGTTATTGACCATGCGTTCATCAAGTCCTGTTGCCCTCGTCGTTTTGACCAGTTTGCTTATATTCCCTCGCGTGGGGCTTCGGGTGGCATTGTCACCATTTGGAATAGCTCTGTTTTTTCTGGTAGGGTGATTGCTTCGGAAGAGTTTGCACTGGTCATAAAATTCCAATCCACACAATCCTCTCAATCTTGGACTTTGGTGAATATCTATGGCCCGTGCCAAGGCGACCCATGTATTAGTTACACAAATTGGCTCTTTTCCTTAAACATTCCGGCCTCTGAAGACTGGCTTCTCGTGGGGGATTTCAATTATATGCACTGTCCAGAAAACCGTAATAAACCAGGAGGGAATATTAATGATATGATCATGTTTAATGATTTCATACGACCACAAAGCCTTGTTGAACTGCCAATCAAAGGCCATACATTTACATGGAGTAACATGCAGCAAGACCCCCTTTTGGAGCAGCTTGATTGGTTTTTTACCTCTTGCAATTGGACACACTCTTATCCTAAAACCATTGTTAAACCCTTAGGTAAACCGGTGTCTGATCACATCCCTTGTGTTATCACTATCGAAACAAAAATTCCACAGAGTAAACTTTTCAGATTCGAGCCATTCTGGATTGAACACCCGGGTTTTATGGAGACTGTTCAAACTGCTTGGGATAAACCTATCCGTGTGACAAATATTGCAACCATTCTTTGCAGAAAGTTCAAACACTTACGACATTGTCTGAAACTTTGGAGTAAAAATATATCCCGTCTATCCATTTCCATCGCCAACTCCAACAAGGCCTTGACTGAGCTTGACACGATTGAAAACAGAAGGTAGTTGACCACTCCTGAGACAAATTTTAGGAATATCCTAAAAGCCCACATTTTGAGGCTACTATCGTACCAGGACAATACTGGAAAAAACGATGCACCATTAGATGGGTTCGCTTTGGTGATGAGAACTCAAATTTTTTCAGGCCATGGCATCAGAACGATACAGGAGGAATAACATAGCCTCTCTCACTCTCCAAGATTGCACTGTTGCAGAAGATCATGCGAGCAAAGATTCTGTTGTCTTTCACTCCTTCAAAGAAAGATTAGGAACCTCCTCCAAGCATGAGATGAAATTTAATCTTGAAACAATCATTAGGAAGATTGATGGGCTTGATGCTTTAATTGTTCCATTTACTAGACACGAGATTGATCAAGTAATCAAAGAGATGCCGTCCGACAGAGCGCCGGGACCGGATGGATTTAATGGCGCATTCCTCAAGTCTTGTTGGCACATAATAAAAGAAGATTTTTATGCTTTATGTGACCAATTCTTTGAGGGAGGACTCAACTTAGAAAGCATTACTGATGGGTTTATTACTCTCATCCCCAAGGTTGCCGCACCACAAGGAGTCAATGACTTCCGACCAATCAGTCTTCTTAATTGCTGCCTCAAAGTCATCAAAAAACTTCTAGCTAATCGGTTGCAAAAACTAATTTTGAAGATCATACATCGCAACCAATATGGCTTTCTGAAAAATAGGTCCATTCATGACTGCCTTGCGTGGGCGTTTGAATATATAGATCAATGCTAAACTTCTAAGCAACCAATTGTTTTACTCAAGTTGGACTTCGCGAAGGCCTCGATACTATTGAACATGAGGCAATGCTAGAAATCATGAAGCACATGGGATTCAATGACAAGTGGTTGGGGTGGATTCAGGACATTTTCTCCTCTGGCAAATCCTCAGTTCTCCTAAACGGCGTGCCAGGTAGACAGTTTCACTGCAAATGTGGTGTTCGACAAGGTGATCCATTGTCTCCCCTCATTTTTGTCCTTGCTGCTGACCTACTACAAGCGGCCATCAATGACTCTTATAGAAGAAATGAAATCAAGTTGCCTTTTCATCGACCAAACCAAATGGACTATCCGGTGATACAATATGCCGACGATACAATCATGCTCCTGCCGGCCTGCGCTGACCAAGCTATACTTGTCAAGAAAATCCTCACCGACTATGCAACTTCCATTGGGCTCAAGATCAACTTTCATAAGTCCACACTCGTACCCTTGAATTGTGATGCGACCACTGCACAACATATTGCAAAAATCTTTGGTTGTGTGGTTGGGAAGTTACCTTTCACATACCTTGGTCTACCCATGGGCACCTCGAAACCGTCGGTGCAAGATCTAATGCCTCTGGTTTGCGGCATAGCGAGAAGACTCTCCTCAACCCTGTCAATGATCTCTTATGGAGGCAAATTGTCATTGTTGAATTCTGTTATTACGTCCCTCATAATCTTTGCACTTTGAAACTACCGTCAAAAATTATTGAGCTTGAGGGAGTCCTGGATTAGGGGGTCTCTGGACAGCCGGACTATATCCTTTGGCCGGACTGTTGGACTATGAAGATACAAGATTGAAGACTTCGTCTCGTGTTCGGATGGGACTTTACTTGGCATAGAAGGCAAGCTAGGCAATATGGATATGTATATCTCCTCCTTTGTAACCGACCTTGTGTAACCCAAGCCCCCTCCGGTGTCTATATAAACCGGAGGGTTTTAGTCCATAGGACAACAGACAATCATACCATAGGCTAGCTTCTAGGGTTTAGCCTCTCTGATCTCGTGGTAGATCAACTCTTGTAATACTCATATCATCAAGAATAATCAAGCAGGACGTAGGGTTTTACCTCCATCAAGAGGGCCCGAACCTAGGTAAACATCATGTCCCCTGCCTCCTGTTACCATCCGCCTTAGACGCACAGTTCAGGACCCCCTACCCGAGATCCACCGGGTTTTACACCGACATTGGTGCTTTCATTGAGAGCTCCACTGTGTCGTCCCCATAAGGCTTGATGGCTCCTTCGATCATCGCTAGCGATGCGGTCCAGGGTGAGGCTTTCCTCCCTGGACAGATCTTCATATTCGGCGGCTTTGCACTGCGGGCCAATTCGCTTGGCCATCTGGAGCAGATTGAGAGCTACGCCCCTGGCCATCTGGTCAGATTTGGAAACTTGAACTACACGGCCGATATCCGCGGAGACTTGATCTTCGACGGATTCGAGCCCATGCCGAACACGTGCGCAGTCACGACGAGCAAGACGTAACTCTACCGTCGGACAGTGTTCGGGAGATCGCATCCGCAGCTACTCCTTCCATCAATCCGGAGCAAGTCGCGCCATCCGAGAGCGGAGGGATGGACCCCGCCATGGAGGCCGCACTCTTAGTGGCGATAGAGTCGGATACCGACTTCACCCCTTACGAGAGTCGTGTCGCCAAACCACTGGATGCATCTCCGGCCACAGACTCCGAGCCGCTCATATCCGTGCCCGTCGAGTACGACTGGGCGCCGATCATGGAGTTCACCTCCGCGGACATCTTTCAGCACTCACCCTTCAGGGATGTGCTAAATTCATTAAGGTCTCTCTCCCTGTCAGGAGAACCTTGGCCGAACTATGTCTGGCTAGAATGGGATGCGGACGATGAAGAAATTTGCTGCCCACCCACCACTCACTTAGTAGCCACTGTCGACGACTTAACCGACATGCTCGACTTTGGCTCCGAAGACTTCGACGGTATGGACGACGAGGCTGGAGACGAACAGGATCCACCGCCCTCGGGGCACTGGACCGCCACCTCATCATATGATATATACATGGTGGACACTCCCAAAGAAGCCAATGGCGACGAGAAAGCGGAGGATGACCCCTCCAAGAAGCAACCCAAGCGCCAACGTCAGCGGCACCGCTCTAAGTCCTGCCACAGCAAGAGCAGTGATACTGGCACAGGAGATAATAACAATCTGGATAGCGCCGAAGACAACAACAATCCCCTCCAGCACGGTGCAGAGCTAGAGGACAAACAAGCTAGCCCCCCAGAGCAGGCAGCAGATGGAGAACCGGAGGAGGACAATTACATGCCTCTCTCCGAAGACGAGGCGAGCCTCGGCGACGACGAGTTTATCGTGCCTGAGGACCCCGTCGAGCAAGAGCGCTTCAAGCGCTGGCTTATGGCCACGGCAAGTAGCCTAAAGAAGAAACAGCAACAGCTTCAAGCTGATCAAGACTCCCTAGCAGACAGATGGACCGAAGTCCTTGTGGCCAAGGAGCATGAACTCGAGCGCCCGTCCAAGAGTTACCCAAAATGTAGGTTGCTACCTCACCTCGAGGAGGAAGCATTGAAACCTCATTCACCAGTGTACGACATGGCTGACCGGCCACTACGCGGCCGAGCCAGACAGGCGTTTCAGCCTAAAGTTCAGACTGCACCCTGTCGCCAGTCAGTCAAAACTACTAAGGCCTGGGGCAACACAGAGGACCTGCGAGACATCTTGGACAGTAACGAAAAAATCGCAAGGTCAATATATGGGACATGAGCATGTGTGCCCACACGGGACGATGATCGTCGCATTGGATACACCAAGAGTAAATCCGGCTGGGCCGAATACAGCAGACAAGACTCATATGAACTACGTTGGGATATAGCCCGGCACAGAGGCGCCACACACCCCCTATGCTTCACTGATGAAGTTATGAATCATGAATTCCCGGAGGGTTTCAAACCTGTAAATATCGAATCATGCGACGGCACAACAGATCCCACTGTATGGATTGAGGATTTCCTCCTTCACATCCACATGGCTCGCGGTGACGATCTACATGCCATCAAGTACCTCCCACTAAAACTCAAAGGACCATCTCGGCATTGGCTGTATAGCTTGCCAACAGATTCCGTTGGCAGTTGGGAGGATTTGGAAGATGCATTTCTTGACAACTTCCAGGGCACTTATGTGCGGCCACCGGATGCTGATGACTTGAGCCACATAACCCAGCAGCCAGGGGAATTGGCCAGACAATTCTGGACATGGTTCCTGGCTAAGAAAAATCAAATTGTAGACTGTCCGGATGCAGAAGCCCTAGCGGCATTCAAGCATAACATCCGTGATGAGTGGCTCGCCTGCCACCTCGGCCAGGAGAAGCCAAAATCTATGGCAGCCCTCCCAACACTCATGACCCGCTTTTGCACGGGCGAGGACAGCTGGCTGGCTCGCAGCAACAACACATCAAGGAATCTGGATACCTCGGATACCAAAGACGTTAACGGTAGGCAACGTCGTAATAGACCAAATCTCCACAATAACGGCGATAACACCGAAGATACGGTAGTCAATGCCGGATTCAGAGGCTCTAAATCCGGTCAGCGGAAAAAGCCATTTAAAAGAAATACTCCAGCTCTGTCCAGTACGGACCGCATACTGGATCGCTCGTGTCAAATCCACGGCACCCCTGACAAGCCAACCAATCACACCAACAGAGAATGTTGGGTGTTCAAGCAAGCCGGGAAGTTAAATGCCTAAAACAAGGACAAGGGGCTGCATAGCGATGACGAGGACGAGCCCCGGCCGCCGAACCCAGGAGGACAGAAGGGGTTTCCCCCACAAGTGAAGACAGTGAACATGATATACACAACCCACATTCCCAAGAGGGAGCGGAAGCGTGCACTAAGGGACGTCTACGCGATGGAGCCCGTCGCCCCGAAGTTCAACCCATGGTTTCCACCACAAGTGATACGTCCATTTTTCATCATGCTTTTATATCAATATTTATTGCATTATGGGCTGTTATTACACATGATGTCACAATACTTATGCCTATTCTCTCTTATTTTACAAGGTTTACATAAAGAGGGAGAATGTCGGTGGCTGGGATTCTGGCTGGAAAAGGAGCAAATATTAGAGACCTATTTTGCACAGCTCCAAAAGTCCTGAAACTTCACGGATGATGTTTTCCAAATATATAAAAAACATTGAGCACAAGAACTTCACCAGGGGGGCCACACCATGCTCACGAGGGTGGGGGCGCGCCCTACCCCCCTAGGCGCACCCCCCTACCTCATGGGCCTCCCGGTGGCCCTCCGGTGACCATCTTCTGTTATATGGACTCTTTCGGTGGGAAAAAAATCATAAGCCATCTTCTCGGATGAAACTCCGCCGCCACGAGGCGGAACCTTGGCGGAACCAATCTAGGGTTCCGGCGGGGCTGTTTTGCCGGGGAAACTTCCCTCCCGGAGGGGGAAATCCTCGCCATCGTCATCACCAACGCTCCTCTCATCGGGAGAGGGCAATCTCCATCAACATCTTCAACAGCACCATCTCATCTCAAAACCCTAGTTCATCTCTTGTATCCAATTCTTGTCTCCAAGTCCGGGATTGGTGCTAGTAGGTTGGTAGTAGTGTTAATTACTCCTTTTAGTTGATGCTAGTTGGTTTAATTGGTGGAAGATCATATGTTCAGATCCTATATGCACATTAATACCCCTCTGATTATGAACATGTTTATGCTTTGTGAGTAGTTACTTTTGTTCCTGAGGACATGGGAGAAGTCTTGCTATTAGTAGTCATGTTAATTTGGTATTCGTTCGATTTTTGATGAGATGTATGTTGTCTCTCCTCTAGTGGTGTTATGTGAACGTCGACTACATGACACTTCACCATTGTTTGGGCCTAGAGGAAGGCATTGGGAAGTAATAAGTAGATGATGGGTTGCTAGAGTGACAGAAGCTTAAACCCTAGTTTATGCGTTGCTTCGTAAGGGGCTGATTTGGATACATATGTTTCATGCTATGGTTAGGTTTACCTTAATACTTTTGTTGTATTTGCGGATACTTGCAATAGAGGTTAATCAAAAGTGGGATGCTTGTCCAAGTAAGGGCAACACCCAAGCACCGGTCCACCCACATACCAAATTATCAAAGTACCGAACGCAAATCATATGAGCGTGATGAAAACTAGCTTGCCAATATTTCCATGTGTCCCCGGGAGCGCTTTACATCATATAAGAGTTTGTCCAGGCTTGTCCTTTGCTACAAAAAGGATTGGGCCACCTTGCTGCACCTTATTTACTTTTGTTACTTGTTACTCGTTACAAATTATCTTATCACAAAACTATTTGTTACCACTTATTTCAGTACTTGCAGAGAATACCTTGCTGGAAACCGCTTATCATTTCCTTATGCTCCTCGTTGGGTTCGACATTCTTACTTATCGAAAGGACTACGATAGATCCCCTATACTTGTGGGTCATCAAGACTCTTTTCTGGCGCCGTTGCTGGGGAGTGCAGCGCCTTTGGTAGGTGGAATTTGGTAAGGAAAATTTTATATAGTTTGCTGAAATTTACTGTCACTTGTTACTATGGAAAGTAATCCTCTGAGGGGCTTGTTTGGGGTATCTTCACCCCGACCAGTAGAGCAAAGAGTTGCTCCTCAACCTACTGAACATACTGAAAATGAAAATGCTTGCTTTGGAATTCCTTTGGGTATGGTAGAAAAACTGCTAGCTAATCCTTTTTTAGGAGATCGAACAAAACATCCTGATGAGCATCTAATATATGTGGATGAAGTTTGTGGATTATTTAAGCTTGCAGGTGTACCCAGAGATGTTGTTAAGAAGAAGGTCTTCCCTTTATCTTTGAGGGGAGATGCATCGACATGGTATAGGCTATGTGATGATATGGAGTCTTGGAACTACAAACGATTGAAATTGGAATTTCATCAAAAGTTTTATCCTATGCATCTTGTTCATCGTGATCGTAATTATATATATAATTTTTGGCCTCGCGGAGGAGAAAGCATCGCTCAAGCTTGGGGGAGGCTTAAATCAATGTTATATTCATGCCCAATCATGAGCTCTCATGAGAAATGATTATTCAAAAAATTTATGCTCAGCTTTCTGCTAACAATCGCACCATGCTTGATACTTCTTGTGTTGGCTCTTTTATGATGAAGACTATTGAATTCAAATGGGATTTATTGGAAAGAATTAAACGCAACTCAGAAGACTGGGACCTCAACAATGGTAAGGAGTCAGGTATGACACCTAGTTTTGATTGTGTTAAATCTTTTATGGATACCGATATTTTTCGTAAATTTAGCACTAAATATGGACTTGACTCTGAGATAGTAGCTTCTTTCTGTGAATCTTTTGCTGCTTATGTTGATCTCCCCAAGGAGAAGTGGTTTAAATATCATCCTCCCATAGAAGTAAAAGTAGCTGCACCTTTTAAAGTTGAAGAAAAGACTATTACTTATAATGATCCTATTGTTCCTACTTCTTATGTTGAGAAACCACCTTTCTCTGTTAAGATAAAGGATCATGCTAAAGCCTGTGGTTCGTAAAAGCAATATTAAAACATATACACCTCCTGAGCAAGTTAAAGTTGAACCTAATATTGCTATTGTTAAAGATCTCTTGTCTGATAATATAGACGGGCATGTTATTTATTTCTGTAATGAATCTGCTAGAATTGCTAAACCCCGTGATACAGATAAACCTAGACCTATGGTAGGCATGCCTTTAATTTCTGTTAAAATAGGAGATCATTGTTATCATGGCTTGTGTGATATGGGTGCTAGTGCTAGTGCAATACCTATTGACTTATACAAAGAAATTATGCATGACATCGCACCTACTGAGTTAGAAGATATTGATGTCACAATTAAACTTGCTAATAGAGATACTATTTCACCAATGGGAATTGTTAGAGATGTTGAAGTCTTGTGTGGGAAAACTAAATATCCTACTGATTTTCTTGTTCTTGGTTCCCCACAAGATAGTTTTTGTCCCATTATATTTGGTAGACCCTTCTTAAATACTGTTAACGCTACCATAGATTGCACAAGGGATGTTGTTACTGTCGGTTTAGATGATATGACTAATGAATTTAATTTTTCTAAATTTAGTAGACAACACCGTGAAGAAGAATTACCTAGTAAGGATGAAATTATTGGTCTTGCTTCTATTGCCGTACCTCCTAGTGATCCTTTAGAACAATATTTGTGAGACCATGAAAATGATATGTTTATGAATGAAAGAAGGGAATTAGATGAAGTATTCTTTAAACAGGAACCTATTCTAAAAAATAATTTACCTGTTTAAATCCTAGGGGATCCTCCTCCACCCAAGGATGATCCCGTGTTTGAGCTTAAATCGTCACCTGATACTCTTAAATATGCTTATCTTGATGAGAAAAAGATATACCCTGTTATTATTAGTGCTAACCTTTCAGAACATGAAGAAGAGAGATTATTAAAAACTCTGAAGAAGCACCATGCTGCTATTGGGTATACTCTTGATGATCTTAAGGGCATTAGTCCCACTCTATGTCAACATAAAATTAATTTGGAAGAAGATGATAAACCAGTTCGTGATCATCAACGCCGTCTGGATCCTAAAATGAAAGAGGTGGTAAGAAAGGAGATACTAAAGCTCCTTGAGGCAGGTATAATTTATCCCGTTGCTAATAGTAAGTGGGTAAGTCTTGTCCATTGTGTACCTAAAAAGGGATGTATTACTGTTGTTCCTAATGCTAAAGATGAATTGCTCCCTCAAAGAATTATCACTGGTTATAGGATGGTAATTGATTTCAGCAAATTAAATAAGGCTACTAAAAAGGATCATTACCCCTTACCTTTTATCGATCAAATGCTAGAAAGATTATCCAAACATACACATTTTTGCTTTCTAGATGGTTATTCTGGTTTCTCTCAAATACCTATGTCAGCCAAAGATCAATCAAAGACTACTTTTACTTGCCCTTTTGGTACTTTTGATTATAGACGTATGCCTTTTGGTTTATGTAATGCACCTGCTACCTTTCAAAGATGCATGATGGCTATATTCTCTGACTTTTGTGAAAAGATTTGTGAGGTTTTCATGGACGACTTTTCCGTCTATGGATCTTCTTTTGATGATTGCGTGAGCAACCTTGATCGAGTTTTGCAGAGATGTGAGGAAACTAATCTTGTCTTGAATTGGGAAAAATGCCACTTTATGGTTAATGAAGGTTTTTCTTGGGGCATAAAGTTTCTGAAAGAGGTATTGAAGTTGATAAGGTGTAAGTGCATCTAGTGCCCCTTAGTGATTTTGGTGTATTGAAGACTTATAGGTTAAGGGACTAATGCGTTTGTGAGTGTACACAGGTCTATAAGTCTATGAGGAGTTTGATATTTACAGGAAAAGTTGACCCCTAAAAATGAATATCTTCGACTGAAGATTTTGGTATTTCTGAAGACTTTCATGAAGACTTTGAAAGTGAAGAAATTGGTGTGCCCGTGAAGACTTGATATTCATGCGAGGAATATGAAGCTTGAATACTTTCGTTTTCATAGTTTTGTTTTTCTCTTTCTTGAGTCATAGGAAACACCGTACTGTTAAAGGGGGTCGAGAAAATACTAAGGCAAAATTTCCATGTGATGCTCAACTCAAAATCCTACATCTACCAATCCCTTCGAGTGAAGCTATCGGAAATCTCATACAGTTCAGTCAATTTCTTCAGTGACAGAGACGAAGTTCTTCTGGTCTCTGAGGAATTTGTCCTGACTGAGGAGTTAGGAATTCGCCAGTGCGGATTGCCTACACAGTGAGGAACATGATAGCCCTGAGGATTTTACTACTCAA
The DNA here is from genome assembly GCF_002162155.2 of Triticum dicoccoides. NCBI lineage: Eukaryota > Viridiplantae > Streptophyta > Magnoliopsida > Poales > Poaceae > Triticum > Triticum dicoccoides. The sequence goes on along the minus strand of NC_041384.1, from coordinate 460,041,344 downwards.
AATTCTGACCGTTGTTGTGCTATGCGCCAACTGTCCCAAAATATCTATCCACCTAAGGGTCATATCATTGAAGGGCATTTATGTCTTATCATGTCGGGCTGCTCCCTAGGCTATAAATAGCCGCCCCCTACAACCACTAGCTGGTTGGCTGCTCCGAGAGAAACTGACACTTGTCATTTGAGAGCAACCCATCCTCCGAGGACTTTGAGCGAAAATCATCAAGTGAGGAAAAACCAAAAACCCAAAACCCAAACACCTACAAACCCCAAGTGATTGAGCATCACTGAAGAGATTGATCCTGAGTGGATCCGACGTTTGTTACCTTTGAAGATTGTGCTTCTTCCAAATGGTTAGGCATCATGGTCTAGAGCATCCAAGAGGAATTGTCGATCACCGAGTGACCAAGTTTGTGAAGGTTTGGAAGTCGCCTGAAGACTTACCATGAGTGATTGGACGAGGTCTGTGTGACCTTAGTTCAAGGAGAATACAGTGAGGACTGGGTGTCTTGGACTAAGTGTCCTCGACTGGGTGTCCGGGACTGTGCGTCCTCGAGTTTAAATACTCAGCCGCTCCAACCAGATGTACAACTGAGACAACAGTTGGAACTGGTCTACCAAATCATTGTCTTCACCAAGCTTACTGGTTCTATTTCATCAACTCTTTCATTTCCTCATAACTGTGTTGTGTGCTTGTTCATATCTGTTTTTGAAGACTTTGACTGAAGACTTTCTCAATTTCCTCAGTTTAATTTCTTCAGTCTGTTTGTCTTCATCCTGTGTTATCCTGTGATTACGCTTCCTGTACTCTGTGTCTGTCTTCATTTCATCATGATGACTATGCTTGTATTCTGTTATGTTTACTTTTAAGTACTTATTCCGCTGCTAGTAGTTCTTCGCTAAGGAATTTCCTCACCGGCAAATTCCTTAGTGAAG
>NC_041384.1:459997381-460040165 GCF_002162155.2 Triticum dicoccoides | reverse complement strand
GGTACTCCCTTGTTCTGTGTGATTTTGGTTTAACCGCCTGGAGTTTTAGTTATGTCGACTGCAGGTATGATGAAGGTGACATGCCCCATCTTTGACGGTCAAGAGTATCCCAAGTGGAAGGCCATGATGAAGAAACGCCTCATGGCGATGAACAGCGAGTTGTGGACCGTCACTGAGATTGGCCTGACTGATCTGTGCAAGATGGCGGATGCTGATGACATTCGCAAGTATACTCTTCTCAACCTCACAGCAAAGGATGTCATCTGCTCCAGCCTGTCACAAAATCAGTTCAGGAATATCATGCATCTCGATCATGCGAAGCTCATCTGGGACCGTCTCTCTAAGGTCTATGAAGGTCATCGAACCTGTCATGATCCTTGGTTTGAGGACTTCAAGGAATCTCTCAAAACGATGATATTCGAACCAGAATCATCATCTTCTACATCATGCCTTATGGCAAAAGATGCTGAGGTAACTGAATGCTACCTATCCGAGTCCAGTGATGATGAATCTGGTGATGAATTTGGACCCAGCTATGTCAAACTTGCTTCCCTTGCTACTAAACAACAAAGAGCTTTGGAAAAAGCTCACTATATGCTAAACAAGAGCGATGATATGTTGGGTGAGGAAATGGATCAGTCAAAAGCTTTGGCTGAAAGTCTTCAGAGACTTCATACTAAGTATGACACCCTTCAAGATCAACATAACACTCTCTTATCGGATCATGAGAAGCTTTCTTATGAATTTCTTCAAAGAAAGCAAGACCTTGAGAAGCTAAGAGTGAGTTATGAAGATCTTCAGAAGGAGCGCGATTCATTACTTGCTCAACAAATCAGCGCTTCTCAGGAAGAATTTGTTCCACCATGCTTGAAGTGCATTGAACGTGAATCTGCTAATTCTTCACCTGAATGTTCAAATGTTGCTAATGTTTCAAATTTTTCACATGCCTCTGCTATCACTAATTCCTCATCTGAGGACATTGCTAGAATCACTGACGATGCAGGGCTGAAGGAATTGTACACGACAGGCATGTACAAAAGCCTCAAAGGGCATCAGGTTCTTTGTGATGTGCTTAAAAGGCAGATCCTCAATAGGAACCCTAGGAAAGAGGGTATCGCCTTTGAGAGGAAACTCAATGCTGATGGTACATATTGGAAGCCTGAGCAGTACCCCAAAACTACATGGGTTTCTGCAAAGGGACCTCCAGTTGATCCATCTAACTTATCTGGATTTGCATGTGAATCTCCCCATTCTAATGATGAGTCAATTGACTCCAACTATAAGCTATTCAAAAATCAGAATGGTGAAGTATTTGCTAGATATGTTGGCACTAACTGCAGGAACGGCTCCCCTATGAAGAAAATCTGGGTTCCCAAAAGATGTCTTGAAAATCTTCAGGTGAATGTCATCATGACGCCACCTGTGAAGAATAGGAACCCCAGATCGAATTCTTCATATGGACCAAATTCCTCATATGGAGCAAAGTCGTCATATGAACATCATCGTGCTAACCTATCTGTTTCGTAGGGAAGATCTAAGGATTATGGATATATGCATTATTCTTCAAATCATTATGTCCATAAGTCCTCGAAGAATTTCTCTGCATACTCTTATGCTTACTCTAACCCCTCTTATGTGAAATGAAATGGACTGGCTTCTATGCCATCCTTCTCGTATGGAGCTCGCAGAATGATGAGCTCTTTGCCACCCCTTCAGATGTGGGTGGTGAAGAAAAAGAACTAATCTCTTCTGCAGGGTCAGGTCTCCAGACGCACGTAATCGTCTAAAGAATTTGCTGGAGACCTGAGCATGCCTGATAGGACGTAGGCTAATTATGAAGAAATGAACTTTCATTTCTCATGTCCTCATATTGCTTTATCGGTTCTCTTACTTGATGAAATTGATCTGATGAATTGATGTCATATTCTTCACTGATGAAGTATATGAGTTTGTAAGCTGCACTAATTCATCTGCAGGATGATCAACCCAAAGCCACTGAGTGGGTCCTCGATAGTGGATGTACAAACCACATGACTGGTGGCAAGAATCTATTGATGGATGCTCCATTATCTCCGTCGCATCTAAAGCATATCATCTTTGCCGACAAAGGCAAAAGTCAGGTGTTGGGTCTAGGTAAGGTTGCGATTACAAAGGATTGACACATGGACAAAGTCATGCTTGTTGAGTCCTTAGGATACAACCTTATGTCTGTCTCAATGCTTTGTGATCTTTATATGGTTGTTGTCTTTGGCAAGTACCGTTGTGTTGTGGTTATGGAAGCTGACAATTCCAAAGTCTTCGAAGGCTTTAGGAGAGGAGACCTATATATTGTTGATTTCTCTACAGGACCACAACCAGCCGTGTGCTTACTTGCAAAAGCTTCAGAAGGCTGGCTCTGGCATCGACGACTTGGTCATGCAGGCATGAGGAATTTGCACACGCTTGCGAAGAAGAAGCATGTCATTGGCATCGAGAATGTCAAATTCCTCAAGGATCACCTATGCGGAGCCTGTGAAGCTGGGAAGATGACCAAGGCCAAGCATCCAGCGAAGACTATCATGACCACCACTTGCCCATTTGAATTGCTTCACATGGATCTCTTTGGTCCTAATCATTATTCTGCTATTTCAAATGAAGCATCTCAATATGGCTTTGTTATTGTTGATGACTATTCTCGCTACACATGGGTACACCTTGTTACTTACAAACATGAAGTGCAGGAAGTCTTCAAACGATTTTCCTCAAGGGCTTCAACCAACTTTGGTGTGAAGATCAAGCACATCAGAAGTGACAATGGCACTGAGTTCAAGAATTCTGGTCTCGATGACTATCTTGATGAACTTGGTATTACTCATGAGTTATCTGCTCCTTACACTCCTCAACAGAATGGCGTCGTGGAGCGCAAGAACAGGACTCTTGCTGAGATGGCTCGCAGTATGCTTGATGAATACAAAACGCCTCGTCATTTCTGGACTGAGGCAATTGATACTGCGTGCCACATCATCAACAGAGTATATCTTCACAAATTCTTCAAAAAGACTGCCTATGAACTCCTCACTGATAAGAAACCCAGTGTAAGTTATTTCAAAGTCTTCGGTGCTAAATGTTGGATTAGAGATCCTCATCACAACTTAAAATTTGCACCAAAAGCACATGAAGGTTTTATGCTTGGTTACGGAAAGGACTCGCACACCTACAGAGTCTTCAACAATGTTCTTCACAAAGTTGTTGAAACTGTAGATGTGCGGTTCGATGAAACTAACGGTTCGCAAAGAGAGCACCTACCTACTATGATAGATGAACCAGCACCTGAGGAAACTATCAAGTTCAAGGCTACTGAGGATGTCATTCCTACTGAAGAATCTGCTGAAGAATTCATTCCAGAACATGAAGAACGTCGAGCTAATGCACCTGAAGAAAATGTTGAAGAAAATGGTGCTGAAGAAAACGCTGATCAAATTCTTCAACAACAACTAGCTCATCCTCGCATTGCAAAAGAAGTGCAAGTTGAAAAGATCATCAATGACATCAAAGCGCCAGGTCCTCTTACAGTCTCAAAAGCTTCACATTTGTCTAACTTTCGTGGGCAGTATGCTTTTGCCTCTATTACAGAGCCCACTAAGGTAGATGAAGCATTTCTGGAGCCTGAGTGCATTCAGGCCATGCAAGAGGAATTACATCAGTTCGAGCTTAACAATGTTCGGGAACTGGTCAAACGTCCAGATCCTCGCAAGCACAATATCATCGGTACAAAGTGGATCTACCGCAACAAGCAAGATGAAAATGGCCTTGTGGTGAGGAATAAGGCACGGCTTGTAGCTCAAGGCTACACACAGGTTGAAGGAATTGATTTCGATGAAACTTTTGCACCTATTGCTAGACTTGAGGCTATTCGCATATCACTTGCTTATGCTAACCATCATGATATCATCTTATATCAAATGGATGTGAAAAGTGCATTCCTCAATGGTAAGCTTGAGGAAGAAGTATATGTTGCTCAACCCCCAGGTTTTGAAGATCCAAAGAATCCTAACAAAGTCTTCAGACTCAACAAGGCCCTCTATGGCCTCAAGCAGGCCCCACGGGCTTGGTATGATACCTTGAAGGAACTCTTCATGAAGAAAGGCTTCAAACCCGGTTCACTCGACCCTACTCTTTTCACTAAATCTTATGATGGTGAATTATTTGTGTGCCAAGTATATGTTGATGATATTATCTTTGGCTGTACTGACCAACGTTATAGTGATGAATTTGCCTATATGATGAGTGAAGAATATCAAATGTCTAGGATGGGAGAGTTGAAATTTTTCTTAGGTCTTCAAATTCGTCAACAACACAATGGCATATTCATATCTCAGGAGAAATACCTCAAGGATGTACTGAGGAAATTCGGCATGCAAGATTGCAAAGGCGTCAAAATTCCTATGCCCACAAATGGCCATCTGTGCACTAATGAAAATGGTATTGACTTCGATCATAAGGTATACCGCTCCATGATAGGTTCCTTATTATACTTATGTGCATCTAGGCCAGATATAATGCTTAGTGTTTGCTTGTGTGCCCGATTTCAAGCTGCACCGAAGGAATCACACCATAAGGCTGTGAAGCATATTCTTCGATATCTAGCTCACAGACCAACACTTGGATTATGGTACCCCAAGGGCTCGACTTTTGATCTTATTGGATATTCTGACTCTGACTATGCTGGTGATCGTGTGGATCACAAGTCAACATCTGGTACATGTCATTTCCTCGGACGATCTTTGGTCTGTTGGTCCTCGAAGAAACAGAACTGCGTATCACTATCTACTGCTGAAGCTGAGTACATTGCCGCTGGTTCTTGCTGTGCCCAATTGCTATGGATGAAGCAAACTCTCAAGGACTACGGCGTCAACATGAATAATGTGCCTCTCTTCTGTGACAATGAGAGTGCCATCAAGATTGCTCACAACCCAGTTCAGCACTCGAAGACAAAGCACATTCAGATTCATCATCATTTTCTTCGTGATCATGTGTTGAAGGGCGACATTTCTATTGAGCATGTGAAGACTGGAGAACAGCTAGCCGATATCTTCACAAAGCCCTTGGATGAGAAGAGATTTAGCAAGTTGCGATGTGAGCTAAATATCCTAGAATCTTCGAATGTTCTTTGAAAAGGACACTCATCCTAACACTTATGCAAAATTGATGACTTAGATGTGCAACACATGAAGAAACATTTTTGTTCAATCAATGAAGAATAACACTCTTAGTGTGAAGAAATTAACGAAGAATTTGATTCTCAGAACCCTACGATAATTGTACGCGATGTCTGAAATCATCATTCTTATATGGTGGGTCACGCCACCACCAAAAGTTGAAATTCCTCAAATTATTCATATTCTTCAACTTTGCATAGTCTTCACTGGTTCCGTCGTTTTTCTTCATTGGCTATATATATATATATGAGTTTATGTCCTCTACAGCATTCACTTATTGCTATTTTTTCAAGTTGGTTTTCTGCTAAGTGAATGTGATCAGACCCTTCCCCTCTATGCTATACTCAACCCAATCTGTTCACAAATTCTTCATGTGCGTTCTATTTGAAACTCGTTCAAAATCTTCACTGTGTCCTTGTCAGCTAAAGAAATCGCGAACGGAACTTTAAAACCTATCTTATCGAAATTTTTGGTTTTGCCGCTCAAACCGTTCCGCATCCCATGATACACTTATCCACTCACCCACGATCTAACACGATCTCCACCTCTCACTACGTGGGTGACACATGTCATGCGAATGAGAAGGGTCAGGGGCACGTTCGTCCAATTTCTTCGGGCGAGCAGTTTTTCACCATGGCTATAAATACCCCTCCTTCCCTCCTTCACTTCTTTTACTCCGCTCGACCTCTCTCTCCAGCTCGAGCTTCTCAAACCCTAGCGCCGTCGCTACTTCATCGCTGCCGGTGAGGAAGAGCTTCACTGCCTCGACCTCGTCGCCGACGTACTCGCGCCGACCGCAGACATCTTCACTCTGCCGCTGCCGTAGCCGTCTTCCTCCGCCAAGTTAGGGCGTGGAAGATCTGCACAGACGAACTTCACATCTCCTCACTCCAGTTCGTCGTGTTCTTCGTCCAGGGTAATTAAAAGTTACTTTTACTTCCCTTGTTGATTCGAATGATTATCTACAAAATCTTCAAAAGTGTTTTTCTTCATATCTTCACACACTGAACACCTCACAAGTCATCCGTTCTTGATTCGTTTCTCTAAGCATCATTTTTCTTCAAGATTCCTCAATTGTGTGGATCTTCGATCTATACAACTCTGGAACCTAAGACAAAGAACGCTTAGTGAAAATCTTCAAGACTCATCTGGTCAAATTCCTCAAACTTGTTCATTTTGAAAAACCTTCTGAGAACGCATATGACCTCTCCAAATTCCTTGCAACTATACTCTGTTCACAGGTACACATGTCAGCTGCTGAATCACTAGGTTCTCATCAACTTAACTCATTTGCAGCGTTCCTCGAAGAAAAGTTGCATACTTCTTCAGAGAATTCGATTGTTCAAATTCCTCAACTAAAGAAAATGGCTGATGGTAAAAGGCCACAGAAGGGAGGAAAGAGGCCTGAGGTAAATACAGCGTTTGAAATCCCTGATGACATATATGCTGGGTACTGCACACCTACTGAGGAAACCAAGAATGAGCGCAAAGTGCGCATTCAGAAGATAGAGAGGAGATGGGCAAGAGAATGGAGGGAGTACAAATAAGTCACTCCTAAGTATATGAAGAAATTCGCACTCAATCCTCCATGCCCAAGAGAACCATTGGCACCTGGCCAAATCGCTGATCCCACCAGCCTCAAGCGCGGTGAGGACTATCCTGATGAATGGGCCAAGCGCCAAGGCAAGTTGGCTAAGCAAGCCAAAGAAGCAGTGAGGAAATTCAATAAAGACTCTGCTGTTGTTGCTGCCTCTGCTGAGGTCCTTGCTTTCAAGCCAAAGAAGGCTATGTCAAAGAAGCATGCGTGCAAGCCAAGTGCTTCCTCGGCAATGCCCTCACGGCCAGAATCATCAAAGCCCTCATGGCCAATTCCTCATGCTGCTCCTATTCCTCCAAAGTCCTTAGCTCCTCCGCCAAAGCCTTCAGCTGTTCCGACCAAATCCTCAGCACCTGTGCATCTCGCTTCGTGCCAAAGGACTGCCGGCATCTCCATTGCCTCAGGTGTCTCAGCTAGTTCCTCAGCTGCACCAAGTTCCTCAGTCGGCCCCTCACTGCTGAAGACAAAGGCCACTGCTGGACGAGGTCCACGCCCAAGTCCTCAAAAGAAGCAAGTCGCTTTCCAAGTGCCGTCTGATGAAGACGAAGCTGATGATGATGAACTTGCAGAAATCACCAGAGATAGGCAAGTCAGGGCCGCTAGAGCCAAAGGATCAGAGGTGCCACTGCTTTTGGATCCCAAGCTGATCCTCGACTACATTGATGATTGGCACAAGGACCCCAACACTCCCTTGCCTGACTTCAAGCTAACTCCTGGCCAGAGTCACATGCTGACCCACTTCATTCAAGAAGAAAAGTGAAAATTTGAGAAGGCCAGGCAGATCAAGAAAGCGTAGTACAAGAAAGAGCGCTATCTGAAGAAAAACGTTGTCTCTATGACAACTGAAGAACTTGTCACTATTTAGACTGAGATTAAGAAACTCAGTGATGACTTTGACGCATATCGTGCTGATTGGCTTGGAGCCAAGGTTCGTTTTGTGAAACTTGCGGATAACTTCACTTCCAATGTTGCAGCCCCAACGCAACAGGAAATTCCTCAGGCTGAAGCATCTGCTCAGCCTACTGAAGAAAATGCCAGCACCGCTGATGACAATCAGGCTGCTGAAGATAATGTGAGTTCCAGGGTTGATGACTGCATTCCAGCCGCTGAAGAAATTGCCAGGGCACCCACTAGTGGTGTGCCTGAAGAAACTGAAGAACTCAGGGCAACTGCATCAGTTGTGCCTGAAGAAAATCAACCAGATTCCTCAGCTGCTCTTGCACCAACTTCAACTCCAATCCTTCCATCTGCATCAGATGTGAAGAAGACCAAGGCTGCAGAGCGTGCTGTAGTGAAGAAAAGGAAAACATTAGCTGCTTCAGATTCTTCAGCTCTGAAGAAAATGAAGCCTATGACACGCTCATTTGCAAATCCGATTGATGATGTTCCCATCTCAACCAGGCCATCAAAGGACCTTGTTCCTTTTGATGAAGAATATGTGATCCCCAGCGGATCTGATGACGAAACTCCTTCTGTTGCTTCGTCTGAACCAATCGATGAGGAAATTGAAGTGGATGCTATCCCTTCAACACCTATCATCTCCTCGCCTATGCCTCAGTTCACACCTGCAGAGGCTGGCATTGAAGAAATGGAAGATGAAGATGTGGACATTGGCTGCTCCACACCCGTAATCAGTGATGAATTCTGGGAAAGTCAGCATCCAAACTCTCCAATGTTCACCCCTCTACAGCAAATTCCTTAGTCCCCCACACAAACTGTTCACCTGGGCTCTGAAGAAACTCATCCCACTGCATCTGTCCATGAGGAAATTCCAGCCACTAGCGCTGAAGAAAATGTTGCTGCTGAATAACCAACTACGCAGACTGCCACTGAGGAGGAACCAGAAATTCCTCAGCCTGAAGAATCTGCGATTGAGATTCCTGAGGTCGTGATGCAACTCACTGACACTCCTCTGCCAAAGCCACAGGATCCATTCTCACGCAAGCAAAAGTTCAAGGCTGATGATTTCTTCGGTGAGCACGTCTTCTTCGAAGATTACAACCCATATGACTCTGCTCGCATTAGGAAGAGGCGTTTCTGGACTGCCAGTCAAGCCAATTTCTATTCCTTAGTGTTGTTCAACAAGGAGAAGATTTTCTACCATGAGCATATTCCTCACGTGGATATGGAATCTCTGCCGTGCTTCGCACCAGTCCTGAGTGTTCTTCACGATGCTGGACTGCTCAACATTTGCTTTGACATCTGCGATTGCAATGAAGAACTGATTCTTCAATTCTATGCAACACTGCACATCACCGGAGATGCTGAAGATGTGAATTCATGGGTGCTGGACTGGATGTCTGAAAACACTCACTACACTGCACCAGCCTCTAAATTGCTTCGTGCTCTACCACTCAGTCCTCCCCTTGAAGAAGCTCGCTGCATCTACAGTGAACCTAAGCTCACACATCATTACATGCAGGTGCTGATGAAACCTTTGAAGCCAGGTCAAGCACCAAGAACCAAATTCCTCGTGAACGAATTGTTGTACGTGCCCAGAACTGTCTATCATACTCTTACGAGGACAATCAGTCCTATCAAAGGCCACGACTCATCTGATGAGGAAATTGTTGGCATCATGAAGAATCTGGTATTCAACATCATTCATGGCATTCCTGTCAATTATCACGATTTCTTCATGAGGACTATGGCCAATGTTGCACTGTTTCCGTTTGAGCTGAAGCCTTATGCACCTTGGATTATGAGATTCCTCAGAACAAGGTCTTCACTCAACTATAAAGCTGATTTCCAGAATCACCTCAGCTACTTGCCCCCAATTGAAGTCCTCAAGCAGACATATTCCTCAGTTGATGGAAAGGGCAAGGCACTAGCTGTAATAGATGAAGGCATTCGCCCATTGGATGGTCAGTTTCGCAAAGCTGCATCTTATTCCACCAATGATGACTCTGCCACACATGACTCTGCCAATGCACCTAAGTCCACTCCTCAAGCCACTGCTCCGCGCGTGATGACTGACCGTGAACTTATGCTTAGTCTTCACCAGAAGGTGGATCGAAATCACAAATGGGTTAAGTGTCAGTTTGGTTCACTTCTTCACAACATGACTGCCACACACGATGCAGTGAAGAAAAACCACTACTACCTCCATCAAGTCTTCGGTCACACCTGGGCAATCCTGTCACATCTATATGGTGAAGAAGATCTGAAGAACATGGGTCTGAAAGAAGATTTTGACTGGTCTGCACCTCCACCGAAGAAATTCAAGAAGGTCCAAGTTCCTTCTCTGGTGGCCAGCACATTTTCTTCATCACGCGACACTGATGAACATGAAGATTTGGACGACACTGCGGCAGGCCCTACATCAACAAACGACCCCAACAATGTTGGCGCTCCCTCATCAACATGATTATCTTCAGGGGCGTTAGTCCTCATTTTCAATCCTTTTGGTCATTCGATGACAAAGGGGGAGAAATATGAGTTAGTCTTCAAGCGGGTCTACTATATGGGCGTTTTTTTTTGCTAAGTTACAACTCTCGCTCTTCTGAAACTTTATTGGATCGAGTTGTAATCTTAAATCCGATGGTGCTCCGATACTTTTGATGCACTATGCTCTGATACTTTTGATGCACCATGCTCTGATACTTTTGATGCACTATTCTGCATGCTTATTCCTCGTTAAATATTATTGCATGCATGCTGAGTTTCATCAGGCACCATATTTCATCATGCGTTTCAAATTCTTCATATTATATGTTAAATGTGTGTATGAATTACAAGATATAAGGGGACATCTCCATGATTCAACTCTTCAAGTGTGCATTGCTTCAAAAGCAAATTCCTCACTATGCACATCTTCAGGGGGAGTTCTTCTATATCTTGCAATCAAATTCCTCAATATCAGTAGTTACACTTCATATGTTTATCCCCATTGAAAACTTAACCTATATTGTCATCAATCACCAAAAAGGGGGAGATTGTAAGTGCATCTAGTGCCCCTTAGTGATTTTGGTGTATTGAAGACTTATAGGTTAAGGGACTAATACGTTTGTGAGTGTACACAGGTCTATAAGTCTATGTGGAGTTTGATATTTACAAGAAAAGTCGACCCCTAAAAATGAATATCTTCAACTGAAGATTTTGTATTTTTGAAGACTTTCATGAAGACTTTGAAAGTGAAGAAATTGGTGTGTCCGTAAAGACTTGATATTCATGCGAGGAATATGAAGCTTGAAGACTTTCGTTTTCATAGTTTTGTTTTTCTCTTTCTTGAGTCATAGGAAACACCGTATTGTTAAAGGGGGTCGAGGAAATACAAAGGAAAAATTTCCATGTGATGCTCAACTCAAAATCCTACATCTACCAATCCCTTCGAGTGAAGCCATTGGAAATCTCCTACAGTTCAGTCAATTTCTTCAGTGATAGAGACGAAGTTCTTCTGGTCTCTGAGGAATTTGTCCTGACTGAGGAGTTACGAATTCGCCTGTGCGGATTGCCTACACAGTGAGGAACATGATAGCCCTGAGGATTTAACTACTCAAAATTCCGACCGTTGATGTGCTATGCGCCAGCTGTCCCAAAATATCTATCCAACTAACGGTCATATCATTGAAGGGCATTTATGTCTTATCATGTCGGGCTGCTCCCTAGGCTATAAATAGCCGCCCCCTACAACCACTAGCTGGTTGGCTTCTCCGAGAGAAACTGACACTTGTCATTTGAGAGCAACCCATCCTCCGAGGACTTTGAGCGAAAATCATGAAGTGAGGAAAAACCAAAAACCCAAAACCCAAACACCTACAAACCCCAAGTGATTGAGCATCACTGAAGAGATTGATCCTGAGTGGATCTGACGCTTGTTACCTTTGAAGACTGTGCTTCTTCCAGACGGTTAGGCGTCATGGTCTAGAGCATCCAAGAGGAATTGTGGATCGCCGAGTGACCAAGTTTGTGAAGGTTTGGAAGTCGCCTGAAGACTTACCACGAGTGATTGGACGAGGTCTGTGTGACCTTAGTTCAAGGAGAATACGGTGGGGACTTGGTGTCTTGGACTAAGTGTCCTTGACTAGGTGTCCGGAACTGTGTGTCCTCGAGTTTAAATACTCAGCCGCTCCAACCAGACGTACAACTAAGACAGCAGTTGGAACTGGTCTACCAAATCATTGTCTTCACCAAGCTTACTGGTTCTATTTCCTCAACTCTTTCATTTCTTCATAACTGTGTTGTGTGCTTGTTCTTATCTATGTTTGAAGACTTTGACTGAAGACTTTCTCAATTTCCTTAGTTTAATTTCTTCAGTCTGTTTGTCTTCATCCTGTGTTATCCTATGATTACGCTTCATGTACTTTGTGCCTGTCTTCATTTCATCATGATGGCTATGCTTGTATTCTGTTATGTTTACTTTTAAGTACTTATTCCGCTGCTAGTAGTTCTTCGCTAAGGAATTTCTTCACCGGCAAATTCCTCAGTGAAGAATTTCATAAAAATCGCCTATTCACCCCCCTCTAGTCGATATAACGCACTTTCATAAGGCCAAGGTTGATGCTATTTAAAAGATGCCATGTCCCAAGGACATCAAAGGTATAAGAAGTTTCCTTGGTCATGCCAGTTTATATAGGAGGTTCATTAAGGACTTCTCAAAAATCTCTCGGCCTCTGACTAATTTATTACAAAAAGATATACCATTTGTCTTTGATGATGATTGTGTAGAAGCATTTGAAATACTTAAGAAAGCATTGATCTCTGCACCCATTGTTCATCCACCTCATTGGAATTTACCCTTCGAAATTATGTGTGATGCTAGTGATTATGTTGTAGCTGCTGTTCTAGGATAAAGAGTTGATAAGAAACTAAATGTTATTCAATATGCTAGTAAGACTCTAGACAATGCTCAAAGAAATTATGCTACTACTGAAAAAGAATTCTTAGCAGTTGTATTTGCTTGTGATAAGTTTAGACCTTATATTGTTGATTCTAAAGTAACTATTCACATTGATCATGCTGCCATAATATATTATGGAAAAGAAAGATGCTAAACCTAGACTTATTAGATGGGTTCTCTTGCTTCAAGAATTTGATTTACATATTGCTGATAGAAAAGGAGTTGAGAACCCCGTTGCAGGCAACTTATCTAGGCTAGAAAATGTGCTTGATGACCCACTACCTATTGATAGCTTTCCTGATGAGCAATTAAATGTCATAAATACTTCTCATACTGCTCCATGGTATGCTGACTATGCTAATTATATTGTTGCTAAGTTTATACCACCTAGTTTCACATACCAGCAAAAGAAAAAGTTCTATGATTTGAGGCATTACTTTTGGGATGACCCACATCTTTATAAAGAAGGAGTAGATGGTGTTATTAGACGTTGTGTACCTGAGCATGAACAGAAACAGATCCTACGAAAGTGTCACTCCAAAGCTTATGGAGGACACCATGCTGGAGATAGGACTGCACATAAGGTACTGCAATCTGGTTTTTGTTGGCCTACTCTCTTCAAGGATGCCCGTAAGTTTGTCTTATCTTGTGATGAATGTCAAAGAATTGGTAATATTAGTAGACGTCAAGAAATGCCTATGAATTATTCACTTGTTATTGAACCATTTGATGTTTGGGGCTTTGACTATATGGGACCTTTTCCTTCCTCTAATGGTTATACACATATTTTAGTTGTTGTTGATTACGTTACTAAGTGGGTAGAAGCTATTCCAACTAGTAGTGTTGATCATAACACTTCTATTAAAATGCTTAAAGAGGTTATCTTTCCAAGGTTTGGAGTCCCTAGATATTTAATGACTGGTGGTGGTTCACATTTTATTCATGGTGCTTTCTGTAAAATGCTTGCTAAATATGATGTTAATCATAGAATTGAATCTCCTTATCACCCTCAGTCTAGTGCTCAAGTAGAATTGAGTAATAGAGAACTCAAATAATTTTGCAAAATACTGTTAATAGGTCCAGAAAAGAATTGGTCCAAGAAACTTGATGATGCATTATGGGCCTATAGAACTGCATATAAAAATCCTATGGGTATGTCTCCGTATAAAATGGTCTATGGAAAAGCATGTCACTTACCTCTCGAACTAGAACACAAGGCTTATTGGGCTATTAAAGAACTTAATTATGATTTTAAACTTGCCGGTGAGAAGAGGTTATTTGAAATTAGCTCACTTGATGAATGGACAACCCAAGCCTACTAAAATGCCAAGTTGTTTAAAGAAAAGGTTAAAAGATGGCATGACAAAGGGATACAAAAGCGTGAGTTTAACGTAGGTGATTATGTATTGCTATACAACTCTCGTTTAAGATTTTTTTGCAGGAAAACTTCTCTGTAAATGGGAAGGTCCTTACATTATCGAGGAGGTCTACCGTTCTGGTGCCATAAAATCAACAACTTCGAAGGCACAAATCCGAAGGTGGTGAACAGTCAAATAATCAAACATTATATCTCAGGTAATCCCATAAATGTTGAAACCAATGTTATCGAAACCATAACCCCGGAGGAATACATAAGGGACACTTTCCGGAACGTTTCAGACACCGAAAAGGAATAGGTATGTGGTACGGTAAGTAAACCGACTCCAAAATAGTTTTTAAGGCAATATTTCTCTGTTTTGGAATATTTAGAAAAATAGAAAAAATAAGCAGCAATCCGGGAAGGACACGAGGGCTCCACGAGGGTGGAGGGCGCGCCCTACCCTACTGGGCGCGCCCCCCTACCTCGTGGGCACCTCGTGTGCTCTCCGGACTCCGTTTTCTTACAGGACACGTATTTTGGTCGGTAAAAATTCATTATATAACCTCCCGGGGTTTTTGACTCCCGTATCACACAAAATTCTCTTATTTTTGTTTCGAGCTGTTGCTGGTGCATATTAGAGCAAGATATCTTCTCAAGAGTCAGTCGGGGAGAGCCGGGTGTGTCATCCGGCATCGCAACCAAGGGCAAACAACAATGCTGACCACTTTGGGCCAGCAACGGAGGAAGAGATGGAAGCTGATTTGATGAGGATAGATGCCATGGAGGATCAAGAAGTCACTTCCCGCCTCCAAGCTGATTCACAATGGGAGAACTACAGAGCTCAGCTATTCCAAACTCGGTCATCCCTTCCAATGTCAGATTTCTTTCTTATGAGAATATGAAAAAGAGTGTCACTGGTTCTCCCGCAGCTATGCAGCACCCTTGGGTGCAGGGAGCTTTGGCTGTTACAGGAAAACTCCGGAAGGAAATAATGGACCTCAAGCAGCAAGTTAACAAGCTTGAGGAGGACAATCGTATCCCGAGGGGCATCATCGCCAAGAACATCACATCACCATCCCCGAAAAGAGAGACATAACCACATGGGTATGGGCACTCCACTTGGCAACTACCAAGCTTGGGGGAGTGCCCCGGTATCGTATCACCATCATTTTTATCTTTACTGTTTTTCTTAGTTCGATCCTTTTGGTAATATCTTGATCTAGTAGAACAAAAGTTCTTAGTATGATCTAGTTGTGAGTTTTGCTTTATTATCCTTCTATGTAATCGAGTCCGTGAGCTATATAATAAAGATTAGTGTTGAGTCAAGGGCTTGATTATTTTTGCCATGATCCCAAGTGAATAAAAGAAAAGAGAAAGAAATAAAAATAAACAAAGAGATCATGTGACTCTTATGGAGAGTAATGAGCTCACATAGAAAGAGTATGATGAATAAAAGTTATTGAGGGTTGACAAACATAGTTTTGGTCATCGTTGCAATTAATAGAAAGTAATAAAGAAAGAGAGGTCCTCACATATAAATATACTATCTTGGACATCTTTTATGATTGTGAGCACTCATTAAAATATGACATGCTAAAGAGTTGACATTGGACAAGGAAGACAACGTGATGGGTTATGTTTTCTTACATCTGAGATAAATTATATTTTCTTGGATCCTCCAACATGTTGAGCTTGCCTTTCTCCCTCATGCTAGCCAAATTCATTGCACCAAGTAGAGATACTACTTGTGCTTCCAAATACCCTTAAACCAGTTTTGCCATGAGAGTCCACCATACCTACCTATGGATTGAGTAAGATCCGTCAAGTAAGTTGTCATCAGTGCAAGCAATAAAAATTGCTCTCTAAATATGTATGATTGATTGGTGTGGAAGGAATAAGCTTTATACAATCGTGTGATATGGAAGTAATAAAAGAGACAGACTGCATAATAAAGGTCCATATCACAAGTGGCAATATAAAGTGGCGTTCTTTCGCATTAGGATTTTGTGCATCCAACCATAAAAGCGCATGACAACCTCTGCTTCCCTCTACGAAGGGCCTATCTTTACTTCTATCTCCTATACTGCAAAAGAGTCAAGGTGATCTTCACCCTTCCTTTTTACATTTTATCCTTTGTCAAGCACAATATGTTGGAAAGATCCTGGTATATATGGCTAATTGGATGTGGGTTTTCATGAACTATTACTATTGACATTACCCTTGTGGTAAAACGTTGAGAGGCAAAACTATAAGCCCCTATCTTTCTCTATGTCCGATTAAAACTCCATACCCATAAGTATTGTGTGAGTGTCAGCAATTGTGAAAGACTATATGATAGTTGAGTATGTGGACTTGCTGAAAAGCTCTTATACATTGACTCTTTCCTATGTTATGATAAATTGCAATTGCCTCAATGACTGAGATTATAGTTTGTTAGTTTTCAATGAAGTTTACGATTCATACTTGATATTGTGATTGAATTATTACTCTAGCATAAGATATCATATGACAAGAATTATATAAGTTGCTGCTCTAAGAATGATCGTGATGCCCTCATGTCCGTATTTTATTTTTATCGACACCTTCATCTCTAAACATGTGGACATATTTTTCGATTTCAGCTTTTCGCTTGAGGACAAGCGAGGTCTAAGCTTGGGGGAGTTGATACATCCATTTTGAATCATGCTTTTATATCAATATTTATTGCATTGTGGGCTGTTATTACACATTATGTCACAATACTTATGCCTATTCTCTCTTATTTTACAAGATTTACATAAAGAGGGAGAATGCCGGCAACTGGGATTCTGGCTGGAAAAGGAGCAAATATTAGAGACCTATTCTGCACAGCTCCAAAAGTCCTGAAACTTCACGGATGATGTTTTCCAAATATATAAAAAACATTGAGCGCAATAACTTCACCAGGGGGGCCACACCCTGCCCACGAGGGTGGGGGCACGCCCCCTACCTCGTGGGCCCCCTGGTGGCCCTCCGGTGACCATCTTCTGCTATATGGACTCTTTCGATGGGAAAAAATCATAAGCCATCTTCTCGGACGAAACTCCGCCGCCACGAGGCGGAACCTTGGCGGAACCAATCTAGGGTTCCGGCGGGGCTGTTCTGCCGGGGAAACTTCCCTCCCGGAGGGGGAAATCATCGCCATCGTCATCACCAACGCTCCTCTCATCGGGAGAGGGCAATCTCCATCAACATCTTCATCAGCACCATCTCATCTCAAAACCCTAGTTCATCTCTTGTATCCAATTCTTGTCTCCAAGTCCGGGATTGGTGCTAGTAGGTTGCTAGTAGTGTTAATTACTCCTTGTAGTTGATGCTAGTTGGTTTAATTGGTGGAAGATCATATGTTCAGATCCTATATGCACATTAATACCCTTCTGATTATGAACATGTTTATGCTTTGTGAGTAGTTATTTTTGTTCCCGAGGACATGGGAGAAGTCTTGCTATTAGTAGTCATGTGAATTTGGTATTCGTTCGATATTTTGATGAGATGTATGTTGTCTCTCCTCTAGTGGTGTTATGTGAACGTCGACTACATGACACTTCACCATTGTTTGGGCCTAGAGGAAGGCATTGGGAAGTAATAAGTAGATGATGGGTTGCTAGAGTGACAGAAGCTTAAACCCTAGTTTATGCGTTGCTTCGTAAGGGGCTGATTTGGATCCATATGTTTCATGCTATGGTTAGGTTTACCTTAATACTTTTTTTGTATTTGTGGATGCTTGCAATAGAGGTTAATCATAAGTGGGATGCTTGTCCAAGTAAGGGCAGCACCCAAGCACCGGTCCACCCACATACCAAATTATCAAAGTACCGAACGCGAATCATATGAGCGTGATGAAAACTAGCTTGACGATATTCCCATGTGTCCTCGAGAGCGCTTTACATCATATAAGAGTTTGTCCAGGTTTGTCCTTTGCTACAAAAAGGATTGGGCCACCTTGCTGCACCTTATTTACTTTTGTTACTTGTTGCTCGTTACAAATTATCTTATCACAAAACTATCTGTTACCACTTATTTCAGTACTTGCAGAGAATACCTTGCTGGAAACCGCTTATCATTTCCTTCTGCTCCTCGTTGGGTTCGACACTCTTACTTATTGAAAGGACTATGATAGATCCCCTATACTTGTGGGTCATCAATCCACCGCACTGGTCCTAGACCCCATCATTGACGGATTTCACCTCACTCGAGTCCTTATGGACGGCGGCAGCAGCCTGAACCTGCTTTATCAGGATACAGTGCGAAAAATGGGTATTGATCCCTCAAGGATCAAACCCAGCAAAACCACCTTTAAAGGCGTCATCCCAGGTGTAGAGGCCCACTGCACAGGCTCAATCACACTGGAAGTGGTCTTCGGATCACCAGATAACTTCCGAAGCAAAGAGTTAATCTTCGACATCGTCCCGTTTCGCAGTGGCTATCATGCACTGCTCGGACGGACAGCATTTGCAAAATTCAACGCAGTGCCGCGTTACGCATACCTCAAGCTCAAGACGCCAGGACCCCGCGGGGTCATAACAGTAAATGGAAACACAGAATGCTCGCTCCATACAGAAGAGCACACTGCGGCCCTCAGCAGAGGCACAAAGCAGCATGTTCAGGTAGAGCACTCATTCGGTGTTACAGCCCCCGGACACCTTCAAGCGAGTCCGGAACAATCTGCAACAGGATCGCCTGGCGCGATCAGCGCTCGCCTAGCAATCCGGCCCCTGTCCCAGTCCCAGTGCAGCAATGAAATTCGTGCCGCGCGTACATAACTACGCATTGAAAATACCATGGACATAGGCGGGGGCACAATCCGGACACGCCCCGCATTGTGGCTTAACCACACCAGGAGTTGTATACCTTTGACATTCCTTTTCTCTTTCAGGGCCTAACTCTTCGGAAGCCCTTTCCGGTAGTCCGATTGCCGGACACATTCCGGAAGCAACAACCAAGGCGGCAAGAAGCTAGGATGAACACGGGAACCGCCAGGTGGTCTCTAGTAATACTTGATATACCCGCTTTTCACTATTTATGCGTAGCTTGCCTTGGGATAGGACATAATTGTCCTACTTTATGCTTATTGCACTACTTGTACCAGTACGCTTCGACGTATTATTCAAATAACAATGCATATTATTAATCTGTCATTGAATTATTTAAGTTTTTCTCTTTCTCTTATATGTCCATTTACGACATTCTGCACCTGCACGCTCGGGTGCGGTCAGTACGCCAGGGGCTCTCGTTTACCCCGTAATACAGCGCAAGAAGTCTGAACACTTTCGATAGTGCGGCACCCCGAACTTATAGCATTATATGCATCAACTCCGAATCATGTCTTGGGTCAAATGTTGGGTTGCCCGGCTCCCATGCTTTGGTACCTTACGTTCCGCTATATCGGCTAAGGTAGCGGTGGGAGAACTACTGCGATTGTGTCCCGGTTCTTCCGGACGAGCACCTCAGTAGATAAAGCCAAAAACTGACTGTCATGATAAGGCGAGAGACTAGTCGCTGTTCGAGAGGTCTCAAGTCCTTAAAGACTTTTTCCGCTTCGGGCGAGGAATCGGCCTTGTCCGGCTTAGGCGTGTATAGCGCCCCAAATTCGGCCCTCCGAATACCAGGGGCTTCGCCAAAAATTTAAAATCATAGACTTCTATGGCTAAGTGAGAGTGATAAAGCATTATAGTCCGATTGCCTGGTTCGTTGCGCTGAGCACCTCCCTTGAAGAACCCAAAATTGGGGTAAAGAGTGTTCAGATTTACCCCGAACGCCCCAGTACTAGTTACATGGGGGCAGAAGCCGACGACTGGACAACTCTCAGATTTTATAAACAGTCGCACAGAAGGTAATATTTTAAATTAAGAAAGCGTCGCATGGCGCAAAAGAACTCATTTCATATTACAGGATCACATGGGCATGTTCATTCAAAGATTACATCCTTGGCACACTCATCTGCCACTAAGCGGGAACCCTTCAGGATGCTCTCATAGTAATTCTCGGGGCAGCGATGCTCCTTGCCCTCCGGCGGCCCCTCCTTCACAAGCTTCACGACGTCCAGCTTCGCCCAGTGCACCTTCGCCCGGGCAAAAGCCCTGCGTGCACCTTCGATGCAGACGGACCGCTTGATGACCTCAAGCCGTTGGCAGGCTTCCACCAGCCGCCTCACCAGACCGAAGTAGCTGCCGGACAGGGGCTCGCCAGGCCACTTCCGAACTATAAGGCCCCTCATGGCCTGTTCGGCCGCCTTGTGAAGTTCGACCAACTGCTTTAGCTGGTCGCTCGAGGACACGGGGTGTTCGGTCCCAGTATACTGAGACTAGAACAACTTCTCCGTTGAGCTCCCCTCCTCAGCCCAGTAAAACTTTGCGGCATCCAGCACACTGCGGGGAAGATCTGCAAACGCTCCTGGAGAGCTCCGAACTCGGGTAAGAAAAAGGAAAGTCTCCACATGCTTGCTTTGCATATTGGATGCCTTACCCGCCGCTATCTTCTTCCCCGCATCAATCTCCTAGAGGGCCTTGTGGGCTTCGGCCTTGGCGCTCCGGACGCTTTCAAGAGCCTGCGCGAGCTCGGACTCTCGCGTCTTGGAGTCAAGCTCCAAGGACTCGTGCTTTTTGGCGAGAGCCTCGAGCTCTTGCTGCACCTCACCCACTCGGGCTTCTTGTTTCTCCCGTTCAATGCGTTCTTTGGCCGCTTTGTCTTCGGCCGCGGACAACGCCTTCCTCAGGGTCTCCACCTCGGTCGTGGCCCCCGACAAATTCATGATGATCCTATTACTTTACACCGAACTTCTTTTTAACTATATAAACTGGGGTATATCTTACCTTTGCTCTCTTCGAGCTGCCCCTTGGTAAGGCCGAGCTCGTCCTCGGACCACTTCAGGGCCTGCTTCAGCGCAGAGACCTCCGCAGTACGTGCGGCAGCGGCCAACAGGGAAGCCTGCACATACACATAGACATACTCTAATTAGACTCCTGAGTTATCATTTGATACTCTATTCGGCTTTTCTTCGCGAACGCCGAACAGAGCATCAGGGGCTAATATCTACGCGGTAATATTTTTATATTTTGAATTCTTACCTCAAAGCCTGTTAGGAGGCTGGCGCAAAATTCGGTCAGCCCGTTTTTGGCGGACCGAACCTTCTTGACCACCGCACTCATGATAGTGCGGTGTTCTTCATCGATGGAAGCACTGTGAAGCGCTTCCAGCAAGTTGTCTGGTGCCTCTGGTTGGACAGAGGACACCGGCACGGATGGTTGCCCCCCCCTTGATGGGGGACCGCCTGCCGGAGTCCGGAACCATCGAAGGTTCCGACGCAGTGTCCGGCTGGGGCCCGAACTCGAAGCCCGTAGGAGCCTCGCTCCCTTGGTACTCAGGGTCCGGGAGGTCGCCGTGAGGCGCCCCCAAGATCACCTCCCCTTGGGTCGGTGCCTTTTGAGACACCACCTCGGCGTTGTCCGTAGGGCGAGGGGTGGAAGCCGTCGGAGGAGAACCGCTGTTCATATCCGACGAGCCCAAAGAGCCGCTCGACGAGGGTACGTCGAGATGAGCTCGGTCCAGACTGCATAATCATGTTTGGCATGAGTAAAGGCAGTACAATAAAACATACCATGAAGTACTATGGTGTCCGGACACTTACGACTTCGCCAGGGGCTTGTCCCTGGGTAGCCACTCGTCGCCGCTGTCGGCGGCCGTCGTGGCACAGTCCGGAGGGAGGGTCTTTCCCTTCTTAGACCCTTCGGCCTCCCCGGATGGGTCGGCCTTCCTTTTCTTGTCTCCCCGGGCTGGGGGGAGAACTTTTCTCCTCCTCCTCGTTTCCGTGGGAGGAGTGCGCATCGGACTCATCGGACGATGAGTCCGATAGAACCTTGCGCCGGAGACCCTTTCGGGTCCCCGCGGCCTTCTTCTTGGCCGTCTTTTCCAGCACCTCGTAAGGTGCCGGAGTCAGCATCTTCGTTAGAAGAGCGTTTGCAGGATCTTCGGGCAAGGGGGCTGGGCAATCAAGCTGCTCCGCTATCTTTATCCAGTCCAGTTAATGACATAAGAGCTTAGATCCAGCACATAACTAAACCAGGGCACATAAATACCCCGAGAGATATAAAAAGCCTACCAGATGGGCGCGGTGCTTTGTGCTGAGTCCACGGTCCTCGGTGAGGGAGGGAGGCATCTCGGCGCCCTTGAACAGCATCCTCCAGACCTCCTCGTGCATCGTGTCGTAGAGCTCTCGCAGCATCTGGTGCTGGGCCGAGTCGAACTCCCACAAAACAAATGCCCGTCGTTGGCACGGAAGGATCCGGCGGAAGAGCATAACCTGGACCACGTTGACGAGCTTAATTTTCTTGTTCGTCATGTTCTGGATGCAGGTCTGGAGTCCGGTCAGCTCTACCGAAGAACCCCAGGACAGGCCCTTCTTTTTCCAGGAGGTGAGCCGTGTGGGGATTCCGGATCGAAATTTGGGGGCCGCCGCCCAGTTGGAGTCACGCGGCTCGGTGATGTAGAACCACCCCGATTGCCACCCCTTTATGGTATCCACGTAGGTACCCTCGAGCCAGGTGACATTAGGTATCTTGCCCACCATGGCGCCTCCGCACTCTACTTGCTGGACACCCACCACCTTCGGTTTGACATTGAAGGTTTTCAGCCATAGGCCGAAGTGGGGCCTGATGCGGAGGAAGGCCTCGCACACGACGATAAACTCCGAGATGTTGAGGATGAAGTTGGGGGCCAGATCATGAAAATCCAGCCCGTAGTAGAACATGAGCCCGCGGACAAATGGGTGGAGAGGAAATCCCAGTCCATGGTACGAAATGCGTAAGAAAAACTACCCTCTCGTGGGGTTCGGGTGTGGGGACGATCTGCCCCGCATTCGGCAGCCGGTGCGCGATATTCGCAGCTAGGTATCCGGCTCCCCGTAACTTTTTGATGTTTTCCTTCGTGATGGAGGAAACCATCCACTTGCCTCCTGCTCCAGACATGCTTGGAGTGGTTTGAGAAGAAGAACACGAGCTTGGGCGCTAGAGCTCGAGTGTGCGGGAATGGGTAAGCAAGAAGGAAGAAGGCGTGGGTGTAAAAAGTAAATCTTTGTCCCTTTATAACGGCGGAGGAGGCGATGAGTCTCCCCACTTGCCTGGCAAAACCGCTTATTCCCCAGGCGCCGCAATTGATGGCGCGGTTGGGTTACCCACGTCCGTATTGATGAGAATCCCATGATAAGGGGAACACGATCTCTGCTTTGACAAGACGTATCAAGAAAACCACCTCGCGATATGTGCGGAGCTGGTTGAGAAAAGCGGTTCGAATAATAACTGGGCGATGAAGTGATGCCATACTATCAAAACGTGTCAGCAGATTAGATTTGTGGAAGTATTATTCTCTCTACGGTGGTATGTGGAACTTATTTCTCAGGGTTGGACACTATCCTTGCATTCAAACTCTTCCATGGTGTATTCGGAGGAGGAACCCGCCTTACAATGCAGAAGACAACATTGTGCGTCGGACTCATCGTCATTGAAGCCTAGTTCAGGGGCTACTGAGGGAGTCCTGGATTAGGGGGTCTCCGGACAGCCGGACTATATCCTTTGGCCGAACTATTGGACTATGAAGATACAAGATTGAAGACTTTGTCTCGTGTTCGGATGGGACTTTACTTGACGTAGAAGGCAAGCTAGGCAATACGGATATGTATATCTCCTCCTTTGTAACAGACCTTGTGTAACCCTAGCCCCCTCCGGTGTCTATACAAATCGAAAGGTTTTAGTCTGTAGGACAACAGACAATCATACCATAGGCTAGCTTCTAGGGTTTAGCCTCTCTGATCTCGTGGTAGATCAACTCTTGTAATACTCATATCATCAAGAATAATCAAGCAGGACGTAGGGTTTTACCTCCATCAAGAGGGCCCGAACCTGGGTAAACATCGTGTCCCCTGCCTCCTGTTACCATCCGCCTTAGACGCACAGTTCGGGACCCCCTACCCGAGATCCGCCGGTTTTGACACCGACAGAGCTCCTCGACAAAATCAGAAGGAAATGCCTCTGGACAAAGAAGTCTAATGATGGGGACAAGTGCAACTCTCTGGCCTCCTGGCAAATGGTTTGTCGTCCGAAAGAGTGTGGTGGTCTCGGAGTTCTTGACATTCAAACCCAAAGTGATGCATTGCTCATGAAATATCTACATAAATTTTACAATCGCTGGGTCCTGCCATGGGTAGATTTGATTTGGTCCACCTACTATACTGACAAGATCCCTCATGCCTCAGACCCTTGCGGCTCCTTCTCATGGAAAGATATCCTGAAACTTACTCCAATTTATCGGGGCATCTCCAAGGTTTCGGTCCACTCGGGAGACACTGCACTCATGTGGAAGGACCTCTGGCTGGATGAAGTACTTGCAGAATCACACCCACGTGCATTTTCTTATGCCAGACTTGAAGATATCTCAGTCAGAGACTTCCTTGGGTGCACCAACCTCAATGAAACCTTTCATCTCCCACTCTCCATGCAAGCCCATGAGGAACTTCGCAACATCCAAGAAATCACAGCACATGTTGGCAACCAAGCAGTTACGGTTGAGAGAGACTTATGGGGCTACGCTTGGGGGTCCGACGTTTACACAGCCAAAAGATATTACACTTTCTACTTTCGAGACGTGACAGCTCACAAAACCTACAAATGGCTATGGAAATCTTCGGCCACAATGAAAATCAAAGTTTTTGGGTGGCTTCTTCTCTCTGACCATCTTAACACAAGAAATATGCTCAAGAGAAGACACTATAATATTGGAGATAACTGTGGTTGCATCTTATGCGGCGGCAATGATGAGAAAACTCTTGAACACATGATTTTTCACTACCAATTCAGTGCGACCTGTTGGGACACTTTGAACATACACTGGGCCTCGCATGGAAACCGATTGCTTTGGATCCAGGAAGCCAAATCTGCATGGAACAACCCCATGTTTATGGAAATATTTCTTTATGCTTCTTGGAGCTTGTGGAAGGAGAGAAATAATAGACATTTCAGAGGTATTGATCCCACTATCAGTTCATGGGCAAGAAGATTTAAAGATGACTTCTCTCTCCTTATACATAGAGCTAAGGAGAAATATAGGGGGTTTATTCCATCTTTTCTAGAACACCTTGTTGTAAAGCCCTAGTCTTTGCTCTCTACCTTACTCCACCCCCTCCCCCCTTCTTTTTTTGTTTTGTTTTCTTTCATGGCCATGGATGTAAGGTTATGACTCCGTAAGACCTTTTTGATACATTAATATATACAATAGGAGCCTCTCCTACTGTTTCGGGTGTCAAAAAAACATTGGGAAATCCTTCATCATCCTCTTTCTTGTCCTCATCCTTGTCATATTCCTTCTCCTTCTCACTGGGTTGCTTTTCTCGGAACTGTTGTATAAGGACTCGACACTGTCGAGTGGTATGTTTGTGATAAATCAGATTACCCTCTCCATCTTTCTTGATGTGAATGTGACATGGCAGATCCAACACGTCGTTCCCTGCTGAATCCTTCACTTTCTTGGGGTCTAGGGCCCTTTAGGCTTTCCTTTAGATTTTCCTTGGGTTGCAACTGCAACCTCTCCAGGACCCGTAGGTTCTGCTTTGTGCTTCTGCTTTCGATTGGAATTACCTCCTCCAGTGTCCTGGCCGACTGGTTTGCTCTTGCCGCTGCGGAATCGGTCTTCTTCCTCGCCGTTTGCGTACCGAGTGGCTATCTCCATCATTCGGGTCAGGGACATGTCTCCCGTCCGACCGAATTTCAGGTTGAGCTCCAGATACCGAACGCCCTCCTTGAAGGCGCAAACTGCTTGATGCTGAGACACATTCTTCATAGTGTGATGCAAAGTGGTCCACCTCTGGATGTAATCCCTCAAAGTTTCATTCAGTTTTTGCACGCAATGTTGCAATTCTGTCAATCATGCTGGTCGTTTGCACGTGCCCTCAAACGTTCTGACGAACACTCGGGCCAACTCCTCCCAGCTGAATATACTGCCTGGAGCCAACTGATTCAACCAAGCTCTAGCTGACCCTTCAAACATCAGGGGGAGGTGCTTCATGGCCACTTCATCGTTTCCTCCACCGATCTGCACAGCCACTCGGTAGTACTCAAGCCAGGTGTCAAGCTTCGATTCACTAGTGAACTTACTGACCCCAGTTGCCAACCTGAAGTTGGTATGGATCTCTATAGCCCTGATGGCTCTGCTAAAACACTCGGGACCAGAAACATGCACTCTGCTTCCTGTCGGGCGATCTTTGTCTTGCCCTTCTCTGTGTGCTCGATTCCTGTCCACCAAACCTTGCACCAAAATTGACCTTGCATCAAACCCTGGTTCTCTTGGGTCGACTGGCCTCCTCCGCTCTTTGCTGTACGCGCGCCTATCATCATAATGCCGGGGCACATATGATTCGCCCCTCGGAGGGGGCGTAGGCACTCGACGGCGGTCATCACGGTCGAGCTGATGATCGTGCTGCTCGTGGTTCCGACCCAAGTACTGCCCTTGGCGATGCCCTTATCCCTCACGCCGCGGAGGCAATCTTGGGTTGTGAGCCTACTGAACTGTGTCAGCTACTACAGATCTGCTATGAATTCTGTTACGCGACTGAGACATTGCAGTGTTCTACTCTCGTGCTGCTCGGAGTAGCGCTCTGATCTGCATCAAACCTCTACCAGCTTCCGACTGGGACGGCTGAATGGATTCTGCTATGCGGGATGCGGCTGTAAGGTTTTGAATCGGAGTGTGGTATACCTGCGGTTCAGGCGGGAACAACTGCCGCTGCCGTCGACTGAATTTGGGGATCTGCCGCCGAGCGCGATTGTCGAGTGTAAGCTGAAGGTTCTCCAGTCGAGTGCGCTCAGCCAGAGTGGCCAAACGCGCCGCCTCCATGGCCCGAGCTTCAGAGGTCTCTCCAACAACAGGTGTGTGGAGCGCCTCCATATTGCGGCGGTGAAGTTCTTCCCTTTGCTGAGAAGAGAGGGTTTCGGGGTGGTACTCCTCGTGAACACGCGATGGATCGCCGCCGCCGTCGTCGTCGCCGTTGCGACACATGCCAGGCGGGCTGCGTGGCGTGTCGACCATCAGGACCTCTGCTGCGGGGTCGCTGCTGTCGCACTCGGATAAGGTCTCGACGGAGCCAGTCGACAGATCGAACAGGCCGTAGAGAGATTCGTCGGGCTCGATTGTCGCGACTTGAGGGGTGGCCGACTGACGTGCCACCGCATGCTTCACCCACCGCTGAAGTCGTGACCGACCAGACTGCTTGTGACGGCGAACATCGGGGAGCGAAGACACCGCAGGAGCCGACCGATACTGGGTCGACGACTGCTGCAAAAGGACGTCACGAACACACACACGAAAGTGCGTCGCCCCACGGACGGGGAGTGCCTCGACATCGAGGGGAGCTTCCTGAAGCCAAGCGGAGTCGTCGGCGATGAAAACAAGCGCGCCGAGACGGATCTCGCGGCCCTTAGTCAAACCTCCGCCGGAAACCATGATGAAAGGACTCGGAGAAATCACAACCTCACCGGAAAGTCGCTAAGACACCTGCCCCACGGTGGGCGCCAACTGTCGTGGTTCTAAGTCTGACAGTAGAATGGGGGGTAGGTATGAGGAGGCAAGATCCTAGCTACGGTGAAGTTATGCACGCAAGATTTACGAGTCCAGGCCCTTCTCAAAGGAAGTAACAGCCCTACGTCTCGGTGCCCGGAGGCTTGGTCGATTGGATTATGGTGAAGTTACAGGGGTGCGAACCCTTGTCCTAGAGGAGGGGGTGGCTTATAGAGAGTGCGCCAGGAACCCAGCCATCCCCCGTTACACAGGGTTCAATATACATAAAGAGAGGACGTTACTGGTAACACCAGCATTAAAGTGATATAAATGACCCTTAAGTCTACGAAGTGAATGTCCGACCGTTGCGATCCAAAGTGACCTTAGATCTTCTGTACTCCGAGTGGTTCCTGGTGTGGTCGAATGATTATATCCTAGTCCAATGGAATTGGGTTATTCGAGTGGGTTGCATCTTGAGGTCGAATGATTATATCCTGGTCGAATGGAATTGGGTTATCCGAGTGGGTTGCATCTTGAGCTGATTCCAATTGGTAGAATTTGATGTCCTTTGAATGTCTTTGACTATAGGGCAGTGTCCTTGGGAAGGGTACTTAGATCGGGTCTATTGCCCTACCCTAGATACATGTCATCGGCATCCGCCACTCCGCCACACCTAACTGTTGAACATGTCGCCTTTTAGTCGGCCAACACTCAGCGCCATACAACATTGCATTCCAGTCGGTAGAATTTGCTGTCCTTCGAATGTCTTTGACTATAATGCAGTGTCCTTAGGAAGGGTACTTAGATCGGGTCTATTGCCCTACCCTAGATACATGTCATCGTCATCCGCCACTCCGCCACACTTAACTGTTGAACATGTCGCCTTTTAGTTGGCCAACACTCAGCGCCGTACAATATTGCGGGTCGAATCGCCATCTTGTAGAACTTGCCTTTTAGCTTTTGTGGCACTCTCTTGTCATAGAGAATGCCAGAAACTTGACGCCACTTCATCCATCCGGCTTTGATTCAATGGTTCACATCTTCATCAATACCCCCATCCTCCTGCAGCATTGACCCCAAATACCGAAAGATGTCCTTCTAGAGTACCACCTGGCCATCAAGGCTAACCTCCTCCTCCTCACACCTAGTAGTACTAAAACCGCACATCATGTACTCGGTTTTAGTTCTACTAAGCCTAAACCGCACATACAGGAATCACATGGACAATTTCAGCACATACAAGAATCAATGGAAAATTTCACCACATACAGGAACATATCATTGACACTGCAGTGGCCACCCATTACGCCTTTTAATCCCCTGGGGCTCTATAACATTTTATTACAGAATCATAGGTCCCCAAGTTAGTAAGCTTATATACTTGTACATCCACCCGTGTTTGAACAGTCTGTCTTGAATTTAATGTATGGTTGCGACACAACCAGGAACATAAGTTGCAGAGAAAAAGGGCGGCACGGGCGGCATGCCAACGTACATCTAGAGCATAATATTTACATCAGTAATGCACACCACAGGTTTAAGGGATTGAGCTGAATACACGATGAGCAGAGATGATGGAGCTCAGACCAAGAGCAATGAAAGCTAAGAACGCCATTGAGCCTGAGGCATTGATAAGTTTGGCAAATTGATCCACGCCAAATCTTGACACCCACACATCATTGCGAGAAAGCGCTGCTGAAGATGCTGACAGCAGCAGGTAAGCCAATACCTGCAATATTGGCACGAGTAATTCAATCACACCCGGTCACTTGCTTGCAGTTATATTTGTTAATTATAATCTAATGTTGCAACTTCAAATTTGTGCATAAAGTCATAACCGAATGTTAAGAGATGTGACTAAACACAGAAATTTAGGAACAACTGCAACAAATATCGTGAAACAAAGTCTAGAACTCTAAATTATATGACGGTAGGTTAGAGATGAAGCCCAACAGAAACCTGCGAGGACCCAAAAGAGGAGAGGAAGTAAAAGTAAACAAAGTAAGGGCATCTCTAGTCGATCCTCAAAAAGGGTTAACTCCTCAAAATATTCTCTTTCGAGGAGTTAACCGAGTTAAGTTCCAAAACCTTGCCAGCTCTCTCATTTTTAAGCGACCACAGCCAATTCTCAGCAAAAATTTCCATCCCGCCCGTGGCGCCTCCTCTTTCCACCACCGGAAGCCCTGATTCCGATGGGAATGGAACCGCAGGCCTCCTCCGCATACCCCGTCGGTGCTACGCCGCCTGAGCCGACCCACGCGCTGCCACCCGCATCAATGAAGCGGCTCGGCACGAAGACCGCGGCAGCAAGGCCACGCCGGCCGCGACGATGGCGGGTTGCTTCGGTCGATGGCAAGAAGGTGAGGAAGCCGACGGCGGCCGGAAGGCCCTCACCGAGGCGGCGACGAAGAAAAGGAAGAAGGCGTCCACGCCGACGCCTTCTCCCTGTCCGGTGACTCACTGCCCTTCTCTGGCCACCCCTCCTCCGGCACGTTCAGCCATCGCAGCCGCAGCCAAGGTCCATGGCCACCAAGTGTTTGACGAAATGTCCAAGAGGTAAAAAAATGTGCTTTTCTTTTTCGCGGGGGATATTGCTAATGCTTTGCAGCGCCGATCTTGTGACGTGCTTGTTGTTGCTGATTGTAGTGTGGAGGAGCATGATGTTGCAACTTTCATGTCCCAATTGGATGCATCACACATACTCGGCCTCCACGATCTATATTATGATGGTGCGAGTTATGATCAAGAACACAAGAGCAAGGAGGAGGATGATCCCGAAGTGGAGGAGGTCGATGATCCCATGGAGACACAATCAAGCACCAAGACAATAAAGTACAGCCAAGAAAAGGACATTGCTTTGTGCTTTGCTTGGATGAATGTTTCCCTTGATGCCTCGGTTGGTACGGATCAAACGAAAGAGAAGTTTTGGGGTAGGATTGGAGACTACTATTGCAACAATGTGACCGTCCATTCCCTCCGCACTCAAGGCTCACTTTCCCACCGGTGCAGTGTGATCCAAGAGCAACACGAGCGATGGTCCGGTTGTGTTGATCAAGTCAACCATGCACCAACGAGTGGGGTGCCAATCACAGACTATGGGCCTCTCATCCAAGAGCTATACAAACAACGCAACAAAAAAGGTGGCAGCAAGGCATTTACATTGAACCATTGCTACAAGGAACTGGTTGGCAATGAGAAGTGGATCCGGAGGAACTTCGAAACCACACCGAAGAGGTCCCAGATTAGCATATCCGTTGAAGCCAATGACGAGGAGGATGAAAATCCTCAAAAAAGGACCGATGGACAAAAGATTGCAAGAGAGGAAAAAGAATGGAGGCGTCGACGCCTACAAAGAGGAGCTTTGTGATACGATTGAGACCAAGAAAGTTTTGGCGGCCGAACACAAAGCAGAAAAGGCAGCGAGGTGGAACAAGCTCAAGTTCATGGAGGATGAGAAATGGTGAGCAAAGTTGGCGGCCGAAGCAAGGAAGGTGGGAGCGGAGGTGCGTAGGATTGCACTCGAGGATGAGAGGCTTGCAAAAGAAAAGAAAGCCAAAGTCGAGGATGAGAGGCTTGCAAAAGAAAAGAAAGCCAAAGAGCATGCTATCATGTTCATGAATCCGAGCATGATGGATGTAACGGCAATGAAGTATTGGGAACTCACTCTGGGGAGATCTTGGTCCAGTCGGAGGTCGACCGTGGTGGTGATGGTGGTGGACATGGTGTTGATGGTGGCACCCGTGGTGGTGATGAGCACAGAAATGCTTGAGTTCATGTAGTATGCATTTGATAGGGCTTGGTCCACGACATGCTTGTGTTTTTTTGGATCAAACTTGATCAATTTGGTGGCTTTTGGATGAAGTATATGCATGTTTTAATTAGAATTGTTTCAATTGGACAAACTACATGTATGTACTTGAATAGTTGCATATGGTGAATTTGAAACATTCAAATGATTGATGACATACCGTGCAATTGTTTGAAATGTATGTGGCAAGGGATGGAAGAATTAGTCCAAAAAAATTAGGGAGTTAAATATAGGGGTTCGGTTAGGTTCGGCCACTATTTTAACTCCTCATGTTTGAGGAGTTATGGTTAGGGGGGGCATTTGCGGAGTTATAGGATAGGGGTTCGGCTAGAGGTGCCCTAAAGCAAAGTAAATTAAGGTTCTAGCACTACTGTGAACAAAAACAAATGAAAAAACTTGCTGAACCAGGGACTAGCCCCCCTTGCCTTTTTTCAAGGAGTTGAAGTGTGAAAACCACCCCATGACACGGGTAGGCATGAATCTTTCTCACTTCACAGATAACATTAGTAACAACTTGATTATCAAAGGCATTGTCGTCTCAACAACTACATCATTTTCACTAACAATTTTTCAAGAGGTTCTCCTACAATGACAATTCACAATTGATTGAAATTGGAAGACTTACAGATCAACTGTCATCAATAAAGCTTTAAGGCATCAGTGCACAAATTTTAGATAAATGAATGGTCGCTATATTATACAGCTTGTTTTACTTTGTAATTTAGTTTTGGCAAAATCAGCTTCCAAATTATGAGGCCCCTAAACTTGCAACATTGTGCTACGGTTCATTATGCTACTGTACACTAAACAAACAAGCAAATAGACCTCACAAATACCATGAAACTAAGTATAATACATTCAGATGTGGAGTTTGTTCATTCTTGCCTGATCCATGGCGAGATTGAAGTAGTTCCCCCAGGGGCCTCCAATTATGCGCCTCCCTGTGACAAGGTAGTGCACTTCTGCAACTAATTGGAACCCCGAGTATGTAAAAGCCATCACGCTCGCAGCAAGCGTGTACCTGCATTTCACAGACACATCAATCTACACCAAGAACAAGCGTAACAAATGTTGTACCTAAAATTGGGTGATTTTGAGCTTGTGTTCCAGATTCAGAGCAACCTGTATTCGTTGTAGCGGCGGAAGGAGTCACCAGCCCAGCCCGGCGTAGTGCCAGACGACATGACGGAGACCGAGATCAAGCAGAACACGGCAGCTGAAACCCTAAACCCTAGCTCAGCCCTCTTCAGCTCCGTGAGCCGTACTCTATCTGGGACCCCTCTAAGGAGCCATCTCTTGGAGCCCACTCCGACTTTGCCTCCGCCTCCACCTCCGCCCCCGCCGCCGCCGGCGACTGACTCGGTGACTACCACAGGTGCTACCTTGTCGGCGGCCGGCTTGGCCTCCGTTGCCGCGGGGTCCTCGGCCGAGAGGAGCTTCGCTACGGTCAGGGCCGACTCCTTCTGCGGAGATCCGGTCGGGGATTCAGCCATGACCGCGTCCTTCTGCGGCGTCGGCGGCATCACTGCTTCGTTTTGGGTTAGCGCAAGGGCTAGCGCCATGTTCTCCGATCCGCCGGGCGCTTCATCTGCCTCCTGCACCGGCTTAGCTTCCGGAGACGCCGGTGCTGGTGGAGGTGGTGCTGCTGGAGCGGGAGCGCGAGCGGGAGGAGGCGGGGGTGTCCGCCGCGGCGCGGATGTTTGGTTCCCACGAGGGAGGGGAGGAGAAGGATCGGCGGTGGAAAGAGGTGGATGCGTTGGAGCCTTTGGAGGCGAGGGAGGACATGGTGGAGAGGAATCGCCGGCGCCATCCGGCGGCGGAGCAGTAATTGTTGGTGCAGCAGGAAGGGGAGGAGCTGGGGTTGGATTGTCCGGCGAGAGGCGAAAGGGGTCGGTAGATGGCGCCGGAGCAGTAGTTGTAGGTGCAGCAGGAAGGGGAGGAGCTGGGGTTGGGTTATCCGGCGAGAGGCGAGAGGGGCCGGTAGATGGCGCCGGAGCAGTAGTTGTAGGTGCAGCAGGAAGGGGATGAGTTGGGGTTGGGTTATCCGGCGAGAGGCGAAAGGGGTCGGTAGCCGGAAGCTGTGATGGGGGCGAAGAAGGAGGAGGTGGTTGTGCCTCCGCGGCCGGCTCCGGTGGCGGTGAGCGGACTGGGGAGGCCATGGAGGAGCTGCTGGTTTTTTCCATGGTGGCGGCCGGCTCCTGGTGGCTGTGGGATGTGTGCCAGTGTGGTCTCGTGCTCCAATGGGAGTGTGGCGCAGGCGACTGAAGAGCGACTCAACACCAGGTTGAAGGGCACGAGCGGTCCAGGAATTCCGAAATTATTTTGATCAAGTAAAACGCATATGGTGCGAAGCTGACTGAGAATTCGCAAAATCGCAGTGTACGTACGGAAGCGGATGTTAACCCTATACAAACATTAAAATTTTAAAATACCAAGAAATTTGAAAAAAAAACTGAGATTCCGTGATAACAAACCTGGGTTTTCAATCTACTCGTGAAATTTCGTGAAAAGTTATCAGGAACGTATTCGTGACGGAAAAAGACAAAATTTCCTAGGTATAAAAAATACTGTTTGAACAGATTTTTGTTCGGACAGTATTTTCTTCACCACGGATATGTTTTCTACTCCCTCTTTTCCTAAATATAAATCTTTAAAGAGATTCCACTATGGACCACATACGGAGCAAAATGAGTAAATCTATAC
The DNA here is from genome assembly GCF_002162155.2 of Triticum dicoccoides. Taxonomy (NCBI): domain Eukaryota; kingdom Viridiplantae; phylum Streptophyta; class Magnoliopsida; order Poales; family Poaceae; genus Triticum; species Triticum dicoccoides. The sequence continues at coordinate 460,006,103 of NC_041384.1, read as the reverse complement.
TCTAAAATGCATCTAGATACATTCGTATATTGTCCATAATGAAATCTTTACAAAAACTTACATTTAGGAACGGAGGGAGTAGTATTTTTACATGAAATTTTATACGGAAGTAGACTGAGAACTCAGGTTTGATATCCCTAAATTTCAGAATTTTTTTGATATTTTTTACATTTGATATTCGTATAGGGGTGCGGAGCACCCAGGAGCTCCTGTGTATTTTTATATACAGACGCGCTAGATTAGCCGCGCACTGGAAAAAACAACTATATTGCTAGCCGGGACTGAAACTGACACTCCAGCAGCCACGCTAAAATCGCGCGCGAGGTAAATTTGGTTCAGGCGCGGAAGAAAATGATATCGCACGCTGTGTATTTGGTGTGCCCGCACGCGTGCTGGACAAGCCAATCGGAAGTGTGAATCTCACCAACCGTCGAATCTAAAACCTCCGATGGGAGTGTGGCGCAGGCGAGCTAAGAGCATCTCCAATAGTATGTGTATATTTGGATGTCTATATATTTATATAGACAATGGTCTAAAAAGATTCCCTCATATACACATCCAGTTTTGCATTAAAACATCTATATACAGAGACCATGACAGGTGGACCATCGCTGAGGAGAGGAAGAAATCATGACTGCAGCTGAGTTTAGACAACACCTTCACATTGTACAGGCATGGACATTGTCGAGGCCGATTTAAAGGATGTGTATATTTGGACGATCATATAGACAAACTGTTGGACGCTTGTTTTGGGCTCACGTCATGAAAAACGAGTATGGATATCCATATAGATAAGCTATTGGAGATGCTCTAAGAGCAACTCAACAACAGGTTAAAGGACACGAGTGGTCCAGAAATTCCGAAATTATTTTGATCAAGTAAAACGCATATGGTGCGAAGCTAACTACGATCGCAAAATCACAGCCAAATTACATGTGCCATGAATTGTGTGATGTTTGAGCGGGAGACTAGTTAAAACAATTCTAGCAGACCCCGCATTCTGCCTGATTTGTAAAATAACTATCAAAGTGCGGGTTAGAACGAAAAAAAACTGCTTGATCAGATCCCGTATTCCGCCCCGGCCCGCAAATATTTTTGCGGGGCGCGGCAAAATGTCTCCCCCAATCTCTAGTTTCACGGGCTGGAAGGCCGACCTGAGCTTAGCCCCTATCCGCAGCGAGATTTGGCGAGAGGGACATTTCCGCGCGCCCTTTCCCGCTCCCCCACCCTCCGCCACCATTGCCCCGCCTCCGCACGCTCCGGTGCTTCCTTCCTGGCCGTCCCTCGCCGCCATGGATGACTCCCTACTGTCCCCCGTCACGGTCGAGGTCGCGCACGCTCCTTCCCCTCAGGCGGATCTCGTCGCCGGCCATGTTGGCCCCGCCACCGCCGCCCAAGCTAACGTCGCGCCTGCCCGCAAGCGCGGGGCAACGTGGCCGTGCAGGGCGGGAATCCGGCTGCCCCCGCCGCAAAGGCCCGCGCTCCGGGCGCCAACGCCACAACGCGATCCCGGTCGGCGACGGAGAAGGTCGGCAGGGTCACCGACGTAAAGCGGAGGAAGATTCCGGCTACAAAGAAGCCGCCTTGTTCATCCTCTCACTCCATCCCGGAAAGAGGTGCCTCGACGATGCCGTTCAATGGTGTTGCTCCCCCCGCAAGCGAGGTATGCGTCTTCGTTCATGGCGATTTCCTTTCATTTTTCGCCATTTTTTGCGATAGCTCGTGACTTGTTATCGTTCACTATAGTGGTGGTTCGAACAATGCAACTGCCGAGTTCGTGAACTTGTTGGACACCAACGTCGTTGACATTGATCAAGCCCCATTCGCTGCATTCGACTATAATGAAACGGAGGGCAGCATGGACGATCATGGTTGTGAGGAAGAATTGGAGGAGATCGAAGCGGAAGCGTATGAGCAATCGCAAACAAGAACTGGGAAACGCCAAAGATCGAAGAACTACACGATCTTGAAAGATCAAGCTTGATCAAAGCATGAAGTGTGGTGTCTCTTGATGCATGCACGGGTACATCTCAAATCGCCAAGAGATATTGGCAAAGGATCGAAGATCAATACTTCCGCATTATGGCAAAGCATCCCAATAGGACTCCACGCACATTTCGGTCGCTTCAAGGTAGGGATGAAAATGGAGTGGAAACTTTCCGTTTTTTCAGAGGAAAAATGGAAATGGAGAGAAAATATGAAAACGGAAACGGAAATTTGCAAAACGAAAGTGGAAATGGAATTTTTTATGCGGAAAAGGAAACAAAAATGGAACGGTGTTTTCCGGTCGAACATGCATGGAAATGGAACTTTCCGTTTCCGTGAATATGGAATTTCTGTTTTTACTATAGACCTATAGTTGCTTTGTAGCCCAAGCACCAAAGATAACACAATGACACAATTAGTATAATGGATCTAAGGCCCAACTTCTACTACCACACATGTACTAAGCTTGACCCCATACGCAATTGTCTGGTACTACTACAATACTATGCTAAGTTGCTAACATAATGATATTATTTTGTAGCCATGTTAACAACACATTAAATTTGTTTATTTTTGTGTTTATTTCTCTATGATTCAAGGGGTTTTTAAGTTCCGATCAATGCCTCTGTTTCCATATCCGCTTTGTATTCTCTCCGTGTCCGTTTCCGGTAGTATCTGTTTCCGTATTCATTTTCGGGGTTTCTGTATTCGTTTCCGCTTCTAGAAAAAAAAATGTGAAAACAAATATGATAGCACTCGGTTCTGTCTGTTTCCGCTCCGTTTTCATCACTACTTCAAGGGCGTTGGGAGAATATCAAGCCTATGTGCAGCTGTTGGGCAGCTTGCTTGGAGCAAGTATGCAATGCACCTCCAAGTGGAACCGTGGAATCCGACTATGTGAGCTTGTTTTACCTTTGTTCAAGTTGTGCATCATCATATTTGCATCTGCTGGGGAACACAGTAATTTCAAAAAATTTCTACGCACATGCAAGATCTATCATGGTGATGCATAGCAACTAGATGGGAAAAGTGTTGTCCACGTACCCTCGTAGACCGTAAGCGGAAGCGTTATGACAACGCGGTTGATGTAGTTGTACGTCTTCACGATCGACCGATCCTATTACCGAAAGTACGACACCTCCGCGATCTGCACACGTTCAGCTCGATGACGTCCCACGAACTCACGATCCAGCAGAGTGTTGAGGGAGAGCTTCGTCAGCACGACGGCGTGATGACGGTGATGATGATGCTACCGGAACAGGGCTTCGCCTAAGCACCGCTACGATATGAACGAGGTGGATTATGGTGGAGGGGGGCACCGCACACGGCTAAGAGGTCAATGATCAACTTGCGTGTCTATAGGGTGCCCCCCTTCCCCATATATAAAGGAGTGGAGGTGGGGAGGGAGGGCCCTCTACGGCGCGCCCTGGAGGAGTCCTACTCCCTCCGGGAGTAGGATTCCCCCTTCCCTAGTTGGACTGGGAGAGAAGGAAGGGGGAAGAGGGAGGAAGGAAAGGGGGGCTGATACGTCTCCAATGTATCTATAATTTTTGATTGCTCCATGCTATATTATTTTATGTTTTGGACATTATTGGGCTTTATTATACACTTTTATATTATTTTTGGGACTAACCTATTAACTGGAGGCCCAACCCAGAATTGTTGTTTTTTTGTCTATTTTAGGGTTTCGAAGAAAAGGAATATCAAACGGAGTCCAAACGGAATGAAACCTTCGGGAACGTGATTTTTGGAACGAACAAGATCCAGGAGACTTGGACCCTACGTCAAGCAACCAACAGGGAGGCCACGAGGTAGGGGGGAGCGCCTACCCCCTAGGCGCGCCCTCCACCCTCGTGGGGCCCCTGTTGCTCCACTGACGTACTTCTTCCTCCTATATATACCTACGTACCCCCAAACGATCAAATATGGAGCCAAAACCCTAATTCCACCGTCGTAACTTTCTGTATCCACGAGATCCCATCTTGGGGCATGTTCCGGAGCTCCACCAGAGGGGGCATCGATCACGGAGGGCTTCTACATCAACACCATAGCCTCTCCGATGAAGTGTGAGTAATTTACCTCAGACCTTCGGGTCCATAGTTATTAGCTAGATGGCTTCTTCTCTCATTTTGAATCTCAATACAAAGTTCTCCCCCTCTCTTGTGGAGATCTATTCGATGTAATCTTCTTTTACGGTGTGTTCGTTGAGATCGATGAATTGTGGGTTTATGATCAAGTTTATCTATGAACAATATTTGAATCTTCTCTGAATTCTTTTATGTATGATTGGTTATCTTTGCAAGTCTCTTCGAATTATCAGTTTGGTTTGGCCTACTATATTGATCTTTCTTGCAATAGGAGAAGTGTTTAGTTTTGGGTTCAATCTTGCGGTGTCCTTTCCCAGTGCCAGTAGGGGCAGCAAGGCACGTATTGTATTGTTGACATCGAGGATAACAAGATGGGGTTTTCATCATATTGAATGAGTTTATCCCTCTACATCATGTCATCTTGCTTAAGGCTTTACTCTGTTCTTATGAACTTAATACTCTAGATGCATGCTGGATAGCGGTCGATGTGTGGAGTAATAGTAGTAGATGCAGGCAGGAGTCGGTCTACTTGTCTTGGACGTGATGCCTATATACATGATCATACCTAGATATTCTCATAACTATGCTCAATCCTGTCAATTGCTCAACAGTAATTTGTTCACCCACCGTAAAATACTTATGCTCTTGAGAGAAGCCACTAGTGAAACCTATGGCCCCCGGGTCTATCTTCATCATATTAATCTTCCAATACTTAGTTATTTTCCTTTGCTTTTATTTTACTTTGCATCTTTATCATAAAAATACCAAAAATAGTATCTTATCATATCTATCAGATCTCACTCTCATAAGTGATCGTGTAGGGATTGACAACCCCTTATCGCGTTGGTTGCGAGGATTTATTTGTTTTGTGCAGGTGTGAGGGACTAGCGCGTAGCCTCCTACTGGATTGATACCTTGGTTCTAAAAAACCGAGGGAAATACTTACGCTACTTTGCTGCATCACCCTTTCCTCTTCAAGGGAAAACCAACGCAGTGCTCAGGAGGTAGCAAGAAGGATTTCTGGCGCCGTTGCCGGGGAGGTCTATGCAAAAGTCAACATACCAAGTACCCATCACAAACCCTTATCTCCCGCATTACATTATTTGCCATTTGCCTCTCATTTTCCTCTCCCCCACTTCACCCTTGCCGTTTTATTCGCCCTCTCTCTCTGTCATCTCTCTCTTTCTCTATTTGCCTCTTTTTTGCCCGTTCCTCGTTTGCTTGTGTGTTGGATTGCTCGCTTGTCACCATGACTCAAGATAACACTAAATTGTGTGACTTTACCAATACCAACAATAATGATTTTATTAGCACTCCGATTGCTCCTCTTACCGATGCTGAATCTTGTGAAATTAATGCTGCCTTGCTGAATCTTATCATGAAAGATCCGTTTTCTAGCCTTCCTAGTGAAGATGCCGCTACCCATCTAAATAGCTTCATTGATTTGTGTGATATGCAAAAGAAGAAAGATGTGGACAATGATGTTGTTAAATTGAAGCTATTTCCTTTTTTTGCTTAGAGATCGTGCTAAAGCTTGGTTTTCGTCTTTGCCTAAAAATAGTATTGATTCGTGGAATAAGTGCAAAGATGCTTTTATCTCTAAGTATTTTCCTCCCGCTAAGATCATCTCCCTTAGAAACGAGATTATGAATTTTAAGCAACTTGATCATGAACATGTTGCACAAGCTTGGGAGAGGATGAAATTAATGATACGTAATTGCCCAACACATAGTTTGAATTTGTGGATGATTATACAAAACATTTATGCCGGATTGAATTTTGCTTCTAGAAATCTTTTAGATTCGGCCGCGGGAGGCACTTTTATGGAAATCACTTTAGGAGAATCTACTAAAACTCCTAGATAACATTATGGTTAATTATTCTCAATGGCACACTGAAAGATCTACTAATAAAAAAGTGCATGCGATAGAAGAAATTAATGTTTTGAGTGGAAAGATGGATGAACTTATGAAATTATTTGCTAATAAAAGTGTTTCTTATGATCCTAATGATATTCCTTTGTCTACTTTGATTGAGAATAATAATGAATCTATGGATGTGAATTTTGTTGGTAGGAATAATTTTGGTAACAACGCGTATAGAGGAAACTTTAATCCTAGGCCATATCCTAGTAATTCCTCTAATAATTATGGTAATTCCTACAAAAATTCTTATGGAAATTATAATAAGATGCCCTCTGATTTTGAATCCAATATTAAAGAATTTATTGCATCGTAAAAGAATTTTAATGATTTAATTAAAGAAAAATTGCTTAAGATTGATGAGTTGGCTAGGAACGTTGATAGAATTTCTCTTGATGTTGATTCTTTGAAACTTAGATCTATTCCACCTAAGCATGATATAAATGAGTCTCTCAAAGCCATGAGAATTTCCATTGATGAGTGCAAAGAAAGAACCGCTAGGATGAATGCTAAGAAAGATTCCTTTATAAGAGCGTGTTCTTCTAGTTTTCATGATAATAAAGATGAAGATCTAAAAGTTATTGATGTGTCCCCTATTAAATCTTTGTTTTGCAATATGAGTCTTGATAATGATGGGACTGAATATGATCCACCTTTACCTAGAAGGCGTTCCAAAAATTCGGAGTTTTTAGATCTTGATGCTAAATTTGATAAAAGTGGGATTGAAGAGATCAAAACTCTAGATGTTAATGAACCTACTATTCTGGATTTCAAGAAATTTAATTATGATAATTGCTCTTTGATAGATTGTATTTCCTTGTTGCAATCCGTGCTAAATTCTCCTCATGCTTATAGTCAAAATAAAGCTTTTACCAAACATATCGTTGATGCTTTGATGCAATCTTATGAAGACAAACTTGAGTTGGAAGTTTCTATCCCTAGAAAACTTTATGATGAGCGGGAACCAACTATTAAAATTAAAATTAAAGATCATGAATGCTATGCTTTGTGTGATTTGGGTGCTAGTGTTTCCACGATTCCAAAAACTTTGTGTGATTTGTTAGGTTTCCGTGATTTTGATGATTGCTCTCCAAACTTGCACCGCGGATTCCACTATTAAGAAACCTATGGGAAGAATTAATGATTTTCTTATTGTTGCAAATAGGAAATATGTGCCCGTAGATTTTATCGTTCTCGATATATATTGCAATCCTTCATGTCCTATTATTCTTGGTAGACCTTTCCTTAGAACGATTGGTGCAATTATTGATATGAAGGAAGGAAATATTAGATTCCAATTTCCATTAAGGAAAGGCATGGAACACTTTCCTAGAAATAAAATTAAATTACCTTATGAATCTATTATGAGAGCCACTTATGGATTGCCTACCAAAGATGGCAATACCTAGATCTATCCTTGCTTTTTATGCCTAGCTAGGGGCGTTAAACGATAGCGCTTGTTGGGAGGCAACCCAATTTTATTTTTATTCCTTGATTTTTGCTCCTGTTTAGTAATAAATAATTTATCTAGCCTCTGTTTTGGTTGTGTTTTTTGTGTTTAATTAGTGTTTGTGCCAAGTAGAACCGTTGGGAAGACTTGGGGAAAGTCTTGTTAATATTGTTGTAAAAAACAAAAACTTTAGCGCTCACGAGAACTGCTGCCATTTTTATTTGGAAAGTGATATTTAGTTAATTATTTTTGCAGATGATTAGTAGATAAATTACTCACGTTCAGAAATTTATTTTAGAATTTTTGGGATTCCAGATCTTGCGCTAGCTACAGATTACTACAGACTATTCTATTTTTGACAGATTCTGTTTTTCGTGTGTTGTTTGCTTATTTTGATGAATCTATGGCTAGTAAAATAGTTTATAAACCATAAAGAAGTTGGAATACAGTAGGTTTAACACAAATATTAATAAATAATGAGTTCATTACAGTACCTTGAAGTGGTCTTTTGTTTTCTTTCGCTAACGGAGCTCATGAGATTTTCTACTTTAAGTTTTGTGTTGTGAAGTTTTCAAGTTTTGGGTAAGGATTTGATGGATTATGGATGTAACACCCCGGATGTAACTTTCCCAATTTGTACTCCAACTCTTGCCGTTTCCGGCGTTAAGTTATTTTATTTTCTCGGATTCGGGTCTTTGTCTCCGTGTGTTGTTGTCGTTGTCATGCATCTCATATCATGTCATCATGTGCATTGCATTTGCATACGTGTTCGTCTCATGCATTCGAGCATTTTCCCCGTTGTCCGTTTTGCATTCCGGCGCTTCGTTCTCCTCCGATGGTCATTTCTAGTTTTCTTTCGTGTTTGGGGATTAAACATTTTCGGATTGGATCGAGACTTGCCAAGCGGCCTTAGTTTACTACCGGTAGACCTCCTGTCAAGTTTCGTATCATTTGGACTTCGTTTGATACTCCAACGGTTAACCGAGGGACCGAAAAGGCCTCGTGTGTGTTGCAGCCCAACACCCCTCCAATTTGGCCCAAAACCCACCAAAACCTGCTCCATCACCTAGAGCGTTCGATCACGATCGCGTGGCTGAAAACCACACCTCATTTGGACTCTCCTAGCTCCCTCTATGCCTATAAATAGGTCTCTCCCCGAAAATCCGGATCCCCCTCGTCCGAAACCCTAAAATTCGTCTCCGCGCGGCCGGACATTGTCCGCACCGCGCCGGACACATCGCCGCCGCCCACTCCGCGCCTGCCACGTCATCGCCGCC